>NC_138726.1:62020250-62620250 GCF_965113295.1 Leuciscus leuciscus | reverse complement strand
ACTGTCTCAGATCGGTGTGTTCGATAACAGCACAGTTTTCATTTCCTCCACTATTATCAGGTTCATCAGTCAATGTGATTCTGTCTGCAGTAACTCTGAGCGTCTCTCCATTTCTTCGTCTGATTGACAAAGACGAGTCCTGTGTTCACTTTAAGAAAAAACAATTAAAAAAATTGTTTCATAAATCAGTGTCAATTTGTCTTATGCTGTTTTACGGGTTTTAATGTGAATAAGAGCAGTGGTGGAAGCATCAGAAACATGTTTCCATTACATTGAAAATGTTACATTTTAAACATAAATGCACATTGTTCTAAAGGGGGAGGGGCATCATCCTCTACCTTTTACAGATACATTTACTCAAATTCTCATGCTGATAATAACTGTAAGGGAAAATGTGCAATTAATATGGAAGTATTTCTGAGGAAACTTGTTTTAAAGGAGCCGTGGGTTTGGAGACTCTGAAGGGAGAGTGGGATCAAATGCTTTCAAAGATAGCTTGATATTGCTAGCCTCTCTGAAAATGCCTACCCTGCCCTTAATTTAGAACTTAATACTGTTTGTGTAAGTATAACATTTTCTGAAGCCGTCATATTTAGTATATGGTGCATCTATAAATGAACGGTTGCTGAAATTGTAAATAGCTGCACTCACTGTTGCAGATGAAGTTAAGAGTATCACTATATGGCAAATCCTCCCATTGTCCATTTGACATCATTCCACAATCATCTCTGCCTTCAGGTTGTCCAGTAGCCCAGTTGAGATAGAGCGCAGGTTCACCTGAAGACCACTGCCATTTATCAACATTCGTCTTCTCCAGTCCAATCCAGACATACTGAACACGTCCACCATTCACACTCTTCTTCAGCTCGTTCATGTCGTTCATGTTGTCAATGGTGGCCAGATCTGTGTAATTCTCTCTGCAGAATCTCTGAGCTTCAGTCCAGGTCTTCAACACGTTTATAAAGTGATACTGACGCTGAACACATTCAGATACGGAGCAGAGAGCTGTGAAAGAGAGCGTTTGATTTAATGCTTTTCATAACAGGGTCAAACCTGATGAAACTATAAACCATAAACACACTCACCAATGAGAAGAAGAATCAAATATAGAGTTTGGTCCATTTCTGAGGAAAAACACATTAAAAATCCCAAATACTCACATATTCATCTTGGCGTAAATCATGATCATGTAATTAAAAATAAAAAAATTAATTAATTAATAAAAAATAAAAAAAGCAGTTTTAGCAATTATTCAGACAATAATAACATCTGAAAGTGTAATTGTGTTTGAAGAATGAACATGTTCTTACTTTAGAGGTCGTGTGTTTCTGTCCTGAGTCTGATGTTTCTGTCTGCAGATTTACACTACGCTATTATTATATCTGCTCTCATCCCTCTTTCAGCTCATCACATCATTTGTGTATTTCTCTAAAACTAATTTTCATGTTTTATGTCCTCATCATTTGTGTTTGTCCACCTCTGTATTTGCATATTGGCATCTTTGTCAGTATTAGTCTATATTTATATGAACCTTAATCAAAAAAATATGTGAACATTCACAATTTATATTGTTATATTAATTCACAACTAAACAGCAGCTTTAATGATATTGCTGGACTGCATAACTCATGTTTCATCCCTGATCATCTTGACATGTATCGGCCTGTCCACCAACTCTTGCCATCTTTCCACTTCACCATTTGTCTACTTATATTACATTTTGTTCTTGTTGTTTTGTTGTGAGTAAGAAAATGTAAAGAAGCATTAAGCCTATATAGTTACAGAAGATAAACTTGCTTTACCTTTAGTCAGCATTTCAGTAAACTATTCTAATGTGTTCCAGTAATATGCATTTCCTATGTGTTTGTATTTAGGTCATGGTCACTTTAAGATCGCGCTGTGCTAAATGTCCTATTACGTGATCCGTAGTGGGGAAGAAAATACTCGCGTCTCACGCACTTCATGCGTGTTTCAGCGGTTTGCTCGAGTTGGTTATTTTCATGGCGCTTCAATCGCATCTGTCTACTTCTCATGTCTGACGTAGCATCGTCGGTATGTATACTTTGTTTTGTGAGATTATTCTGGAAATATTATTTGTTATTTTTGACAATAATTGTAAGTTTGTAGAGTGTAATCTGCCGATGTTTGAACTCACGTCGGCTATGCATATGCTAGCTCTCACGTGTTAATTTGTTACGAACTGCACGGTAAAGGTGCTACAGTATAATGACCAGAATGTAGTTCACATGTATTTCTTTATTAGTGTTAAAATGAGTACAAACAAAAATGCAACAGTAATTGTGCAAATTAGCCTTTATTCATGTGTAATTTGTCATTGCTGTTTTGTGTGTTGCAGTTTCACTATTTTCCTTAAAGGGATAGTTCACTTTGAAATGAATTTTTGGTATGTTTTAGCTTACCTCAAGGGCATTCAAGATATAGGTGTCTTTTTTTCCGCAGTAGTTTCAATTTTGATATTTTTAGGTCAAACCGTTCTTGTCTGTCAGTCATATAATGCAGGTCTATGGTCACTGTCTCAAAGAGCATGCACAGAGTCCAAATTAAAACAATTCCCCATCGTCCAAATTAAACAATTCCTCATCGTAAGTATGCATTGATGGCCTAAGACACGAAACGAGCGGTTTGTGTGAGAAAACGAACAGTATTTATATCGTTTTTACCTCTTATACACAGCCATGTGTATTAGTGATCTGATCTGACGTGTACGCAGACTGGTGCATAGATATATACACTAGATGTCGCCTTAAAGACATTCGTTCCAATGAACTGCCGTAGACAAGGCGACATCTAGAGTATATATCTATGCACCAGTCTGCGTACACGTCAGATCAGATCACTCGGACGTGGCTGTGTATAAGAGGTAAAAACGATATAAATACTGTTCGTTTTCTCACACAAACCGCTCGTTTCGTGTCTTAGGCCATCAATGTGTACTTACGATGGGGAATTGTTTAATTTGGACGATGGGGAATTGTTTTAATTTGGACTCTGTGCATGCTCTTTGAGACAGTGACCATCGACCTGCATTATATGACTGACAGACAAGAACGGTTTGACCTAAAAATATCAAAATTGAAACTACTGCGGAAAAAAAGACACCTACATCTTGGATGCCCTTGAGGTAAGCTAAAACATACCAAAAATTAATTTCAAAGTGAACTATCCCTTTAACTCCAATAAACCTGTGGAACTAAGAATTCATCTTCAGAGTCTTGGTGTGGGGAAAAGGTTTAGCTGGCCGTCAGGATATTAAGTTAACATATCGAGGACGGCACACTTGTATTTGGCCCAAGTGATCAAGTGTGTGTAGAACTTTTGATTACCTAATTTGACACACTTATGGTGTTGTAAAAATGCAAGTGTTTACAGAGCTTTATTTTGATTCTCAAAGCTTTTCATTTTTAAATAAACCTCTAAGGGTCTGTACAGCAGTGCCTATAGGCATATACATATATGTAACACAGTTTACTGGTAATGATGGTGCTTTTAATTAAGTGATAAAAAGCATTTGCAAATGTTGTACAAATGACAAAATACACATACTCATCTTTGCACTAGTAGAATGTGCTCACTTATAGCCTGTAGTGTGCACATACTCTCTAGTGGCCAAGTGTGGGTATTTGGACAGACCCCATGTTTGAGTTTCTCTGTTCTTAGGCCACTTTTATCTGTTGCTGTTTGAACTGAACAGAGAAGGGTTAAGTTCATTAGTGAAGACTGGTGATACTGGTTACTGAGAGCATAGATATCATATAATAAAGGCTAGATGTCTCGTGCGCGCTGCTGGCCAATGGAGGTCGACGTCCGCACGTGGCGGCCATCTTGCCACAGTGTGCTCGCTCACTCGTTTAATGGTGCATGTACTTTTAAATAACCATAACTTGCTCAATTTTCTTCCGATTTTCAAACGGTTTGGTTTGTTATAAACGTCAGAGATGTAGTTATGACACTGCACACATTAATAATTATAACATACATGTTCAAGCATTCGGAATTATAGCCACGTTAATAACGTTTGTAAGAAACCAAACCGTTTGTAAATCCGTCAAGATTTCAGCGAGATAAGAGGATTTGTGTTCGTGCTGATCACTCACCTTACATCAGATACCACAGAGCTCGCCAGAAAGCTTCCCTGTGACAAGATGGCCGCCGGTGATGCCGTTCGAGACTCCGCCTTAAGACATCTAGCCTTATATGGATATCTATGACTAAGAGCCTTTAAAGTTTGAATATTGAGAGAGTTTGACTAGTGAGAGAGTTTGGGGCATTAACAAAGACAAAATTAAGAGGAAGGGAAGACAATTCTTTTTTTCTTTGGGGAAAAAAAATAGAAACGTTTTTGCTCATATATTAGGCTTCTTTTTTCCCTCTTCTGAAAGCTGAGACCCGTCACATTCACAACAGTGACGAGATAAAGACATGAAAGCTTTCATTCCCCTGAAGTCCATCTCTAATGTTAGTAAAGATTATTAGACTCACTATCCCACTGAAATAATATCATCATCATCTTCTGCTGTTTCAGAATAAATTAGTCTTTATTTCCTCCGTCTAAATACTTGATTGTGATTGGCTGGAATGTGTTCATTAAAACATTGTTACATTTTTAAGAATTAGTCTTATTTCGAAAATTCTTCTTTAGTTTCGTGTCATACTCCTGCTGTTCTGTGTTAGTTTATAGAACATGAACACATTTGCATGTAAACACATCCTCATCACTCATTTGTTTAGGTCCACATTTAGACTTTCAGGGTGGACAATCTTTACATCTCTGATGTGAAACAGAAGCAGAAACAGTGTGTTATTGTACATGTTATTGACACATTCCATGGTCTCATTCTAATGGACGACTGCTGTCACATCAAATAAAACATAAACATCAAATAAAATCCAGGCCTGGCCTCTCTCATCCTTCACCGTCGTCACTCCTCCTTTTATGCTTCCACTCCTCCGTGAGAGATACGAGACCAGTGTGTCACGCAGGTGTTGCTCATCAGCAATCACGCCACCGGCCTCGCGTCGCTCTCTCACGGCCCTCCGCCTCGTCCGGGTCGCCACATATGTGTTATATTGTTAACACTGAAACGGCACTCCTTCTCCAATATGCACCATTCGTTCAAAGCAACCAGTCTGATGCGACGCACTCATCCAAGTCGTTATATTCCTTTTTCATTCCTGTTTATTTTGTACTTCAAAGCAAGAACAACCTTTTAACTTTATATAACAACAAAATATGGAACGGCGGTCAAAAAACTGTATCGCTCCGTCACTTGCTACTACCCACCACACGGATATGACGTCTTAATCCCCTCATCAGTTAGCAAGGACATAACAAAAGCATAAATAATTACAGTATAAACATTCTTAATCTTTGTAAAAAATGCAAGTACAATGAGTAATAATGTAACAAAACTTCAATATTATCATATTTGCACAATGTATATTATGGCTCTAACAAGCACACTTAAATTCTACATTACCACGACTGTGAAACTACAACAATCAGACACTGTGAAACTACAACAAAGAAATGTACTTCACAGAGATCAAAAATCAGCACATGAATCTCAACAATAGTGACAATCAAACCAACTAACACAAAAATATACACTCAGGCTACAGAAAGTCACAAAACAACATAAAAAATAAAAAAACAAATAAATAAAATAGTAAGACTATTCATCTGCATAATTTATTCATGCTGCAGTGCATGCTGGGAGTTTTGTACCATGGAGTCACGACCGGCTCAGAGCCACGACAAATGAAGGAGGCAACAAGAACAAAAGCGAATCAAAAAGTGTTTATTAATAAAAAATAAAGTTTAAAACGAATAACTAAATAAGAAAAACACAGCTATGGAAAACATTCCGCTCTGAACATCAACGTAAATAAAGAATAAGCAACGTAATTTACAGCACAAAATATTAAACACATTCCCACATACATACAGGCCTGCAAACATAAATCCCCAAACTAAACTGATACATGAAGCAAATGAATGATAAACAAATAACAAAGGAGCAACAGAAGACAAAAGGGTAACCGAAGAGAGTCAGAGAACCAAAACCTTTGATAATTCTCTGCAGGTGTTTCACATTATGAGTCCCAACACATAGCCGGCTAGAGTAGGATGGGCTCAGAGGCACGTCACACATGGTGGCATCCAGCATGCATTGCAGCATGAAACTTTTTGTTGATCATTATTAACATGTTGAGATTCATATGCTGATTTTTGATGCCTGTGTGTCTGACTGATGCAGGAGCTCATATTGCTGTATAACCACAGGGCTGCTACAATCAATAATGTAAAATTAATAACACACTTAATCAAAGATTAGAATTAGATAAAATGATGGAATCAGGTCACTAAATTATGATAACATCACCATCACCTGCTCACATTTTGTTGCAGCAGTCAAAGAATAACTAATATTAATAAAGTCAAGGTTCCAGAGCACAGCACAACTAAAGCAAACACTGAAACCAAACATTTTCAATAAAACATCAACATTTAATTCTCAACAAGAGCTTCTATAGATGTAGCCTGACGTCGTCATACTCAGATTCTAGTCAGAATGTGAGTCTGATACTGCTCCATTGAGCTTTGATTATGGGGCGTGTTTCAACCGAACCAGGAAGGAAAATGCCTCTGCACTCAATTGGATAGACCTACAACCAATCAGAGCAACGGAGTAAGTGACGTATGTTTTTCATTCATGTTTCCGATCGACAAATGCCTTGATCGCGGTTCTCTGTTCCTCTTTTAAAATGAATGCGCTGTCGATATCTTCTATAACAGACGCGATGGCGGAATCTACACATAATGTTTTATAAACAAAGTTCGGGAGGAGCACGTTCAAATAATCAATCCAATCAACTTGCCATCAAACAATGACCGTCTGGTCTACACTATCAGCATGAGAGGAAGCATATATTTATTCACTTTGTCAACTCACCTAACATTCCTTGACAGTTTCCAGCATCCCTCCACTCACTCTCGGCTTGTTCTTCCACAGCCAGGAATACGGGGAGAGTAGTCTACTTTGGGTTCGGGCCAAATACCGAGCCCGGAGCCTCTCCTCAAACAGCACGCCAAATATGCATTTATTCTATCTGACTTATTTGTAAGTGTGAACTCATGAAATCTCAATTCTCCAGCGGCAGTCATCTTTGTTGTAAACGAATTCAACCCAAGCGCTCGTTGGTGACGTGGATGATTACGTTACGTTGCTCATCTGTCCATCATCGTATAAAGCCCGCCCTGACAATTTGATTGGTCCGAACAATTTTTGTTCGGGCATAATAGCTCCTCAACGGAACGAGTCCAGACCGAACTTTTTCTAAAAATTTGGTGGGCGGGGCTAAGTTCGGCTGGCATCCAGGCTACTATAGATGTATGACAGAAATAAAGTCTAATGGTTAATAATAAGTGCAATAATATGATAAAAATTATTTTGTTTATACAGTTTTATCCTACAGTTTAGGGTTAGTGACTTGCTGTTGATATCTGGGGTTTTCATACTCAAAAACGATCCATCGAATGATACCGTCAATGAACTTGAACAGCAGAAACAAACTTTGTTGCATTATTTTTCTGCTATCACTGTAAAGCTGCTTTTGATATAAGCACATTATCTGATGATAATGACATATCCTTCACTCCTAAGATCTGCTGCAGATGAAGTTGAGTTTGTGAGTCTCAGGACGGCTGATCCAGCGCTGATCTCCTCCAGACACAAAACAAACCACAAGCAAAAACTAGAGAGAGACTGATCAAAAACAACATGCAGAACAAACACTGTGGAGGAATCTGTCATGTCACACATGTAGCGTGAACTTTAAAGGGTTAGTTCACCCAAAAATGAAAAGTCTGTAATAAATTACTCACGAGGAGAAATGACTGAATAAAGTCAAAAAAAAAAATTATTTGGCGAACAAAAAGTATTCTCGTTGCTTCATAAAATTAAGGATAAGCCACTGTAGATGTAGAGGCCAAAGTACAATTCATAGTAATGTGAATAAGAGTTAATGTTAAAAAGGTAAATAATTTCATTTAGAAGTTCATGTAATGGTTAAAATGTTAAAGAATACTTAAAAGGTTAAAAGCATACTAGAATTCATGTTCTTATAGGATTTAGTACATATTGGTGAAATAGTGTACTGCCTCTTTAAGAACCGGCCAATATGATTCAGATCTTGAGAGCTGTGGAAGCTAACGGTTTTCTTACCTGATAACTGCTAACTTTTAGCTACTTTTATTAAGAATCTTTTATTTCATTAGCAACTAGAATAAGTGTATTAGTCAGCTCACATTTTCTTTTTTGTAAATTTGAAACCAAGGAATAAAACCGGAGATTTTCATATTTTATTTCAACAACGTTTCTGAAGTGGATTTATTGAACTGTGTTGCTGGGCTGGCAATGGACACTGCAAATGGGACTAGCTGCTTGGAATAATATTAGACAGTTATTAGTGTAAGCCATTGCATATCTCAAGATTTCAAACCTCTACATTAGTAATAAAACCGGCTTGACATTGGACAACGAGCCTTTGGAGAGGTTTGCGGAAAGTGGAACATGAATGAAGGTACAACGAGGGACTGACTTTCTCAACTAGAATGATCATGTGCTGTGCTCGTGGCTGGTGAGTGCTAAAGTTAAGTGGATTGCTAACAGTCTCGACGAGTTCGTTGTTGCTGCTGCGCGACTGTTGCAAGTGGAACCTGTAAAAAAAAAATGGACTGACTATCAAAGCAATCATGACGGAGACAGGAACAGAAGCCGCGGTAAGCCTAACTGAGAAAAAACGAGTGGTTAAACCAACACTTAAAGCATTGGAGCATAAGCTGCAAACGAAAATAAGCTCCAGAAGAGCCATACTAGCACAACTTACTGAGAAAAAGAACAATTTGTATGCTTTAATGGATGATGATGCAAATGTTGAAATCATAGCAAAGGAATTGTTGGCCAAGTATGAAACACTGATAAAGGAATTTAGTCAAATAAATGCTGACGTTAAAGACATATTCTGCCAGATTGAATGCATAGAGAATTTGAACGCAGATCAAAGGGATTGGTTTGAGCCAAGAAATAAGGAGCACAGAGAATTTGTGCAAGAAGTGAATGCATGGATACAGAATGCAATATTACACAGAGAAGAGGCTAACAAGGTTAGTGAGCAGATACATCCTGAAGATAGTGTGTCAGTCACATCTAGTAAGTCTAGAAAATCTAAGTCTGTTTCTGCTACTTCTGCAACATCGTCAGCTCGTGCTGAGCGCTTAAAGGTTGAATTAGAGAGAGCTGCTCTGTTAGCCAAGTCAGCTACATTGAGAAAAAGACAGACTTTAGAGGAGCAAGAACTACAGCTCAAGGTTGAAAAGGAACAGTTGGAGCTGCAAGCAGGGCTCGCTGCAACTGATGCACGATTAGCCGTGTTAAGAAAATATGAAAGTTCAGATGTGTCAAGTAGAACCAAAGGCAGTAGGGTGGAAATATTGATGTCTGCGCCAAGGAAACAAGATATCAGCCACAGTAAGAGAAGTGTAGCTAGCGGTGAAACTTGGCATAGCCACACTAGTGGAAGAGGCGCAGATGCGATACGAGCTCCTGTCACTTCAGATAATCACACAGATAATCTGGTTACCGTCATGCAACGACAAAACGACATCACTGAAAGCCTAATAAAGCAGCAAAGGCTATATACATTGCCATCACCGAACATTCCAGTTTTCAAGGGAGATCCATTAGAATATCGTCTCTTCATGAGAGCCTTTGAGCACCGCATAGAAAGCAAGACTGAAAACGGCAAAGATCGGCTTTACTATCTAGAACAGCACACAAATGGGCAGCCTAATGACTTAGTGCGCAGCTGTTTTCATATGGATCCAGATCAGGGCTACCCTGAAGCCAAGAGACTGCTAAAGGAACGCTTTGGTGATAAATATAAGATATCCATGGCATATCTTGACAAGGCTTTAAACTGGCCTGCCATTAAAGCAGATGACACCAAGGCACTTGAAGCATATGCCCTCTTTTTGACAAACTGCAATAATGCAATGTCAGATCTGGAGTACTTAGAAGAGATGGAAAATGCTGCTAACATGCGCACGATCATCTCAAAGCTCCCATACAGGCTGAGAGAGAGATTCAGGAGTGTCGCCATAGACATTCAGAAAAAGCAAGATCGGCGGACAAAGTTCAAAGACGTAGTGTCATTTGACAACACACAGGCTGAAATGGCAGCACACCCTGTGTTTGGTGAAATCTCAGGACAAACAAAGCGCCAGACTGAAAGGTCAAGTGGAAAGAAAAACATCACAACACTAGCCACTGAAGTAAAGGAACAGAAAGCTGAGAAAGATGTTGCTGGTGCAGGAAACAAGAAAGCTCAGGAGAAGGGAACAAACATGGACAAAGCCTTCATGAAACCTTGTATCTTCTGTCTGGGAGATCATACCATGGAACAGTGTAAGAAACTCCAAAGAAAGTTGCACAAAGAAAAGCTTGAATTCCTTAAGAGCAAAGGACTTTGTTTCAGTTGTCTTATAGGAGGACACATGAGTAATGTCTGTGAAGAAAAGAAGAGCTGTCAGATATGTTCAGCGACACACCCTACGCTCTTACACATAAAGCAGAAATTCAAAGACTTACCTAAGGAAGAGTCTTCACAGGAGGAGCCAAAAGAGGAGTCTCCAATGAAAGAGCAAACTGTTGTCAGTGGATTCGTGGATGCAGGGGAAGCATGCTCTCAGACTGGGGTCGGGGGTACAGGTAGTGTCCTCGCCATCGTTCCTGTGAGAGTAAAGGCAAAGAAAGGCAACAAGGTGCTGACTTGTTATGCATTCATGGATCCAGGAAGTAACGCCTCTTTCTGCACTAACAAGCTGGCCAACGACCTTCACCTGCAGGGAAAAAATTTGAACATCCTACTCACTACTATGGGAGACCAAAAGACAGTCTCATGTAAAGCTGTATCAGACCTAGAAGTGAGTAGCCTAGAAGGTGATGACTTTATCGAGCTTACAGGTGTTTTCGCACAAAAGGTTATCCCCGCAAGTAAAGAGAACATTCCAACCCAAGAAGATGTGGATAGGTGGCCACATCTACGAGGTGTACGAATTCCATCGATCAACGCGGATATCGGTCTTCTGATTGGGACTGATGTGGCAAAGGCTTTGGAGCCAGAAGAGGTAATCCGCAGTGTCAAGGATGGGCTGTATGCAGTACGCACAACTTTGGGATGGACAGTAAACGGACCGCTGCGTGAGAACATCAGAAGCTGGACAAAGAATGGATACCCGCAGATCCAGATGAATCGGATCTCAGTGGCTCGACTTGAAGACTTGTGGACTCAGCAATTCAAGTATGATTTTCCTGAGAATGCTCAAGGAGAGCAGTTAGAAATGTCTAAGGAAGACCAACTGTTTATGGACAGAGTCTCCAAATCGGCAAAGCTGGTCAACGGCCACTACTCTATTGGTCTGCCGTTGAAGAACAAAGATGTGAAAATGCCCAACAACAGAGCAATGACAGAGCAACGAGCGCTCAACATGAAAAAGAAGCTTCAGAGAAATCAGACGTTCAAAGAGGACTATGTCAGCTTTATGAATGATGTGATAAAGAAGGGCTACGCTGTAAAGGTCCCAGATGAAGAACTAAAACGGAGTGATGGAAAGGTGTGGTTTATTCCGCATCACGGTGTCTACCACCCTAAGAAGCATAAAATGCGAGTGGTATTTGACTGTGGCGCTTCATATCAGGGAACCACACTCAATGAACAATTACTGCAAGGGCCTGACATGACAAGCAGTCTGGTTGGTGTCTTGACTAGATTCCGTCAAGAGCAAGTCGCAATTATGGCGGATGTGGAATCGATGTTCCACCAGGTCAAAGTCCCACCAGAAGATGCTGACCTCCTCAGGTTTTTGTGGTGGCCGGACGGCGACACCTCAAAGGAGCTGCAAGAGTACAGAATGGAGGTACACTTGTTTGGAGCCACCTCCTCACCAAGCTGCGCGAGTTATGCGCTGAAAAGGTGTGCCGAGGACAACAAGGACATGTTTGGTGCAGCAGTAGTGGATACAGTCTTAAATAATTTTTATGTAGACGATTGTTTGAGATCAGTTGCCACTGAACAAGAAGCAGTCAGACTACTCCAAGACTTGAAGGCCATCTGTCAAACAGTAGGTTTTAGACTGACAAAATGGATGACGAACAATCAAAATGTTTTGTTAACCCTCTGGAGTCTGAGAGTTTTTTTGGGCCCTGGGGGTGTTCTGACATGCTCTGACATTTGTGCTTTTTTCAGTTGCTTATAAACATATTAATGGCAAAGGTGTAAATTCACTCTATATAGCACAAACAGGACTACAATAATATGTGAGCCACATGTATGTACATGTTTTCATTTTTGAGAGAATAATGTTTATGCGTGGTTATCAAAAAAACTAAAAATTAAAGTTTTTGAAATAAGGCCACAAAACACATACTAGATATGTGGCAATAAGACTTTTGACTAATGGATGTCATCGCCTATAGTTTTTTCTTCAAAATTATGTGAAAATAGTCTTGCTTTATCGTTCACATAAAACCATACATTGATTTAAATTGATGTAAAACAGGTTTTGCTTGGAAAGCCAATATGCGAGGGGGCGTGAACAAGGAGTAGTTTACACCTTAGAATACACCCACTCTGCATAATTAGCCATTCATTCAGGTGTGACACTGACTGAGCCACAATGCAAGGACAAAAGATATATTTAGAAGAAGACTTATATTGACCATTTAAGATTTTGCTTACATCTATCTTGTAAATATGTTTTGCTATTTTATTAAAACGGTTACAATTACAACAATAATTACAATTTCAACAATATTTCAAGTGTACTCTTTCTTTGTAAAAAAAAATGATTATAGGCCTACATTTTATCTATGTATTCATTAGTTTGAATATAACCAACATTGGAACAGCTAACATCTTAGGTGATGACTTTATTTTTGACAAAAATAGTATTTTATATATAGAAATTGCTAAACAAAAGCTTATTTGATGTGGCAGTATATTCTACAGTAAAAACTGTACCCAAATCTAGTCAACAAAATGTTGTCTTTCATATTTCGTCTGACTGTAACGTTGTTTTCATGAAATATTAGGGCATATTGTTAATTTGCAGTTTAATACGTTGCTTATAAAAATAGCCTACATTTTATTTCAACATTCAGTCGATGTTTACTTATCTCAGTATAGCAATGCAGTTTGCTAAAACATCATCATTCATTCACACAAGCGATTTAAATTTAAACTGTCTTTGCCAGCTGTGGTAAACAGCGCGCATTCATGCCGTTTATTCATTCATAAACAGAAACCCACGTGAAGAAATTCACGTGAGAAGGAAAAAACTTAATAGTATTCCTCAGCTCGCTCCTCGATATACCCGCACTTCTGAGGGACATTTTCCATTAGTATTATTCCTCACAGCGCTGCAAGACGGTGTAAACAATGATCTAAATAAACTTGTGTGTTTTCTCGAGCTGATGGGGGCGTTCACAGGATTGCCTCAGCCATTTGCGTTTGAATAGCGCGCGCTCTCCGTGGGCGGGGCCGATTATAACGTAATGAGATGAGATGAGCTTGACTGGAATCACTCTCTTTTAATACAGATTTCACAAGATGAGAATATTTTTTTTTTATATAAATTACTTCATTTAAAAGAAGATAATTCAAGCTTCATGCCTGTGTGTCTGTATGTCTGTTTGACTGAGTATTCGCTGAGTTATTGTTAATTTTCGGACGCGTTTCAGAATGGACTACACTGGCAGAGAGAAGGCAGAACTCGCTTCGTGTTTATTTTTCTTTATTTGGCAAAAAGCACAACACTTTGTTTTTATTGTGAGTATACACAAAAATAATACACATTTAACAGAATCGATTGATGTATGAAACTCCTATGGAAAATCAAAGTCAACAGAGTATTTATGAGTTTCTTTTACACTAATAAAAAAAAAGCGAGCTGGTATCGCCGGCAATACCGTAGACCTCAGGGGGTTAAACATTCCACTTGAGGACCGGGCAACAGAAGTCAAAGATCTCGATCTTGACCAGGATTCACTCGCCATCAAAAGAGCTTTGGGAGTACAGTGGTGTATCCGGTCAGATCAGTTCAAGTTCCACGTGCACATAGAGCAGAAGCCTCTCACTAGGAGAGGAATCCTGTCTACGATGAGTTCAGTCTACGACCCACTGGGAATTGTTGTCGCCAGTCATACTGCCTGCTAGAAACATCCTGCAAGAATTGTGTAGACTAAGAACAGGTTGGGATGACACTGTGCCAGAACATTTCGCACAACAATGGACAGAGTGGACTAAAGAACTTCAACAGCTCACTGACTTTGGAGTGGATCGGTGCTTTAAGCCACCTGAGTTTGGGAAAACAGTGCAAGCTCGGCTGCATCACTTTTGTGACGCGTGCGAAACAGGCTATGGTACTGTTACTTACTTAGTCCAGAAGAACAGTAGCAACCAAATATGCTGCTCATTTGTCTTGGGAAAGTCAAGGGTTACCCCTCTCAAACCACCAACTATCCCGCGGATGGAGCTGACGGCGGCTGCCTTAGCTGTGAAGGTGGATGTCATGCTGAAGAAAGAACTACAGTTGCCACTGTCAGATTCCAGGTTTTGGACGGACAGGACTGCCGTACTCAAGTACTTAGCAAATGAGAACATCAGATTTAAGACATTTGTGGCGAACAGGATTGTCATAATCTTGCAAGCATCAAAAGTGCAGCAATGGAGCTACGTCAACACTCAGTTGAATCCTGCTGATTGCGCCTCCAGGGGACAAAAGGTGAGTGTCTTCATGAAGAATGAAGTTTGGATTGCAGGGCCTGTCTTCCTCAGTAAACCCGAAAGGGAATGGCCAGACAAGTACGATCACCTAGAAGAGCTCACGGCTGAAGATCCCGAGGTCAAGAAAGGCATACTTGTCAATGCTACAACAGCAGAAGAAAGCACTGATGCAATGCAACAACTAATTGGATACTATTCTTCATGGATACACCTCAAGAAGGCTGTGGCGTGGCTCACACGACTCAGGGGAACCCTGGTAAACCTGTCAAGGAAGAGAAAGGAGATGAATGGATTGTACAGTGATCAACAACGGGTGAACAGGGAGATGTTGAGCTACAAAAAGAGTCTCAAACAGACTTACCTGACCGTGGACAATCTGCGACAAGCTGAGATGGATATCATCAGCCATTGTCAGCAAAGTATGTTTCAGGATATCTGCTCTTCGGAGAAAGGACTCCATCAAGAAGAGTAGTCAAATCTTCAGACTGAATCCACAACTTGAAGAGGGAATCCTTCGTGTTGGAGGGAGGCTCAGTCGAGCATCAATGCCAGCCGAAGCCAAGCACCCGATAATCCTGCCTAAGAACCATCGTGTGGCTGATCTGATTCTCCAGGATTCACATGAGCGGCTGGGACACAGTGGACGTAATCATGTCTTGTCTCATGTACGTCAAAAGTACTGGATTATCGATGCTCCCTCGTCAATCAGAAGAATGCTGTCACGGTGTACTATCTGTCGAAGACAACATGGTGCATCAGGCACACAAATGATGGCGGACTTACCAAGAAACAGAGTTGTACCAGACGAACCACCCTTCACCAGAACTGGAGTGGATCTATTTGGGCCATTCAACATTAAACGTGGAAGATCATCTGTAAAAAGATATGGGGTGATATTTACTTGCCTTGCTTGTCGTGCGGTCCACATAGAAATGGCAACATCATTGGAAACAGACTCCTTTATTCAAGCTCTGTGTCGCTTCATTGTGAGAAGAGGTCAGGTGAAGGAGATGAGATCTGATAATGGAACCAACTTTGTTGGAGCTGATCATGAGCTCAGAAAGGCAATAAAGGAGTGGAATACTTCACAAATCGAGAACAAATCGCTTGCTCCAACGTGACATCAGATGGTTATTCAATCCACCATCCGGATCCCACCATGGAGGGGTGTGGGAGAGAATCATCCGCTCCATCAGGAAAATCATGGGTGCTACACTGAGAGAACAAAACTTGGATGAGGAAAGTCTTCAGACGTTCTTCTGTGAATGTGAAGCCATTCTGAATAGTAGGCCTATTACCATGCCTTCCAACGATATTAATGATCTGGAAGCTCTTACCCCACAGCACTTACTTCTGCTCAAGACTAACCCCAACTTACCACCAGGACTCTTCCATAAGGATGATACTTATGCGCGTAAAAGATGGAGGCAAGTCCAGTATATGAGCGATCTATTCTGGAAGCGCTGGACCAAGGAATATCTGCCTCAACTCCAGAAGAGACAGAAATGGAACCATCCATCACGGAATTTCATCCCGGGAGATGTAGTCTTGATTGTCGACGAATCAGCTCCCAGGGGATCATGGCTGATGGGAAAAATCGTTAAGACTAGGGCTGGGTAAAAATATCGATTCATCAATGCATTGCAATTATTTGTTTCTCAATTCAATATCGATTCATCAAATCCTATGAATCGATTCAGCCCGCCGGCCAGTGGCGGCGCTGTGGGCAACACTTTAGTGAGAGCGTTCAGCGTTGTACAAGCAGGCGGCTGCAGAAGTGAGTCAAATCTGTCTCCCCATTTTAAAATGACCAACTTTACAGCAGAAAAAAACATGTTTACAGCCTGGATTTCTATGAGGCTTTGGTCTATACAGCTAATGTTGCCCTTCATAACAACTGTGAGGAGGGTGAATGTTTTTATAACTCATCCGTTTAGTTGATATTCCCACTGATGTCAATGCTAGCCATTTGTCTGCTGTTACTAGCTGTCACTTCACCTCAGCAAATTTTAGCTGCTGAACTTGCCCTCTCTGCAGTGTTTTGTGCTTTTTTTCTGGATTATTTCATACAATTTAATACACCCATTAACGTTACTTCGCCCACGGCTTAGGATTCCGTCGTTGTCGTCGAGTATCGTTCGAGAGAACAACCAGCGCTGTATTTCAGTTGTTTTCCTCTGTGAACATGCACTAATGGATGTCTGACAATTTCGTTGCTTTTTGGAGTTTTCAGATTTAAAAACGTCAATAAAGACTCGTTCGTTCTGCTCTCACGGAACAGATTATAATATGCTACCGTCAGATGAAATCATGCAGGCGTCGGCGCTTTCTCCGTCCATGAAATAAATGCACATCCTTGAATAAGCGCGGATTTTCTAGCGCATTTACTTGAACTTCATAGGCAATATATCGATGGTTTAACCCATTTGAGAGGCGGCCAAAATCAGAATTTAAAATGGACTGAATAAGCTCTCTGCGAACTTGACGAGCGATGCCGCGCTGACATGTATGCACAAATCACCACACACACTCTCTCAGAGTAATATTATGTTATTGCATAATACATTTTCAACTAGCAGAATAGTACAGAATCACGATACACAGTCTCACTTGTAGCCATGTCTTTTAACTATCATAATATTTCGAAGGGCAAAAATAGGAACTTTTAATTGGCAGTGTTATTTATTGTGTTGACAAAATAGCACTTTGTAATGTTATAATATCTATGGTTGCACTTTTTTTTTATGAGTATGCACATTTTGTGCTTATGTTTACATTTATTTTATAACTTGAATGTATAGGAAGAAAGAAATCTTTCTACTAACAGTTACATGCACTTTAGTGGTGTTAATAAAGCACCTGTTTGTTACAGTTGTGTTTTGTATTCAACACGTACAATATTGTACAGTTTGTTCTGCTAAATAAACCATGACAGGAAACATACTGGGGTCAATTTGTTCTTAAACATTAATACTGCACACATTATTTAAAAATATACTCAGGTACTTAATTACTTGTGTATTTACTTATTATTGAATCGATATCGAAGCTAATAAATCAATATCGAATCGAAATCGAATCGAATCGAATTGTGAAATTCCTAACAATACCCAGCCCTAGTTAAGACTATGGAGGACGAGCATGGAGTGGTCCGCAAGGTTCGAGTCAAGACAAAGACGAATGAACTTGAGAGGCCAATAACTAAACTCTGCTTACTTCAGGAAGCAGTATGAGAAGGACTGTTACTGAGTTTTACTCAAAAGAAAGACATTAAGTTGTAATTGCTTCTAGGATAGAAGGCAATTAGGGGCCGGGTATGTAGAGGCCAAAGTACAATTCATAGTAATGTGAATAAGAGTTAATGTTAAAAAGGTAAATTATTTCATTTAGAAGTTCGTGTAATGGTTAAAATGTTAAATGAGCTGTGGAAGCTAACGGTTTTCTTACCTGATAACTGCTAACTTTTAGCTACTTTTATTAAGAATCTTTTATTTCATTAGCAACTAGAATAAGTGTATTAGTCAGCTCACATTTTCTTTTTTGTAAATTTGAAACCAAGGAATAAAACCGGAGATTTTCATATTTTATTTCAACAACGTTTCTGAAGTGGATTTATTGAACTGTGTTGCTGGGCTGGCAATGGACACTGCAAATGGGACTAGCTGCTTGGAATAATATTAGACAGTTATTAGTGTAAGCCATTGCATATCTCAAGATTTCAAACCTCTACAGTAGACATGGACTATTTTAACGATGTTTTTCCTACCTTTCTGGGCCTTCAAAATGTTGATTAAATAGCTGTCAGTGGTGTTCAGAAGATGAACGAAGAACATACGGGATTGGAACGACATGAGGGTGAGTACTTAATGACAGAATTTTCATTTTTGGGTGAACTAACCCTTTAAGATATCTGGAGGTGATGGATGGATTGTGTGTGTTTGTGAGGATCTGCTCACCTTCATGACACACAAAAGGATATCGGTTGTTGCAAGAGATGTCTAACCACTGTCCCTGAGAATTCGGTCCGATCACTGTACAGTCTTCATTTCCTCCACTATTATCAGGTTCACCAGTATTCCAGTATCTGAATGAGGAGTTACTCTGATCTGACCACTGCCATGAGTCTTTGAACAGACCGATCCAGACATATGATCCAGATAACAAATTGGTAACAAAATGGCGCCGCGGATGGCTGCTTCGGTTTTGAGCTCCTCAGTACTTTTACTGTTTTTGTTTGTTTGTCCTGTTTTATGTAACCTTTTCCCCGTCAGTTTAACTAGGAACGAACTCCTAGACATCAGGAACAACACACCAAACGACATTTTGCCGACTTTTGAGCATTCCGACATTTTATTTGACATCCTAGTTGGCGGAGCTGCGATCCTGTACAAGCGCTTCAAAAGACGCAAACGAGGGAAACGCGCGGGCGCGCTCGTGAAGTTTCGACAGCGCGGATTCAGGACTCCGCTGCCGAGCATTCACTTGTCAAATCTCCGCTCTCTAGCAAATAAAACAGACGAACTACTACTCCTCACCCGCACAAACAAGGACTTTTCAAACTCGGCTGCTCTTTGCTTCACAGAAACATGGCTGAACGGTTCCATACCGGACAGTGCGCTAAATCTAACGGGCTTCCAGCTGTTCAGAGCGGATCGCGTCGCCGAGTTAACTGGGAAAACGAGAGGCGGTGGATTATGTTTTTATATCAACGAAGGCTGGTGTTCAGATGTGACAGTGTTGACGAAGATGTGCTGCCCTAATTTGGAAGCTCTCTTCATTAACTGTAAGCCTTTTTATTCGCCGCGGGAGTTTTCCTCATTTATTCTGGCGAGTGTGTACATTCCCCCTGACGCGTGTGTGAGCGCGGCATTGCAACAGCTGGCTGATCAGATCACACACACGGAGCAAAGTTACCCGGACTCTTTCACTATCATTCTCGGCGATTTTAATAAAGCTAATCTCACCCGTGAACTGCCTAAATTCAGACAGCACATCACCTGCCCCACCAGGGACACTAACATACTGGACCATTGCTACACTGCTTTAAAGGACGCATACCACTCTGTCCCCAGAGCAGCTTTGGGACTCTCTGATCATTGTTTGGTTCATCTTCTCCCAGCCTACAAGCAGAAACTTAAATCTGCTAAGCCAGTTGTAAGAACTGTAAAGAGATGGACCAGCGAAACAGAGCAGGTCTTACAAGGTTGTTTTGACTGCACTGATTGGAGTGTTTTTGAAGCTGCTGCCACTGACCTGGATGAGCTCACTGACACTGTGACATCTTACATCAGCTTCTGTGAGGACATGTGTGTCCCCACTAGGACTTTTATAACATATAACAACGATAAGCCATGGTTCACTGCAAAACTAAAACATCTTCGTCAGGCCAAAGAGGATGCCTACAGGAGTGGGGACAGAGCCTTGTACAAACAGGCCAAATACACACTGACAAAGGAGATCAGAGAAGCTAAGAGGAGCTTCTCTGAAAAGCTGAAAAGCCAGTTTTCAGCTAACGACCCTGCATCAGTGTGGAAAGGCCTGAAAGCCATCACCAGCTACAAGACACCATCCCCCAACACTGTTGAGAATCAACGACTGGCCGACGATCTCAATGTATTTTACAGTAGATTTGAAAAGCCTGCTCTCACACCCCACACCCGCTCTGACCGTCTCTACACACAACCATCAACACCCCCCTCCCTCCCCCCTACTGCTTCTCAGCCTGCACTTCAGATCAGTGAGGGGGATGTATGCAGAGTCTTCAGGAAACAGAAGATAAGGAAAGCCAAAGGCCCAGACGGTGTCTCACCAGCCTGTCTCAAAGCCTGCGCTGTCCAGCTGTCATCCATCTTCACACTGATTTTCAACAGATCACTGGAGCTGTGTGAAGTCCCCTCCTGCTTCAAACACTCCACCATTATCCCGGTACCCAAGAAACCTAAAATCTCTGGACTTAACGATTACAGACCTGTTGCTTTGACATCTGTGGTCATGAAGTCATTTGAGAGACTGGTGCTGGCCTACCTGAAGGACCTCACTGGACCCTTGCTGGACCCCCTGCAGTTTGCTTATCGAGCAAACAGGTCTGTGGATGATGCAGTCAACATGGGACTGCACTACATCCTCCAACATCTGGACAAACCAGGGACTTATGCAAGGATCCTGTTTGTGGACTTCAGCTCCGCTTTCAACACCATCGTCCCGGATACCCTCCTGAATAAACTAACCCAGCTCTCTGTGCCCTCATCCATCTGTCAGTGGATCATCAGCTTCCTGACAGACCGGCAGCAGCTAGTGAGGCTGGGAAAAGTCACATCTCGGACCCTTACCATCAGCACTGGTGCCCCCCAGGGGTGCGTTCTCTCCCCACTGCTTTTCTCTCTCTACACAAATGACTGCACCTCCAAAGACTCCTCCGTCAAGCTCCTGAAGTTTGCAGACGACACCACAGTCATTGGCCTCATCCAGGACGGTGACGAGTCTGCTTACAGACAAGAGGTTGAACAGCTGGCTGTCTGGTGCAGTCATAACAACCTGGAGCTGAACACGCTCAAAACTGTGGAGATGATAGTGGACTTTAGGAGAAACCCCCCTGCACTCCCCCCTCTCACCATCATGGACAGCACTGTGACAGCAGTGGAGTCATTCAGGTTCCTGGGCACTACCATCTCTCAGGACCTGAAGTGGGACAATCACATTGACTCCATTGTCAAAAAGGCCCAACAGAGGTTGTACTTCCTTCGTCAACTGAAAAAGTTCAACCTACCACAAGCGCAGATGACTCAGTTTTACTCAGCTGTTATTGAGTCGGTTCTGTGCACTTCTATAACTGTCTGGTTTGGGTCAGCCAGCAAATCAGATATAAGAAGACTACAACGGACTGTTAGGACAGCTGAAAGGATCATTGGTGTACACCTCCCCAACCTTCAGGACTTGTACAATGCCAGAGTGAAGAAACGGGCAGGGAACATCATCACAGACCCCTCCCACCCCGGCCAAAACCTGTTTGCACTTCTGCCGTCAGGCAGACGTTACAGATCTCTGCGCACTAGAACATCTAGGCACAAAAACAGTTTTTTCCCCCATGCTATCTCCAGCTTAAACAGCTAAAACAGCAATTAACACCTGCTGTATAACTCATTCAGTACTTGAGAGAGAAGCAAGAGGTTTTTGTTTTGTGTAAATACATATACAAATTTTATTTATAGAGCTGTACACACAATGCACAAATCTGTACATAAGTCTTCTGTTTCAGATGTATACTAGAACTATTATTATTGTTTATTCTATTTATTTATGTTCTCATTTAAATGCCTGTTCTAATGTCATATATGTATGTATGTACCAAGAGCTCCTGTAAAAACCACAAAAAATTCCTTGTGTGTTTGTGCACACTTGGCGAATAAAGCTCATTCTGATTCCGATTCTGATTCTGATTCTGATAACTGATGATCACTAATGATCTTCTGAACCTGTTGATTCTCATTCTGGTTCCTCACACTGACCAGATCAATGTGATTCTGTCTGCAGTAACTCTGAGCGTCTCTCCAGTTCTTCTGCTGATTGTCCAAGACGAGTCCTGTGTTCGCTTCAAGAAAAAAACTATTAAAAAAACTGTTTCATAAATAAGTGTTCATTTGTCTTACGCTGTTTTATGGTTTTTAATGTGAATAAGTCAAGTCAAGTCAAGTTTATTTGTATAGCGCTTTTCACAATACAGATTGTATCAAAGCAGCTTCACAGTATTAAATTAAAATAATACAACAAAGTTTGTTTCAAGAGGAATTTATTGAAACAAATAAATAAATATTTGTATAAATATAAATAAACAAACTGAATAAGAGCATCAGAAACCGTTTCCATTATATTGAAAATCTTACATTTTAAACGTAAATGCACATTGTTCTAAAGGGGGAGGGGCATCATCCTCTACCTTTTACAGATACATTTACTCAAATTCTCATGCTGATATTAATTGTAAGGGAAAATGTGCAATTAATATGGAAGTATTTCTGAGGAAACTTAAACACACACACACACACACACACACAGAGGATAGGTAAAGCATAGAGTATGAAAACTGCACGCCAAATTGCAGAGAAAAAATATAATTACATGAGTGAATCCGCATTGTTACACTGTTCCTCAGTCAGTGAAATTGCTGTGATTGACAGTGATAACCGTAGCAACGGATGGGACAAAACATTTGTCAAAATAAACCTGTGCTGTAGTGTAGTAATGCAGACTAATAGACCCACAGCAACATAGACCAGAAGAAGAAAACAGGTCTGTGTTGTCTGGGTTATTCTAGAAGCTTTTAAGATCATTTTATAAAGCACTCTTTTTTCACGTGTCCTTTTTAAAGCAATGTTTAAATTAAATTAAATGGTTTTTTTTTAATTAAATCTAAAAATATTTTAAAGTACTTAATGTATTATTTTATTAGCATTAATAACTTGTTATTATAGCTATTTTATAGTAAATCCAAAAGCAAAACATGAAAAGAACTACATTAGATTATATGCTTTGACATTGGGTAATGATTTAATGCTTTTCATAACAGGGTCAAACCTGATGAAACTATAACCATAAATAAAACAACAAACACACTCACCAATGAGAAGAAGAATCAAATATAGAGTTTGGTCCATTTCTGAGGAAGAAACAGAAAAATCCAGAAATACGAGTAAATCATGATCATGTAATTCAAAATAAATAAATAAATAAATAAATAAAAAATAGTGGTTTTAGCAATTATTCAGACAATATTAACATCTGAAAGTGTAATTGTGTTTGAAGAATGAACATGTTCTTACTTTAGAGGTCGTGTGTTTCTGTCCTGAGTCTGATGTTTCTGTCTGCAGATTTACACTACGCTATTATTATATCTGCTCTCATCCCTCTTTCAGCTCATCACATGGTAGAGGTGTTAGTGAGGCCAGCAGGGGGCGCTCACCCTGTGGTCTTTGTGGGTCCTAACGCCCCAGTGTAGTGACGGGGACACAATACTGTCAAAGAGCACCGTCCTTCGGATGAGACGTAAAATCGAGGTCCTGACTCTCTGTGGTCATTAAAAATCCCATGGCATTTCTCGTAAAGAGTAGGGGTGTAACCCCGGTGTCCTGGCCACATTCCACCCATTGGCCCTTACCAATCATGGCCTCCTAATAATCCCCTTACATTGAATTGGCTCTATCACTCTCTCTCTCTCTACTATAGCTGGTGTGTGGTGACCGCACTGGCGCCGTTGTACTGTGGCTGCCGTCGCATCATCCAAGTGGATGCTGCACACTGGTGGTGGTTGAGGAGAGATCCCCTGATATGATTGTAAAGCGCTTTGGGTGTACAGTAGTACATATGAAAGCGCTATATAAATGCCTCATTCATTCATTCACATCATTTGTGTATTTCTCTAAAACTAATTTTCATGTTTTACTTCCTCCTTATTTGTGTTTGTCCACCTCTGTATTTGCATATTGGCATCTTTGTCAGTATTAGTCTATATTTGTATGAACCTTAATCAAAACAATATGTGAACATTCACAGATAGCCCTTGAAATTAAGATTTTTCGGGACCACACTTCAAACGAAGGGGTATGAGAAATGTCCCTGCATACACCGGCTACAGAGGCAACATGGCTGCCAATAATCATTTTCTTTATGTCACATTCAATCTTGTGTTCATATTTACGGTCATGTTCTTCAAAGAAACGTTTGCAAAAAAATCGCTGAAGTTCATTAACGATAGTCCAACAACATATGTTCATGTCTGATAACTGTTGAATGTAATTGCGGCAGGGAATTGGCTTATCTTTTACTGTACGTCTGCTATGAACGCATTGTTTTCTTGTGGTTATATGTGAACACGATATAAACGAACAGTGCTTACACAGTTTCATGCTTTTTGCAACATGGTCACCAGTCTTTTATGTTCTTTATCAAACAGGTACACCTGAGGAAACCCGGAGGCTCATTCGTTTTCGCACTGACAACGAACAACGTTTCCTGACGTCCAAAAATACTTAGGCGTCGAAGATATCGTCATCTCCGTTGTTTTCTGCGAACTTCAGAAGAAAAATGCAAAAAAATAGCTGCAACCCATGCAATTGAGATGACTACAGCTGACGACGACATCTTGGAAGTTTGTGCTAAACATTGGCGCATCTCCTGTGACGTAGGCGCTAGCGACGACGTATAATGACGTGTAACGGTATAGTAGTGGTGTCCCATTTCTTAGGGGAATATTTTCACCCCTACGCCTTGCCACTCTGTTTCAAGGGGCAAGGGTAAGGGGTAGGCGAAGGGTTAGGGGTTAAATAGAATTGAGATTGGGCCTAAGTGTCTGTACAGCAGTGCCTATGTAACACAGTTTACTAGTAATGATGGTGCTTTTAATTAAATGATAAAAAGCATTTGCAAATGTTGTACAAATGACAAAATACACATACTCGTCTTTGCACCAGTAAAATGTGCTCACTTATATCCTGTAGCGTGCACATACTCTCTAGGAGGTCTTTATTTCCTCCGTCTAAATACTTGATTGTGATTGGCTGGAATGTGTTCATTAAAACATTGTTACATTTTTAAGAATTAGTCTTATTTAGAAAATTCTTCTTTAGTTTCGTGTCATACTCCTGCTGTTCTGTGTTAGTCTATAGAACATGAACACATTTGCATGTAAACACATCCTCATCACTCATTTGTTTAGGTCCACATTTAGACTTTCAGGGTGGACAATCTTTACATCTCTGACGTGAAACAGAAGCAGAAACAGTGTGTTATTGTACATGTTATTGACACATTCCATGGTCTCATTCTTTCTTATTCATCTGTTCCCACTAAACATTGGACGTCGGATAGACGTGCAGATCATGTCTATATTGGGTCCGTCGGTCCATGACCAATTCTGGACATCTATTCGACGTCCAAACTAGGTCCACTATTTGGACGTCCAACCATGACCCAACTTGGACGTCATATAGACGTTCAACATTGGACCTTTGAACTGGGTAATTTTTTTCGACGTCCAAACTAGGTCCACTATTTGGACGTCCAACCATGACCCAACTTGGACGTCATATAGACGTTCAACATTGGACCTTTGAACTGGGTAATTTTTTTCGACGTCCAAACTAGGTCCACTATTTGGACGTCCAACCATGACCCAACTTGGACGTCATATAGACGTTCAACATTGGACCTTTGAACTGGGTAATTTTTTTCGACGTCCAAACTAGGTCCACTATTTGGACGTCCAACCATGACCCAACTTGGACGTCATATTGACGTTCAACATTGGACCTTTGAACTGGGTAATTTTTTTCGACGTCCAAACTAGGTCCACTATTTGGACGTCCAACCATGACCCAACTTGGACGTCATATTGACGTTCAACATTGGACCTTTGAACTGGGTGATTTTTTTCGACGTCCAAACTAGGTCCACTATTTGGACGTCCAACCATGACCCAACTTGGACGTCATATTTACGTTCAACATTGGACCTGAACTGGGTAATTTTTTGGACGTCTATGACAGGTGCAGGAAATTTACATGATTATTATAATTTTTTTTAATTTACAAATGAAGAGCTCTTTTCCAAAACGCGAGTTTGTCGTGTCATTTTGCTGTGTAATGAACCTATTCACTGCTCCATCCACGTTTCCAAATCGCTATATTTAAAATGTAATATATTTTTAAAATATTTAAAATATTATATTTTAAATATTTTAAATGTACTGCAAGATGCTCGTGATCCAAGCGCCGAACCTATTTTTAGCCTAAACGCGATAATCATAAATTATATCACTCTCTCTGTAGCTCAAACAGTAGGGCGTTGGCACGTGGAGCAGATGATCACGAGTTCGAGTCCCAGGTAAAGCAAGGTGTGTGTGTGTGTGTGTGTGTGTGTGTGTGTGTGTGTGTGTGTGTGTGTGTGTGTGTGTGTGTGTGTGTGTGTGTGAGAAGCCGATGTTTTGTTTGAGAGCACTGAGCGCGATTTATTGTAAACAAACTTTTGTGGATGGACGTCGAAAAATGACGTGCGGAAGACGTCGAAAAATGACGTGCGAAAGACGTCGAAAAATGACGTGCGGAAGACGTCGAAAAAAGACGTCGCCTGGCGTTACAAAACAACCCCTTCAATGGACCAAATTTGGACGTCCAAAAATTACATGAAAATGACGTCACTACGACGTCACATTGCGCAGTGGGGTTAGTTTTATTAAAGGGATATTTCACCGCTGGAAAGATGAATGTGTATTTAAATTGGGTCATTTATGTAGTAGAAATGTGAAATTATTTTAGAAGTTGGAGCTTTCTAGACTGAGAAAAGCCAGAAAATGTATTTTTGGCTCATGTGGATGAAAGACAACAACTCCCAGAATGCACTTGCTTCGCTGCCGTACGAGGTCACTCCTGAGCCGCAGCTGCTCCGGCCGCCTCTTGTTCCTCCATCATCCGCAACTGTTCATCGCTGTATTGCGGCTCGTACAGGTTGCCACTGGCATCGGATTCGTGCATCAGATCTTCAAAATCCCCTTCTGCCATAAGATCTTCAAAACTACCTTTCACCATCGTGTTCAGCCTACTACTCAGCTTTCTCCACAGAGCAAGAGCCTGTTAGCTAAGCTTAAAAAAAAAAGATGGCTGACACTGTTTGTATGTAACACCTGCGTTGATTGACAGGCACTGACAATATACTAATATTTATCTATAGGCCAGTAGGTTCGGCTCAGAAGGCATAAATTAAACAGCTTAAATTTGTGAGTAAATAAATCGGTATTGGAAATAAATTGATTCTTTGTAGAGAATAAAATGAAAGTAAAAGAAAGAAATTTAACAATATTCACAGTGTCAGTTGATTAATAGATTGTAATGACAAAGAAACTAAATCAAAATGCAATGCATGAATTATGCATACTAATCTGGGTGCACCCAATAACTATAGAATTCAGTTAGACTGCAATCGTATAACAAGTTCGCAATTTTAACTTTTGACAACCTCAGTTAACTCCAATTTTTTTTTTTTTATAAAAAAAAAAAATCTCTTTGAAATTCAAAATGTTACAAGAACAATTCAAGAATTTTTGATTCAATAGATTCTGTTCAATAACTCTGTTCAGTACATTCAATTTGGTAAATAAAACTCAAAAGGTTTGGTTCAATACATTCAATCCAAAAGACTTCAGTGCAAAGATTCAGTTCAGAAAGATTCAGTTCAAGTGACTCGGTTCAAAATAGTTCAGTTCGATAGATTCACCGGGAAAATGATTCGATTCGACAGTTCTGCAAAACTCCGTGTGGTAAAAAAAACAATAAGGAAAAACAAGAAAATAGTCCCGTCTCCGCAAAGATATTCCTTTGAGCGGTCTCTCGAATGAAAATTAAAGAAAATGTGGCTCCGTTTGGGTGAACTAGCAGGTAATTGGAATTGTCCTACCCGATTCCTGGGTTAGATTCAACTGTTCGCTTCAGTCAGCGTTCGTCTCATGTGGGTTGACTCGCCATCTTACATCGTCCTCTAACTGAGTTCCAGCATGGAGAAAACCTGACCAAACTTCTTCTTCTTCTTCTTTTCGCTTTATGGCAGATTGCAACCATGACTGTAAAGGTGCATACTGCCACCTACTGTATAGGAGTATGTAACATATACATATTATTATAACTATATCATCAAAAAAAATAAAAAAATAAAAAATTTATATACTACCTAAATCCTATTATATATTCCTATGTTTTTGTACAACTGCTTTCTGTGCATCCTTTACCCCATCTCCTGTTGTGCCTAACGAACCTTCAATATTCCAATTTCTTCCTACCTGACTTATCTTTTGATTTAGTCTCATCCTCTCATCCCTATATTTCTTACAATGCAATAATACGTGTTCAACATCTTCCTTGGACCTACATTCTATACATTCATCAGATTGACTTTTACCCATTAAAAACAATGTTTTATTTAATCCTGTGTGATCAAACCTTAGCCTGGTTAAAACACTCTCCTCTCTTCTGTTACTTCTATTCACACCCTGTGCATTAATAGATTTTTGCAATCTGTAATATTTCCTTCCACTTGTATCCACATCCCACCTGCAGGGTTCTCAAGTCTCACGCATTGGCCGTGAGACACACGATTCAACCAGTTCACACGCTCACACGCCACACCATGTATTTCTCACGCTGAAAAGGCAATGCCAACCAAGTTGTCCTGCAAGCTTTATAACGTTGTGTACGAGGCGCACGCACACAAAGTGTGCACGCACCGTACGTTCGTTACTAGGTAACCAACAACATCGCGCGAACGCGCTGGGTTTGTGCTAGTGTAATGCATTGGTCAAAAAAAGTAGTTTTTTTTTTTTCTGACAGACCAGCCCATGAAACATGTAGATCAGCGGCCCATTGGTTCTTTTCTTGATTGACACTGGGCTGGCCCAATCACAACTTTAAACGAGTGAGCGAGCGTGCAGCAGTGTCAGTGTGTATCTGTCAAAATATTCAGCGAGATGGAGAAGAAACGCAAGGAATGTGCAGAGAAATAGCGTGAAACAATAGAAACTGGCCCTTAAAGCAGACACTGTAAACTGTGTCAAAATATACAGTATGTTTTCTGCCCTTCATCAGCTCCTGTGATGATGATGATAGTGAGGAGGATCAGGAGAGAGATGAGTAATCCGCGGTAAGCATAACTACTTTCAAAACACTTAGGCCATGTCATGAGTGTAGGAACCCATAACCCAGTTACAGATTATTTCCATATCTGCATATTTGACGATTACCGCAATTCACTAGAAATTTAATGAGAGGCGTTTGTAAACCATGTTTTCCGCCAAAATAAAAGCTTGATGCAGTTTGCGTCAAAATAAAAGATCATGTGCTTATCTCTTTCAAGTATAGAAATAGGTTCAAATCTAATTATGAAAGTTTCCTTTATTTTTTTGTGCATTTGTTTTTACAAAATATGGCTATTACGGTCATAGGATTAATATTATAACTATTATTATGTAGTAGGTGTAATGTAAATAGACACTGTAACTAAAAGAGGTTTAAATTTTTCTTTGTTTAATTTGCACACTGAATATAGTTTGGAGCTTTTAATTTTGAACTCTCAAAGTGCACCAGATTGATGGATTTAACATTAAAATGCAAAAAAAATTCTCACGAGGGGCAATTTGTTATATTTTTGTATATTTGTAATTTGAAATATAACATTAAATAGTATATTTGATGTGATGAATTGCTCTGTCATTTATCAGATTTACCAATTGTTATAATTTCAATTTGTGCTGGTTAATTATGAACAATGGGTAAAATTGGGGGGCGGGGACAGGCGGGGGCGGGCCTCCATTAGGGCTCCTCCCCTAACCGCATGTGATCTCACTCCAAGCTTTTGATAAAACTTGAGAACCCTGCACCTGTCCTGCCATTTTTTCATCATTTCTTTTTTAATTGTTGCCTTAGCTTCTCCTTTTCCAAGGGGTATATTTATGGTATCATTCGTCCTGGTTGATTTTTTTGCTATTTTATCTGCTCCCTCATTCCCTTTTATTCCTATATGAGCAGGTACCCAACAGAATCGCACATCTATCTGTAGTCTCTGTAATCTAAATAAACTTTGTTGAATATCTAGCATTAGATCTTCTCTATTAGATTTCATATTTTGAATACTGTATAGAGCTGCTATAGAATCAACACAACACACCACTCTGTCTGGTTTCACTCTGTCCAGTCTTTCCCCACTACTGCTCTCATTAAATTGATGACTTACTTGCATTTTGATTCCACCTTTTCAACGTGTATTTTCCATGTTCCCTTTTGGTCTAACCACATACCAAGATATTTAAAATGATCTACTGTTTCCATATTATGTCCATATAACTGTAGGTTCTGTTTTTCTATCCCTTTTTTCCTTGTAAATATCATATGGCAAGACTTACTTGGAGAAAGCTTAAAGCCCCAGCTATACGACCATTGTTCTACCTTTCCTATTGCTTCCTTGATTTTATTTCTTACCCTTATGCGATCTCGTCCTCTTGCCCAGATGGCCCCATCATCTGCATACAAAGCTGATCCAATCCTTCTGTCCAGATTCATAAAAATATAATTAATCATAACATTAAATAAAACTGGACTAATAACACTACCTTGAGGAATTCCATTAACAATTTCAAATTCCTCAGATATTTCTGATCCCACTCTAACTCTAAATCTTCTTTCTGACAGAAAGTCTAAGACCCAGTTATAAAACCTCTGACCAAACTAAATGCATATATGTATTATTATCTTCTTTGACTCCTCTTTTCAGCTCGTGCTCAAGTTATACTGCTGCTTATCTTAGTCTCGTCGAGAAAAAAAATGGTTTCCCCCATACAGCAACTAACGTGGTGGGGCGGGACTTCAATCTATACTTAATGTGATTGGATGATTACTGCAATGTCAATCATCACACTAACATACATTTTACTTTGATTTTATAATTTCTTACACTTTTATTATCAGTCTTATTTCTGGTTAGTTTATTATTTTAACACTCTTTAATTTATTCCTTTTCATAATACATTTTAATTATGCAGGGTTACATGTACATTCTGTGAGTGAGATCACACCCCCTATGGGCGGGTTGAAGACATGCGGAACGAGCTTGTGCTTTGCTTTTATTTTAAACAGCCAATATACTTTGAGGCACATCCTCGAATCATGATCTTCTACTTCCTATTTAACAGCAAGTATGTTTGACTGAACAGTCACAAATAATGTTGATGTCATGGGGTCTTTAAAACATATTGTGCACATTAGTATTTTAAATACCCAAAGAACATTACATAGAGAAAAGACTCATATGATACTTTTAAATTACAGCACATTATATAATGCAAAATATAAGCACATTATCTGATGATTAAAACAAAAAAAGTGTTTGCCAGTTAAAAAATCTTTTGCTTAAGAACAACACAAACATATCCTTCACTCCTAAGATCTGCTGCAGATGAAGTTGAGTTTGTGAGTCTCAGGACGGCTGATCCAGCGCTGATCTCCTCCAGACAGAACTGCTCCAGATCTCACTCCAGACTCACAGTCCTCGTCTCCTGTGCCGTTCCCTGGAGCCCAGTTCTGATAGCACACGGTCTCTCCGCTCACCCAGAACCAGAGGCCCACAGTGCAGGAGTGACGTAAACCCAACCACACCGCCTCAGTAGACGCACGTTTAACCACATTCATCACACGACGCTGCATCTCGTCTGAATGAACCGAGACCAGATCCGTATAATTCTGTCTGCAGTGTCTCAGAGCTTCAGGCCACGTCAGATTCTCTTTGATCAGAATCAGTTTATCTGGACACAAAACAAACCACAAGCAAAAACTAGAGAGAGACTGATAAAAAACAACATGCAGAACAAACACTGTGGAGGAATCTGTCATGTCAGACATGTAGCGTGAACTTTAAAGGGTTAGTTCACCCAAAAATTAAAATTCTGTCATTGATTACTCACGCTCATGTCGTTCCAAACACAAAAGACCTTCATTCATCTTTAGAACACAAATCAAGATATTTTGGAAAGACACTGTAATGTCCATCCATTGGCCCAACAACGGAATCCAACGGTGGTGAAGGTATTATGCGTGTATGTCTTTTCAGCGCTCCAGTGAAGTTCACTTAATTTATTAGAATTTAGTTTCAATATTACTTTAGCTCTACTCTTAATCTGACTCCAATTTCAAATGATAATCAAATTTAGATCGTGTTTCTTATTAGAAAAAAATCATAACTATTGATAATGACTTAATTTAGATCTTTGATTACTGTGAGTATCCCATACTTTCAATTATTCATTCATTAAGGACCCGTTGTCGCTTTGAGACGTCACGTCGAATAGTCAGAGGATGCAGTGCAACTATTTTATCCTTAAGTGGCCGCTCACTGCTGACTCATAACAAAGGTTTAATTTTTTAATAGTCGCAATATGCAACGTGCTAAGTCAGTAATCGGAAGGTCTCCTTAATGATGTGCCCCATGCTCCATTCATAGTGCCTTCCGTTTGATCTATCCTGGTAGAGATTTGCAGAAACACCAGACTACACATTAATCTACTACGAATAATGTAGATATTCGTAGTATATAGTTATACTACGAATAACACCTGTCTAAAGCCTGCAGGACTAAGTTCTCAATCTTTCTCATTATACCAATGACTGCACTGAAATTAAGACCATTTTACAAATCGCACTGAGACACTTAAAATGATACCAAACATGAAAAGGAAAAACAATAGATTCACAAGATACATCATATGTGATATATAGACAATCTCAGTGAACTTTTAGTGACTCGACTCGCAGGAAGAGAGGAAGGGAGGAGGGAGAGGGGGATGCAGAGATAAGGAAGGAGAAAAGTTTGGACAAGACAATGTCCTGTGCTCTGTCTTTGCGATCTTCTGTCCAGGGTGTGTTTTATTGCTTTATTGTAGGGTGAGTTCTCTTACAAGAGGTTCTCTCGTATTGCGTAAGTTGCTTACGCTACGGGTAAAGTTGTCTTTTCTCGAGATCTGAAGCCAAAAAACTATCCTTAATTTTGTATTTATTGTCAACGCAGTGCGGCAGACAGCAGACCATAGCAGGCTGTACGAGCGTGCTCATTGGCTGTCCTGCGGCAACTGCAGCAGCCTACCAGTGACCCTGCGGGCTCGACTTGAAGCTTTCAACGGCGATGCTGTCACTCCGCCTGTCCCTGCGGGGTGTTCAAAGGCTGCCCTCCCGTCTAAAGCCTGCAGGACTACTTCTGCCCTTGTCGGCCGCGCTTTCACTGCCGCCGGACAAGCTGCATCAGCCCTGCATTCCATGGCGATACGACAGATCCTCCAAGCTGATCTCCTCCGTGTGTTGGACGAGAAAGGCTCGGACCCTGTTTCCATAACGGATCTACGCAGCGCGACGGACCTTTCCCTTCGCGCCACGAAATCCACTGCAAAGGCTCTTGGTAGGTGCATGTCTTCGCTGACCGTCACAGAGAGGCACCTCTGGTTGACGCTCGCCGACATGAGGGTGTTTCTCAACGCCCCGCTCTCCCCATCCCAGCCTCTTCGGCCCAGCGGTTAACGGGATCGTTGGTTAACGGCATCCTTCACGCTCTGTCAGTCCCCGTCGTCATGGCTACTGCAGACGCTTATCTCGCAGCCAACGAGCCGGTAAATCGACCCGCTCGCCTGCACTCAACCGCCGTTTTCACGGCGACCCAGAGAAATCTCAAAAAGAGCTCAATGTCTGGTTATTCGGCTCACGCCGCATGTGTTTCAAGTGTAGAAAATGTGCCTACGTTTCTGTGTTCACCCCTACACACAAGCACTATAAACCCCGTGTCTCTACCAGAGCCCACTCTCTTAAAGCGGACAAAAGCCGCTCGAGTGTTGAATGTAGGTCACGTGTCCACAGCCCCGTGCCCACACCTACCCACTGCCCGCTCTGTTACACGGCCCCTCACTACCGGTCACTCGCGGTGTGTAAGTCCTGTGCCCGCCCCCGAGCGCTCACAAGTACTAACGAACACTGCACCCCCAGCGCCGCTCTCGCGCGCCGTCCATCGCACAATATGTTCCCCGTCCAAAGCCACCGGGATAATGTGTGTAAAACGGCCAGCCATCTCTGTATGTGAGCTGCCGAATTCAAGCACCAAGAGCGCGCGCGCCGCGCCCGCGCCTCCAAATCAGGTTCTCGAGCCCGTACATCAAGGCTATCGGAACCCGGAGGCCATTCTGCCCTTAGCTATACATGTAAAAGCATGGGAAGCTATTCCAGGCGTGTCAGAATGGGTGCTGAGCACAGTGAGAGAAGGCTATTCACTGCAATTCGCTCGCCGTCCCCCACGCTTCGAGCGCGAACCGAGACGAGAGTGAATGGGGAAGTAGCACACCTATAGTAGCACACTGGCCATAGAACCGGTACATCCTTCTATGAGCGAGGTGGGTTTTTACAGCCGTTATTTCCTTGTGCCCAAAAAGGATGGAGCTCTCAGACCAATTTTAGATCTGAGATTTTTGAACAAAGCTCTTATGAAAAGACCGTTCAAAATGCTCACAACCAGACAGATTCTCGCGCAAATTCGCCCGAGAGACTAGACGCTTACTTTCAGATCCAGATAATACCCTGTCACAGGCCATTCTTGAGATTCGCCTTCGATGGTCAGGTATATCAGTACACCGTCCTGCCGTTCGGCCTGTCTTTACAGTGCTTCAGCTGGGTCTATTACATATGCGCCCCCTACAACGCTGGTTGAACGCCCGTGTGCCTCGCCGAGCCTGGGCGTCCGGCGGCATTCGAATCAGAGTGGCTCAGAGTTGCGTTTCAGCGCTGAGACCCTGGTTAGAGGCCGACTGGTGCCAGCAGGGAGTGATAATGGGAGCCGTCTCACACCGCAAAGTTATCTCGACGGATGCATCCAACTCAGGTTGGGGCGCTCTGTTCGAGGGCAAACCGGTCTTTGGCCTGTGGTCAGACCAGGAAAAATGCCTCCACATAAACTGTTTGGAGATGATAGCGGTCGAAAATGCGCTCAAGCACTTCCTCCCACATATACGGGATCACCACGTGCTAGTCCGTTCGGACAACATGTCTGTGGTGTCCTATGTGAACCGACAGGGCGGTGTCAGATCCAGAAATCTCTGCAATCTGACGAAACGCCTTCTAGTGTGGGCTCACCACGCGCTGCGCTCGCTGAGAGCCGCGCACGTGCCTGGCCACCTGAATGTCGGTCCAGACAGACTGTCCAGGAACAACATTCCCCCGGGAGAATGGTCCCTGCACCCTCAGACAGTCCAGCTACTGTGGCACCTGTTCGGCAGGGCGGAAGTCGACCTATTTGCGTCAAAAGACAACGCTCATTGCCCGAGTTTTTCTCAAAAAGCGAGGACGTGCTGGCCCAAACCTGGCCCAGCCGCCCGCTGTATGCTTTCCCTCCGATCACTCTGTTACCACAGGTAATAAAGAGGATCAGGGAAACGCGCCACTCAGTGCTCCTCATAGCCCCGCGATGGGAGAACCAAATATGGTACCCAGAGCTAGTGAGGCTGTCGCACTCACCCCCCTGGCCGATCCCGGTCAAGAGAGATCTCCTCTCTCAAGCCGGCGGATCGATATGGCTTCCCCACCCAGAGCGCTGGTCTCTGAACGCGTGGGTAATCAACGGATACCCGCTGAGTTGCCAGAAGGGGTCATAAACACGATCACGCAGTCTAGAGCCCCTTCCACGAGAAGACTCTACGTGTCTAAATGGTCAGTGTTCACTAAATGGTGCACCACTAGGAGCCTGGATCCACGCACATGCAGGGTTTCGCGGGTGCTGTCCTTCCTACAAGAGCTGTTGGACAAGGGCAGGTCCCCCTCCACGCTCAAAGTATATGTTGCGGCTATCGCAGTGTTCGCTGAGACGACGCACAGCCATGCAATAGGAAGAAATGAGCTCATCATCCGCTTCCTTAGGGGAGCCAGGAGGATGAACCCCCCGCGGCCCCCCTCGGTTCCTATCTGGGATCTTTCTTTGGTCTTGGAGGCCCTGAAAGCTTTTCCCTTTGAACCATTAGAATCCGTGGATTTGAAATACCTTTCGCTTAAAACCGTTTTTCTGATAGCTCTGGCATCAGTAAAACGTGTGGGAGATTTACACGCGCTGTCTGTCAGCCCCGCGTGTCTCGAGTTCGGACCTAATGACTCTAAAGTCATCCTCAAACCGAGACACGGTTACGTCCCAAAAGCGATTGGCACTCCCTTTAGGGCGCAGATCATCTCCCTGTCGGCTCTGCCAGCATCCGATAGTGATGATAGTGATAACCTCCTATGCCCCGTCAGGGCGCTGAGAGTGTACATCACACGCTCCGCCGCCTTTAGGCGTTCCGAGCAGCTTTTCGTTTAGTTTGGTGGGCGCACCAAGGGTCTCGCCGCCTCGAAACAGAGTCTGTCCAGATGGATAGTGGACTCAATCGCAGCTGCATATGCGTCCAAACACCTGCAGTGCCCTATGGGCATCAGAGCCCATTCCACCAGAGGCATGGCCTCTTCGTGGGCTTGGTCTGGCGGGATTTCTATTCACGACATATGTATGGCGGCAGGCTGGGCCTCCCCCTCCACATTCGTGAGATTTTATAATCTGGAAGTCCCCGCCTTGCAGGCTAAACTGTTATCAGTCTAAGCGGGATGTATGTTCTACCCATTTATTATGCGCAGACTACTCCTATGTATTACTAGCTTTTCTGGTAAGCTGCACTAGGGATAAAAGTCTCTATATACAGACCGGCGGTTCCGCTCTGTATTTTTCCCATCATGCGCTGATGTATTAGTGCGGGCCCGCGTTGCTGGCCGCCTATTCTTCACTTGTGGCGCTAGGGCTTACACTTTTCATACATGGACCGGCGAGGCCGCTCTACATATTTTCCCTGTGATGTGCTTGTGTACTGTGCTGGCCCGCGTTGCTGGCCGCACTCTCCTCGGGTTTATACACAGACCGGCAGTGCCGCTCTGTACCCTTATGAAGTGCTTATGACATGTGCTGGCCCGCGTTGCTGGCCGCCTGTTCTCGCATGTTATTTTCCCCGGGTTTCCCTGGGACTCATGCATTGATGCTCGGCGCGCACGGCATTGACAAGGGGTTCCCGTAGCGTAAGCAACTTACGCAATACGAGAGAACCTCTCGTAAGAGAACGTACTCGGTTACCTAATGTAACCTTGGTTCTCTCTAGAAGAGGGAACGAGTATTGCGTAACCTTGCCATGTCGCGCCACGAGCTTATTCGCTTCAGTCTATGAAAACCAGAATTCCAGCCTGTGAGCCCCTCTTTTATACACACTAGCCACACCCATTCTGGCGGGCCAGGCGCGTGGAGGGCGTGAAGTGCCCTCTTTGGGCGTGACGTCACGCAGGGCTCACTGGTAGGCTGCTGCAGTTGCCGCAGGACAGCCAATGAGCACGCTCGTACAGCCTGCTATGGTCTGCTGTCTGCCGCACTGCGTTGACAATAAATACAAAATTAAGGATCATTTTTTGGCTTCAGATCTTGAGAAAAGACAACTTTACCCGTAGCGTAAGCAACTTATGCAATACTCGTTCCCTCTTCTAGAGAGAACCGGGGTTACATTAGGTAACCGAATACGTTTTATCTCAGCTTTTGTCTTAGCAGGAAAATCAATTGTTACAACATTGTTAAAATAGTCCATGTGACTACAGTGGACTTAACCTTAATTTTACGAAGCAACGAGAATACTTTTTGTGCGCTAAAAAAATAAAATAACTTTATTCAACATTTTCTTCTCTTCAGTATTAGTCTCCGAGTCGCGTTCATGAGAGCAACAATGCGTGACCTCGCGTGCGTCTTCCTCTGCTTGGGGTCATGTGTCAGAACGCCAGATCCTGCGTCATCAACACACGCAGACTGATACGAAAGAGGAGAAATGACTGAATAAATTCAATATTTAGTTTATTTTGGCGCACAAAAAGTATTCTCGTTGCTTCATAAAATTAAGGATAAGCCACTGTAGACATGGACTATTTTAACAATGTTTTTCCTACCTTTCTGGGCCTTCAAAGTGTTGATTAAATAGCTGTCAGTGGTGTTCAGAAGATGAACGAAGGTCATACGGGATTGGAACGACATGAGGGTGAGTACTTAATGACAGAATTTTCATTTTGGGGTGAACTAACCCTTTAAGATATCTGGGGTGATGGATGGATTGTGTGTGTTTGTGAGGATCTGCTCACCTTCATGACACACAAAAGGAAATTGGTCGTTGCAAGAGGTGTCATGCCATTGTCCCAGAGCGTTTAGTCCAATCACTGTACAGTTTTCAACACTTCCATGATTATTAGGTTCACCAGACTTCCAGTATCTGAATGAGGAGTTACTCTGATCTGACCACTGCCATGAGTCTCTGACTCTGAACAGACCGATCCAGACATATTGATCAGATAACTTATGATCATTAATGACATCCTTAACCTGTTCATTCTCATTCTGGTTCCTCACACTGACCAGATCAGTGTGATTCTGTCTACAGTAACTCTGAGCGTCTCTCCAGTTCTTCGTCTGATTGTCCAAGACGAGTCCTGTGTTCGCTTCAAGAAAAAAAACAATTTAAAAAACGGTTTCATAAATCAGTGTTCATTTGTCTTACGCTATTTTATGGGATTTTAATGTGAATAAGAGCAGTGGTGGAAGCATCAGAAACATGTTTCCATTACATTGAAAATGTTACATTTTAAACATAAATGCACATTGTTCTAAAGGGGGAGGGGCATCATCCTCTACCTTTTACAGATACATTTACTCAAATTGTCTTGCTGATATTAATTGTAAGGAAATATGGAAGTACTGTATTTCCCAGGAAACTTAAATACACACACACAGGGAGCGAGGCCAGAAACCTTTATATAACAGGATAGGCAAAGCGTAGAGTATGAAAACTGCACGAAAAAAATTCAGAGAAAAAATATAATTACATGAGTGAATCCGTTACACTGTTCCTCAGTCACTCCTGAAATTGCTGTGATTGACAGTGATAACCGTAGCAACGGATGGGACAAAACCTTTGTCAAAATAAACCTGTGCATTAAGTGCTGTAGTGTAAATGCAGACTAATAGACCCACAGCAACATAGACCAGAAGAAGAAAACAAGTTTGTGTTGTCTGGGTAATTTTAGAAGCTTTTAAGATCATTTTATAAAGCACTCTTTTTTCACGTGTCCTTTTTAAAGCAATGTTTAAAAATCTGCCTATTCGATTTTTTTAATTAAATCAAAAAATATTTAAAAGTATTTAATGTATGATTTTATTAGCATTAATAATTTGTTATTATAGCTATTTAATAATAAATCCAAAAGCAAAACATGAAAAGAACTACATTAGATTATATCCTTTGAGACATGAGGTAGTTTAACACCGTCTCTCGTGACGCTTTGTTTGCTCCCTGTGTGTGTGTGTGTTCATGTGTTTTGAAGGAGCCGTGGGTTTGGAGACTCTGAAGGGAGAGCGGGATCTCATGCTTTCAAAGCTATCTTGATATTGCTAGGCTCTTCGAAAATGACTACTCTACCCTTAATTTAGAACTTAATACTGTGTGTGTTAGTAGAACATTTTCTGAAGCCGTCATATTGGGTATATGGTGCATCTATAAATGAACGGTTGCTGAAATTTTAAATAGCTGCACTCACTGTTGTTGCAGAGGAAATTACGATTATCACTACATGGCAAATCCTCCCATAGTCCATTTCTCATCATTGCACAATCATCTCTGCCTTCAGGTTGTCCAGGTTTCCAGTTGAGATAGAGCGCAGGTTCACCTGAAGACCACTGCCATTTATCAACACCCGTCTTCTGCAGCCCAATCCAGACATACTGACCAACTCCACCATTCACACTCTTCTTCAGCTCGTTCATGTCGTTCATGTTGTCAATGGTGGCCAGATCTGTGTAATTCTCTCTGCAGAATCTCTGAGCTTCAGTCCAGGTCTTCCTCACGTTTATAAAGTGATACTGACGCTGAACACATTCAGATACGGAGCAGAGAGCTGTGAAAGAGAGCGTTTGATTTAATGCTTTTCATAACAGGGTCAAACCTGATGAAACTATAAACCATAAACACACTCACCAATGAGAAGAAGAATCAAATATAGATTTTGGTCCATTTCTGAGGAAGAAACACATAGAAAAACTCAAACATATTCATTTTTGAGTAAAATATGACAATTTCATTTAGTATCTGAACAGCAGCATGAGTTCACTGTACATAATCATTGAGACAATATTAACATCAGAAAGTGTAATTGTGTTTGAAGAATGAACATGTTCTTACTTTAGAGGTCGTGTGTTTCTGTCCTGAGTCTGATGTTTCTGTCTGCAGATTTACACTACGCTATTATTATATCTGCTCTCATCCCTCTTTCAGCTCATCACATCATTTGTGTATTGTTCTAAAACTAATTTTCATATTTTACTTCCTCCTTATTTGTGTTCATCTACCTCTGTTTCTCTATATTTGCATATTGACGTCTGTGTCAGTATTAGTCTATATTAATATGAACCTTAAAGGTATAGTGGAGGATTTTCCCGAATTTTAGAAAAGAACCGCCCTCTCCACTTTTTGAAAAAATGCACATGCGCAACACTCCTGCTCCCGAGAGGGAACGCCTATTAAACGTGTGCACGAGAGAGCATGCACGAGCCTAGTTCTCCTCATGCACGCTCTGTTTACAAGTTGCAAGATCGCTAATCATAGCTTACATTAACTTTTACTAGCAGTGATTTTAAATGGATTTCTCCAGATAGCATGCCAAACTTGACCTGTCGAGTAGAAACTTCGCGACTGAGGCATCAGTGGGAAGCCTAACCTGTGCTTTTAGCGTACGCCAGCGTGTGAAATATTCTCCCAAAAACACTCTGGTCTTGTTTCTTTCTTCAGAGGCCTTTCTCTTCTTGTCATACAATTCGTAGACACTTTTTCTCTTGCGACCCTCAGACATTTAAAAAAAACCCGGTGAGAACGGCGAGCTTCAATGAATGGCTGAAACCATAGCTCACCACACATATACACCTGAAAGTGTGCATGCGCAGAAAGGACGAGCACGTACAACGACCTTACGTAAACATATCACCAGAATAATTGACAATTAGGAGGACCAATAGTCTTGATGATCCACCCGGAAAAAGAAAATCCTCCACTATACCTTTAATAAAAAAATTATATGAACATTTACAATTTACATGAACATTCACAACTAAACAGCAGCTTTAATGATATTGCTGGACTGCATAACTCATGTTTCATCCCTGATCATCTATGTAACGGTCACCAGCTGGAGTGCCCTTGAGAGCCACCAGAGGGCACTCCACACCAGACTATCATGTTTCACTCACAAACTGCATTTCCCAGAACTCACTGCCCAGACTCATCATCACTGATTGCATTCACCTGTATCTCATTACCTTGTTAGTTTCAGCCTATTTATTCCATGTTCACTCATTCACTCACTGCAAAATTTTGTTTTAGTGTCACACTGCAATTCTGAGCATTCTCCCGGCTTTCATATCGCTTGGTTTTGGATTTCTTGCCCTGTTCCCTGGATTACTCTTTTGCCTCTGACCTCTGCCTGTTTTGTGTGTTTGTTTGTACGGACTGCCTGCCTGTGTTGGACCTTGCCTGTTCTTTGGATTACCCCTTAATTAAAAGTTGCATTTGGATCTCAACCTTTGTGTCTCGGAGCAGTTTGTGACAATCTCGACATAAATGGACGATCCATTCTTGCGATCTTTGCACTTCACCATTTGTCTACGTGTGTAGTGGTGTGTTATCTGTGTTGTGTCTACACAGAATCACTCTAGAATGCAGAAATTTGTCCCATCAAAACCTCCTTTTATAACATCTGTAGTAAAAAACAGATAATGAGGACTCGAGCAGCCCTTAGAGCAGTAATGAACGACACTGAGAAAGATAAAGGATAAAATCAACATAAAGAAAACGACTTAAAGAAAGAAAACAATAAAAAAAAAAACATACATGTGTCCATCACAGAGGGACTTGAATTCACAATACAGCAGTATAACGTATGAAACAATCATTTACAAGGTTACGGCCTTAATAAACTTAGTAAACTTGCGTGACCCACCGCTGTGAACGCACATGCAGACTGGGAAGAAAGCAAAGTGTGTCACTGGCGGACGGAAAGAATGAGGAAAGCCCAAAAATGGTCATGGCAAGTGGAATCACAAAATAAATGTTCTTAAAGGGGTCATATAATGGTACATGTACTTTTACAAGTTGATTGCACTGAAATGTCTGTTGGCAGTGCCTGTACACAACCATCCTATCATGATAAAAATCCATCCAGTGGTTTTGTTTTAATCTCCTTATATGTTTGACCATCTCTGAAATCAAGCCGTTCGATATTGTGACGTCATAAGATCGTACGCCCCTCCCGCTATTGTGATTGACAGCCGTGTTTCAACACAAGACCCGCCCTGAGCAAGCTGTGACAGCCGTCGTCATAGTAGTCCGCCATTGTTGATATGCTGGAGTAGAATGGCGTCTAAGCGATTGTGGTGTTCTGTTCTTAGATGTAATAAGGAACACAGCAGTCATTTGGATGTTCCTAAATCCGAGCCGTTGAAGAAGCAGTGGCTGAGTTTTGTTTTTGAAGCAATATGCCCAAAGGATTGGGGGATTCCCTCACGGGGATTCCCACGAGCGCGAATCATTTCACACCAGACAGCTTCACAAACGAGAAAAAACGGATCGGTACCAACGTGTTCCTGCTGAACCTCCAGAAGATGTGAGTGTAATGTTTTATTAACCTTTATATTAGTATTTATATTAATCTTTGCGAAATTTGCAAACCTTGCTGCAGGCTTCACGATGAATGCGTCTAAGGTTTACACTCAGGGTACATTACGGCATGTTTTCTATGTACGACGTTCTCAATATAATTCATAATCCCACGTTTATAACGAATAACACGTGGTTATTGTGTTAGATACGGTCAGAGAATGTCTAATACGGTGTACCCACCGAACAGAGGGGCGGGGTGAGCAAAGCTCATTATCATTTAAAGACACATGCACTGAAACGGCGTGCTGAAAACAGAGCTGTTTTTGACCAGGTAAAATTAGTGTTTTCTTACAATACTAATGAGAATTTTTAATTAAAGTATATTACAAACTTTTAATTTAGACCCTAAAGAATCATATTAGCTTGTACAAAAATGGCATTATATGACCCCTTTAATGCACTCCTGCTACACTTGCATGACATTTTCCTTGTGTTTGGCCCAAGTGTTCAAGAGGGCATGAAGACTGCAAGTGTGTGTAGAACTTTTGATTACCCGATGGGACACACTTATGGTGTTGTAAAAATGCAAATGTTTACAGAGCTTTATTTTGATTCTCAAAGCTTTGCATTTTTAAATAAACCTCTAAATGTCTGTACAGCAGTGCCTATGTAACACAATTTACAAGTAATGATGGTGCTTTTAATTAAAGCTGCAGTCCGCAGTTTTTCCTCTCTGTCGCCATCTCTGTTCGAAATCTGCAATTGCAGTTATCCGCGGAATTATCAACTTTACGTGGGTTGTGCCTCGGCATGGCACAGCGTGGATGAATCCAATGTTTTGAGGAGAATGTGCGGCTGTCAGTCACCGCGCCGGTGGTGTTGATACTGTCATTCGCAATCACAGATTCTACTTTTTGGAAGTATGACCAACATAAGAATTTTCATCGGAAAATGTCGTCTAAACAAGTAAGTAACATCCACTTTTGTTCAGACCAACTAATGTTAAGGGGAAAAAAACATTGCAGTAAATCGAGCCGATTAAATCTAACGATCGCTTATCATATCACGTCAAACCGTGCAAATTATACTTTGTTCTCAAATTGTTAATGTTAACAACATCAGCATTGCGTGACGACATTTAATGCCCTTCCGAGTTTCATCCTTGTTTTCGCATGGGCCGGTTGCAGTCTCTTTTTTTCTCCAAAGTCTGAAGTCTTTCGCATTTTACAGCGGGTGAATGTCCTGGTGATTGTCGTTTGAACCTTTCTGGATCCGCCATCAAATTGATAAGTTTAATTATATCAAGTGATGTGAGTAAAGGCTATAAATCTCCACCTCCAGCATCCTCACACTCATTGCCTACTAGCCGAGACTCTTCTTTATGTGGACAGATGTGACGTAATGATGCAAAGACATCCTCGAATTTCCCGCGGAAATCCACCAGTACCTCTGGAATTAAAATCATTATTACAAGCGTACCATTTTGAATCAAGCTAAAGAAAGCAGAGAGTTTTGAACACTGGCTGGTTATGTACTTGCTCAAAACAAAAAATTATTTTGGATTATTTTTAACCCTAAAAAGCTACGGACTGCAGCTTTAAGTGATAAAAAGCAGTTGCAAATGTTGTACAGATAACAAAATACACATACTCATGTTTGCACCAGTAGAATGTGCTCACTTATAGCCTGTAGCGTGCACATACTCTCTAGTGGCCAAGTGTGGGTATTTGGACAGACCCCATGTTTGAGTTTCTCTGTTCTTAGGCCACTTTTATCTGTTGCTGTTTGAACTGAACAGAGAAGGGTTGAGTTCATTAGTGAAGACTGGTGACACTGGTTACTGAGAGCCTTTAAAAAGCCCTGTTTGAGGCTCCAGTCAAAGACAAAGAAACGTCTGTGAGATGAAGGAGTGAGTTTGACCAGTGAGGGAGTTTGGGGCTTGATGGTTTGAAGCATTAAAAACGACATAATGAAGAGTAAAGGAAGACAATTGTTTTGTTTAGTTTTTTTTCTGTGGAAAAAAGGTATAAACTGTTTTGCTCATATATATAGGCTTCTTCTTTTTCTTCTTCTGAGAGCCGAGATCGCTGGTGTTGAGGAGGAGATCACGGCAGACATTCACAACAGAGACGAGATAGACATTAAAGACATTAAAGTGCTCATATCATGCTTTCATTCCCCTGAAGTCCATCTCTAATGTTAATAAAGATTATTAGACTCATAGTCCCACTGAAATAATATCATCATTTCAGAATAAATTAGTCTTTATTTATTCCGTCTAAATACTTGATTGTGATTGGCTGGAATGTGTTCATTAAAACATTGTTACATTTTTAAGAATTAGTCTTATTTCGAAAATTCTTCTTTAGTTTCGTGTCATACTCCTGCTGTTCTGTGTTAGTCTATAGAACATGAACACATTTGCATGTAAACACATCCTCATCACTCATTTGTTTAGGTCCACATTTAGACTTTCAGGGTGGACAATCTTTACATCTCTGACGTGAAACAGAAGCAGAAACAGTGTGTTATTGTTCTAGACATATTCCATTGTTTCATTCAGTCTTATTCATCTGTTAGTTTTATTAGTTACACTTAAGTCTAACATTAGTTTTTCTCTGGCTGTTATAAAGCACATTTTTCTATAAAGCACAATAAAGCAGTGACAAATGATTATATAGTAGATGATTATTATGTATTGATGATAACATGTAGTGGCCTGAGGCCTAAACCATGAAGCCGGTTTAAGTTAACAAATTATGTTTCAGTTTAGTTTGCACCAACCCTGGATTTTAGGCACCATGAAAGTGGCTCGGCTTTTAGCGGTGTTCATCGCGATAGTCACGGTACCAACAAACCTGATTGGATTGGTTTGGTGTTTGTCAACTTGAAACTAATCCTGTAACCCTGAGTTTGTTCAACTACCATCATGGTATGACCCCTGATTTACTGATCTAATCCAGTGTTTAATCAGTTAACAAACATGTGTTATATTGTTAACACACTTGAATTCTACATTACCACCACATACTTCACAGAGATAAAAAATCAGCACATGAATCACCACACGCTCCTGTGTTCTTCAGTGAATATCCACTACCTCCAGTTGCTGTTCCTGTGATTTTCTGGTGGGCGATTGGTCCATTTCAGGGGCGTCGGACTGTGGGGGTAAAACCAGTACTGATTACCAGGGCCCCAAGGGGAGAGAGGGCCCTTGAAAAGTCTGGAATATATTTTATTTTACCTGGATATTTTCATTTCATAATTAAATTTCAAAATGAATGTCAGATGAAATGTAAAGTAAGTGTATTGGCTGAATAACTCGGTTGATTGACTACATTTTGAATAGAAAAAAGTAAAGACTATCTAAGGTCTCACGGACCCACCCCTTGCTAATGCGCCAAATGGTTTAGTCCATCTGCACGCATTTTGTTTAAGTTAGTTAGTGGAGCATCTGGTGGAGTGCAAACTTCTGCTGTAGAAATGTCTTTCTGAAAGAAAGCCAAATCAGGCCACCAAAAAAGAAAGGAAAGACAGGAGAAGGAAAGAAAACAAAATGAGGGGAAACAATTGGTAACTGACTTCTTTTCAAAGAAAGGTGAGCACAAACTAGAACGCGAAATCTATAGTGCTAAACTGCTTGAATATCTCTGCGATCGTTAGTGCTAAAAATGAACTGAGACAACCCATTGAAAGAGCCGAACATACACTTCCAGAGCATTTCACTTTCAATCATTTAAGTAAAGTGACTGTAGACCAGAGTATGGTAAGAAAGTCTGAAATGATGACTTGAGCACATATGGCATTAATATTAGGCTACCTTCAATGGCATTTACTGGGGGAAAAACTCCAATGTCATGTATAAGCAATAAGGGTTGAGGAACATGGGGGCCCATCAGGACTGCCAATGCATAGGGCCCGGGATCTTGTGCTACGCCCCTGGTCCATTTACACATATAATCGCCCAAAGTGTTAATCATTTAAATTCTGTTTGTTATCAGAGTCTGCTATTTAATACAGACACTTAATTTTGAATCATATGATTTATGTCACTCGCTACATGTGGGTAATGTTCATTCACTCCCACCACCTACATTTCCTGCTGGTACTGAGACTTGAACCCGCGAGTCTCTTTCCTTCAGTGATTCTGCTTATTAATATCAGGTGTCACTTAATATGAGACAGCGCCGACGCCACGTGACTGTGACGTATGCCATCAAAGTACATCGAGAGTGATTCAGAGCAGGAGGACTCAGCCAGATCAGCTTCTCCAGAGTGACTCACGAGCTCTGATGACGACACAGCTGTTCCACGATTGGCCAGATTCACCGCATGACAACGATCACGTGTGTTTTGTGTTTATTCTCACACTTTCAGTTCCACTAATGCTCACAAATCTGTTTTTATAACAGTAAAATCTCTTTATCTAGTCGATGTTATATTGTGTCATGTATATAATGTCAAAATATAACTTATAAAAAAACGCAGACCCCATTACATTGGTATTTATATATAAGCTTATGTTGAACTTTATTCTTGTATAAACAGACGCTGTATTAAGCAGTACTACAGTGTAGGCTGCATAACGTATTAAATAGAAAAGTATCTGAAGTGTCTGTGTATTTGACAAATATAGCATTTATTTCACTTCAGCTGTGGTAAAGTATGCAAACACAGCGCTAGCGTCACTACGAGAAGCAGAAAGTGTCCGACTTCACGTCTCAGTTTGCAGCTCCTGAACGCGAACTCTCACCGATCGATCCAGCCACAGCCGATGTCCAACACACCTTACATCACAACTATAGACCTTATGTAGCCCTGCACCTTTTCAGCGCTGCGCTTGTTGTCTTTTGTCTTCCGGTTTGTATTTCCACAGCGATCTTAAGAATTTATGAATGAACTTCCCTTTTTAAAATCTTCCAGGTCTACTGACTTTTGTTAAGACATCTGCTTTAACCATTACAATGCTCATGATAACTTTCGTTAACTCTACAATAAGTAAATCCACTTCACCAGCTAATTACTCTTCCACAGCGATACAGAGCTACCGCTAAAACGGAAGTTCAAAGACAATATTGTAAAGATGTTGCGCACTTGTTTCTCTGGCACATAAGGTCTATAACAGCACAGAAGAACAATCGTTGGAATCACTTTTAGAACGATTTTGTTTCAAGCTGATGAATGATAAAAACATTGACAACCTACACAAAACCTTTCCGTTTTCTTCTGTCATGTCAAACTAGCAAATAACAATTAAGCTTGCTTAGGCTTCTTATACTACTGGTAATGAGGGACAAAACTGTATGAAATTGTATATCAGATTTAAGAAGAAACATTATGAATGAAACTTACTTGACACTTACTTAATCCTAACAAAGAGAATATGCTTAAATAATGTACTTGTAAGTACATGTCAAGCTTTTCTGGTGATTTTTGCCGTCCGTCATGTGTAAAGATACTTTTCATACACTAGAAGCGAGTTCAAACCCGGACAAGCAAGTGGTTGCCGTGGTAACCTTAACATGCTGACTTATGTGGATGAACTTTTATTTGAGGAAATCTGTTTATAATTGGCTATTATGCTTGAACTTATTGGTCCTATTTACTCTGATTTTAATAAATACAGACCCTTTCCAAAAAATTTGAATATCATGGAAAAGTTTATTTATTTCCATAATTCCATTCAAAACGTTAAACTTCCATAGATTATAGATGCAGGGCATACAACTTAAACGATTTCAAGTATTTAGTTGTTTATTTGTACATAATTTGGGCTTCCAGCTCATAAAACCCACAAAAACAGGATTTCAAAAAATTAGAATATTACATGAAATCACACAGTAATTACACAGTGATACCATGGTCATTGAACCAGGCTTTGGTTCTTTTGGCAGTGTGGGCAGGTGCAAATCCTGCTGGAAAATGAAGAAAGCATGAAGTGCTCTGAACATGTCCTGGTAGACGGCTGCGTTGACTCTGGATTTAATAAAGCACAGTGGACCAAAGTCCTCTTTTCTGATGAGAGCAAATTTTACATCTCATTTGGAAACCAAGGTCCCAGAGTCTGGAGGAAGAATGGAGAGGCACACAATCCAAGATGCTTGAAGTCCAGTGTGAAGTTTCCACAGTCTGTGTTGGTTTGGGGAGCCATGTCATCGGCTGGTGTTGGTCCACTGTGCTGTCCACTCAACGCAGCCGTCTACCAGGACATTTCCAGAGCTCTTCATGCTTCCTTCAGCAGACAAGCTTTATGGAGATGCTGACTTCATGTTGACATCCAGAAACAGTCCATAAATGACGTGAATAAAGATGTCCAATCCGGCCATAATCTAAACGTCCACTGACAGCCAGAACTAGTTCAGAACAGACGTTCATACTGACTATAATCTAGACGTCCGTTGAAATCCAGAAACAGTCAATGACTGACAGCCAGAACTAGTTCAGAACAAAATGACAAACAATATCTGTAAATTAATTAACTGACTGTTACGGACTATATCATTAACTGTTAAATTGATCTTGCTGGTCAGACACCAACAGGGTTCATGATGCACACATGGCACTTTTAAGTTTGTATTCATGAGGTTTTACTATTTTTTATTAATTTTTTTATGTTTTAAATTAATTTATGAAGCCACTGTAAAATGTATCATTAGCCTACATGTTATATTGTTATACTATAACACTGTCATATTTTGTGCAGGCATTAGCTTACTTCATCGTAAATAGAAAAGTCTGACAATGTAACTGCTAAATACCCAAGTATTGTGGTATTCCACAATGTTTCTCACTGACACACTCATAACTCGAGATTGTGGATTAAAGAAAATCCCAAGCTTCCTACTCATATTTTCATCATTGTGGCGGCGTTCATGTGTGTTCAATTTGTAAATACGATCTTTATGATACTAGGTATGTCTTGAATGCATCAATAGCTCTAGTTTAGGGACAATCCATACAAACAATCTTTATTAAACAGACTGTCACAGTGAGAAGATTTTTGTCCTTTATCAATGCTAAAGGCCTAACCACTGCAGTTAACACCATGCTGTTAAATAAAAGTCTGTAGACAAGTCTTAAGGTTAGGGTTAGGGTTAACCTTAACCCTTAATTTCTAACCCAGACCCGGTTTCACAGACAGGGTTTAGATAAAGCCAGGATTTCTCCTTAGTTCAATTTGGGTATTTAATTATAGCTTTTAAAAATGTGCCTTAGAAAAAAAAAAAACATTACTGGCGTGCATCTTGAGACAAAACAATGGCACTGCCATAAGATAAGTTGCTTTCAGGTAATACAGCTCAAACATGCATTTTAGTCTGGGACTACAGGCTTGCCTGTGAAGTGTGAAACCCGGGGTATTATGTTGTAACTTGTATAGAATTATGCCAATGTTACCAAAGTGTTGCGTTGGACAGAGGATTAACTCTAAACCAACAGGTTGTGTAACTGTGCCACACAGGGTGAAAAGGGATGTTGACATTATTAGGCATAAGAGTGTTTCTAAAGGAAAGGTCAATAATTTGTGAAAGTGTAAAAGGGTCATTATGGGTCACATGAATGTAACTGTCACCACCATGATGCCAATTCCTTAGATTTTCATATAGATCTACATACAGAATTGTATATGAATATATGCAGTGTTTGCTCTGTTTAATATACTGTTTGCTCTATTAAATTGCACTTTATCAGAACAGTGGTAAATAAATATTATATATGGTCAGTTACTGTAAGTTCTTACAGTATTTTTAATCTTTCATTTTTATTGTTGAATTTTTAATCATGCACTGCAATGAAAAAACAATTTAACCAATTGATTAGCCTAAATATAACAGCCAGCCTACAAATACAACCAAATAAATAGCAATATATATATATATATATTTTTTTTTATTATATATTATATTATATTTTCATATTTCCCTGTAATTGCAATGTTGCCACACTATTGGCTGTCTCTAGGGGCAGGGGCGTAGCACCAAATTTTGGGCCCTGGGTACAAACCATCTTGCTGGGCCCCCGTACCAAATACCATAGTGATACCAATGGGTGGGGTATTGCATTTTTATCATAAAAACACTTAAAATGTAAACAAAATAAGCCACACTCTGATTAATATATTTTTGTTTTATTGTCAAAAGTACAAGATAATTGATGATTATTTGTCTGTTTAAAATAAATGCAGACTATAGAATCACAGGGTACACTAACCGCCAAACTAGACATTCAGTCTTTGAATTACGTTTTTAAAATAAGTCATTTTCAATCAATAAGATGTGCATTAAACTGAGAACAATCCTGTACTTAATGTAAGAGCGTGCGCGAGCTAATTTGCATAACAATGCGGTAAAATCGGCGCTAACGATCTGTGTTTTCGCGGGTGTTAGATTTTGACAATGGAGGGAAATATACAGTGTTTTCATGTAAACTTCTGACTCTGGAGAGAACTGCAGCAGAAGAGGAGACAAGCTGCGCATCTGCCTGGAGTGGCAGTGTGTTGAGCTCCCAGCTCCGCCTCCGTCTGCTTCTCACTCCGTTATTTACCCAGAAACATTGTTTGCTCGCTATGTAGGGTGTGATACTATAAAGTATTGATATATAATTCAAATAGAGTACGAACATAAATGTATGCTATTCTACCTGGAGTAGATATTTATGTTAAAACAATGTCAATGCTCGATGATGCATTTGGAGCTCACCTTTCTTTTAAAAAAACTGAGTGAGCAACTGCTTGCCCTCATTTGCCTTTCTCTCTTTAATCTTCTTTTCTTTTCGTTTTTGAGCCCCTGATTTTCCTTTCTTAAGGAAAGACATGACTCTTCCCCTGTCTTCCTAGTCCCTATCACGGCTCACTCCAGCTCCTGTCTCATCAACTGATTCACCGACCGCAGGTCCGCAGCAGAAGCACCTGACCTGCGGGTCGTACCATTTACATTGATTCGAGAGGGGTGGTGGGGCCCTGCACAGCATGGAAATGACTTTTTTTATACCAAACCAGTGCCTAACTACAAGTTTAGTTTTGCACAGGAACTTTTTTATTTGTACATAAATGCTATACAAATGTTAGTGCATATATATGTATGTATAGAAAACTGACTTCTAAGGGCCCCCCCCCGCCTCGGGCCCTGGGTACTCGGTACCCTTTACCCCCCCTTTACGACGCCCTGTCTCTCCTAGCTGTTTTGAGCATGATTGGTTATTCTCTGTTTATTCTGACTGTCATCCAGGAATCTAGCCAATGACAACTATGCGCGCCTTTACGAGTCAAGTTTGAATAAACGTCAGTTGAGTGAGTCGGTGTTTGCTTTGCTGCTGCGCGGGATCTTCAATATTTGCCTATTCTGTGGGTTTTACATCGTTTAAAACATGGATTATTTTTCATCGGACTGCTAAATGTTTATTTTGAGCGAGTTGCTGGGTGTTGCTGGATGTACATGAAGAACAAACAAGGAATATGGACAAAGAATTTTATCAACGGAAATATTGCAATCTACGGAAGGTAAAACTTTATTTTATACAAATTCTGCTACATCAAGATATAGTGTATTAAATTGAGAATCTAAACGCGATTAGAGCAATATTGTTAGTGCATACGGTATTCCAATGTATTAATGTTATGTGCTGCTAGCATGTAACTTGTGTAACTTGTCTAACTTAGTTTATGATAAAATAAAACCCAGCATGGGAGCTTACAACGAGTGAACTGAGAATATATGAAGAGTTCAGATGCAAAAGCCTCTAAGTGCCATCTGAAAATTTCTTCTAAAAGGATCATTTTTATCAAGCTCGTATATTTAAGTTCAGTAATTTCACTTGAAGGACAATTAATAGGTCATTTTCATTGCCATTTAAGTGAAATTACTGAACTTAAATATACAAGCTTGATAAAAATGATCATTCTAGAAGAAAATTTCAGATGGCACTTAGAGGCTTTTGCATCTGAACTCTTCATATATTGTATCTTTAGACAGAAAGGAACTGTCACAGTCTTATACTATAAGAATCTGCAAACTAGGCTTATGAATCTATTGATCGTGGGATGGCTAACCGATTAGTTAAATTAACGAGTCGTAATAATATGTTTTGGAGCTGGTGAGTCAATTTAGCAAGCTTTTGCAAATGTCTCCGTAAGTAAGTAAAACAAATAACTAATATTGATGTGTATGTGTGTGTTTCCTTCATGATCCAGGCATTTGGGGAATAAATATTATCCAGCCACACAATGTTCAGATGCGGTGAGTATTGTCATAAAATACACGTGAAATAGAGGCAGAACATGTGAATCTGCTCAAATGCACTGGTTCAAACCCTCCAGACAAGCTTTATCTTCTTGAGTTTACAGGCCTAGCTGACCCAAAAATAAATGTCTTTCAAAATGAAAGTATTTTCAAACCTGTATAACTTACTTTTGTGAAACACAAGAATTTTGGGAATAAAACAACTGTATGCATTGTTGCCTATGACAAAAATAAAAGGCATTTTTCAAGATATCTTAATTATGGTTCTACATAAGAAACTCATACAATTTCAACATATGGGTGAGTAAGCTACATAATGAGATAACTTTTTTTTTTTTTTTTTTTTTTTTTTGGATGAGCTGTTCTTTTAAAGGATTAGTTCACCTCAAAGTTGAAAATTCTGTCATCATTTACTCAACCTCAAGTTGTTTCAAACCTGTATGAATTTCTTTCTTCTGCTGAACACAAAGAAAGATATTTTGAAGAATGTCTGTAACTTGGGTCCCATTGACTTCCATAGTATTTTTTTTCCCTACTATAGAAGTCAATAGGACCCAAGTCTGTCTGGTTACCGACATTCTTCAAAATATCTTTCTTTGTGTTCAGCAGAAGAAAGAAATTCATACAGGTTTAAAACAACTTGAGGGTGAGTGAATGATGACACAATTTTCAACTTTGAGGTGAACTAATCCTTTAAGGACATTTGCTAAATTAACCATGTTTTTTATTATAGTGTAGAAACCATGTTTTTATGGTGGATAGTGAGTATAGGAGCAGGCTTCACTGCATATATTAATAAACTTTTAGAGTGCTGGCCTGGATAATTGTAATACGTAAAATAGGAAAGAGGCCGCACTATGCATACACTTTTATTTGCAAAAATGCGTTTCGGCGCGTGCAAACTGATGAAGGCACGCGCCGAAACCTGTTTTTGCAAATAAAAGTTTATGCATAGTGCGGCCTCTTTCCTATTTTACGTATTACAATTATCCAGGCCAGCACTCTAAAAGTTTATGCATAGTGCGGCCTCTTTCCTATTTTACGTATTACAATAATTTATTACCATTCGGTTAGTGTCGCAAAACATTGTTTATTTTTAGTAAGGGTTCTCCAGATTTATACAACACTTATGGAACATTAAAAAATGGTCCTTTGTTACGCGATCAATAATCCTATTAACACACTTTTTTTTTTATTTAAATATATATTTTTAGATCAAGCATTGGACTTATGGAGCAGAATAGGCACCAACAGAGAAACAAGTCCATCACTAGTAAGTATCCACTGCAGTATCTGCTTACACTTTATTTCGATAGTCCACTTTCACTAACATGTCAACTAACTCTCATTAGAGTATTAGTAGGCTGTAGTAGACAGTCAATAGACTGGTAGGTTAAGTTTAGATGTTAGGATTCGGGTTAGGAGAATAAGTTGACTTGTAGTTGCCAAGTAACTTATAGTCAGTAGAATGTCTGTTAGGGGACCAACAAAACAGAGTGTTATTAAGCAGACAGTCTACTAATACTCTAATGACAGATAGTTGACATGTAGTTGCAAAGTTACTTATAGTTAGTAGAATGTCTAAAGTGGACTATCGAAATAAAGTGTTACCCAGTATTTAAATCCGCAGTCAATTTTAAAGGCACAATGCACTCCGAAATTAAAAAATGATCTCTTTTTTTCTTCTCTCGTGCCATTCTAGATATATATGTGACTTTCTTTCCACAAAGATTTTTTGAAAAATTATCCATTATTGTAAGCCAATATAATGCAAGTGCATACGCCAGAAACTTCATACAGCGTACTCACAGCTTGCTGTGTTGTTCACACAAGATGTTTTCTGCACTTATCATGTGAGCTTTACAATGCTCTTGGACTTTTTCGACCTTCAGCATTTTGGTGTCTATTCACTTGCATTATTTGACACACAAACACAAGAGATGGATAATATTTCTAAAAGTCTAGTTTATTTTTTCTAAAATATGTGTTTTCATCTGAAGAAAGAAAATCATATACCTTTTGGTCGGCATAAGGTAGATAAAATGAAGGGGGAATCAGTTTGCTCTCCTTTACCTAGTATTATTTATAAACATTACATGTGATTTAATAAATGTACAATTAAAGGGGTGTTCGAAGCAAACATCTAAATCCCTTCACAAAGAGCCCTTCCACAAAAGGGTTAGCAAAGGGGGACATGCATCCGATGGTAAATTAACTGAAGTAATTTTATCTTATAGTAATTTTATATTATATTTATGGTAATGTGACCTAGGATGGCAAGTTCCTGTGTTTCATTTTAAAGTAGATATGGTGGAAGAGTTCAATTTAACATAGAATAATTGAGATGTTTGTTTGGGTTTGCTATATTACACACATTTTCATCATACCGAAGTTCCATAGGTAAAACTTTTATTAACAGATGCGTTAATGTAACTAACTGCAGGGTTAAAAGAAAAGACGTCAAGAACACACAAACTCAAGGAACTTTTACACATCAACAATGTACTAAAAACGGAAACGTTTTTTCTTTGTACAGATGACAATGTTATTAAAACGATTACCGTTTGGACAGATCCACTGTGTTAATCTACATGTTCCTTCTTTTGGTGATGCACATTTTTCTATCAGTCATAAGTTTTAGATACCAGACAAAACGAATGAAATGTGACCCATGCTAATTAATTCCCCCCTTTTACCTCTCTCTTTTATCTTTCTGTGGCCAGGATCCGTCATTCATCAGAACAGCTACCAAGAGAAGGGAGTATTCGACCTCTACCTCCTTTGTCTCAATGTTATTTCAACACAATTGGTCTCCAAAGTACTATATGTGTTTATATTAGGGGTGTAAGATTAAGAAAATGTCATAATTCGATACAATTGCGATTTTCGATGGAAAAAACGATTCACAGTATGTAAATGTATTACTTTTCCTATATAGGTATTAGGGATGTGCATCTCCATAACTGAGGCCGATACGATACGCATCTCGATCATAGCCAACGATACATTAATGATACATATAAGCAGCTGCCAGCTACCGAAGCAATGCAATACGATTCACTTTTATTACGATCCGGTGCGATTAGATTTCGATTCAACGCATTGCAAAAATATGATGCATGCAATTCAATATGGTATAGATAGTTAACTTTTATTTCTTTTGTTCAGACATAGGGCAAATCATAAAGTAGCTTAAGTGCCATCTGACTTTTAACACATGGCTCTCTCACAATCAAAAGATTTGGTTTCCACAAAAAAAGCAGGTACTGTAGGCTAACTGACCAGAAAGCAGGTACTGTAGGCTAACTGACCAGAAAGCAGGTACTGTAGGCTAACTGACCAGAAAGCAGGTGCTGTTATTATGTGCTTCACGGGCCGTTTATCAGTTTGGACCAGTGCAGCGCGAGCCGATCTTGATCAAGCGACACTGTTACTACACGGCGCTAAGAGATCCCCACTGAAAATTACTGCCCTCAAATGTTAATCTGAACTAAAATAAACCTTTGTTTATAACTACAATATTACATTACATTTTTTTTTCAAGGAGCTGTTTTACATGCTTCTAAGAGTCAATTATAGCTTCATCATTCCTCAAAGTAAAAAAAATCATACTTTATGATGTACGTTTAATACAAAAAAAAAAAGTTACAAATATTAAATCAAGGAAATTTCTCTGGCATTTCTTTCTTTTTCCTGTATCGAAAACGTACCGAACCATGACACAAGTGTATCGTATTGAACCGAACCATGAATTTTGTGAACCGTTAACTTACACCCCTAATATGTGTGTGTGTGTGTGTGTGTGTGTGTGTGTGTGTGTGTGTGTGTGTGTGTGTGTGTGTGTGTGTGTGTGTGTGTGTGTGTGTGTGTGTATATGGGGCTGTTTAAACCTGGCCACTTGATCTGTTTTCTCAGATCGGATAGCTATCTGTTTTATCACAACAATTCCATTTACACCTGGTCACATAAATGTGTTTTTGCAAAACGGATATAAATCCGATCTTCGATTCCCTCGCTATGCAAATTTAATGGTGTTCACGTCACCGAAAGCAACAGATATGAGCTGCATTTTATTGATCATCCGTTAAAATTTCTAAATCAAAGACCGCAATAGGAGAGAGCGCAACAGCCCTGGTAAGATCATTTCGTTTCTTTACTTTTAATGATGATAACTGTGTGTTAAGCATCGGGGACTTACTTTCACTTTAATTTGCGATAGTTTGCACATTGGCTTGATGAATAACGTTAGATGGTCAGCGGCGATGCGGCAGTAGCGTCGTCATAACTTGCTATAACATGACATATAGCCTATAACATGCTCTCACAACTTTATTTTAGAGCGTTTTTGGGAGGAGTAAAATTTACATGTGGTTTCAACAACCAGATGCATTTACACTTGTCCAGTTTCTTCTGGAATGCGGCCCAGACCTCCTCCTGAAGTGGTGTGAGCAATCAGATTCAAATGCGTCACGAATGCGTTTCGGAGGGCATTTAATCCTGGTCTTTTCAAGATCATATAGCTATCCGATCACTAAAATCACATGTTGTTGTAAATGGCACCTATATGTGTGTGTGTGTGTGTGTGTGGAATGCCTTATATCAGGCTTGATGTAATTTTACTTGATTTGTGATTTATTTCATTTAATTGATTCGAGTACTAAAATTTTCAACCATGTATCTCTGCTATAAGCTAAACCACAACAGTGGCTTTTGTATTTATTTATTTAACATGTGGATTTTTTTGCTTTGATTGTAGCTGCTGTCATGAAATGGGACCCAGCTGCAATAGAGGCCCAAATAAAGTCTGTAGCCGATCATCTGAAACTGCTTGCTGCTATAAATGAAGCTTGTGAACCTTATAGCAGCCATATTTTGTTAATTGTTATGTTATATTGTTTTAACATTTTATAGATTATTTAAAGGGAAATTGTGTTAATTTACAACTTTACTGTTCAGGCTTTTAAGTTGTATTGTGTTAATTTATACTTTAGTCTTCCGGCTGTTAAGTTTTGGTCCAGCAGAACAAAATAGTAATAAAAATATATTTTGAGATTTAAATAGTTGATTTCTTGGAGTGATTAGTTTGTTTTACAGGAAAATGGTAAGCAGTTTATTACAGTTATATTGTTAAGATATACAAATGCAAGATTAGTATAAACACTACACAGTTATTCAATTGAATATTCAATATTATCAATATTCTTTAAAATCTTATTTAGGTCTATGGTCTGTGTGTCTGCAGTTTCATGACACGACAACCATTAACATTGAGTAACTGGGTTTTTCTCAGTGAGAACTAGCTCCCTCACTGCCACTGTTGTAAATATTTGTAAGTAAATATTTTTTAAAGTTGGATCCTTGAAAAATGCACATATAGGATTTCCATGTCAGTATAGGTCTTTAACAGTCTTTGACATTTCTACTACAGAAAACACTTCTAATACAACTTTTATTCTGACTGCCTTTAGATGTCTAACAATTACATCTGTAGCAAGTCTTTACTTGACATCTATAGAATGTCCAGAAAAGACGTAAAAAAAACTTTCATTCTGGCTCCTGTGAGGACGTCTTCTGGATGTCTAAGAATGACGTCTTTTAGACGTCTTCTAGACGACTTTTTGCTCGCTGGGTGTAACGTTAGAGAAAGTGAAACAGCGCTGCGTTACTTCACAAGTTTAATTTGTCAAATAAACTGTCCTGTGTGAGTAGTGATTCAGCACTTGTGGGTAGTGTATTCGCTATAACAACCGCCTCGCTCTACATTATCCCGCATATTACATGGCTACCTACCAAATAAATCAATAATTTGACACAAAATATTGATTTAAAAAGGAGTTTATTGATTTAAAAACGATTGTATTGCTTCCGCTAAAGAAAATAGTCCGTTCCGTCTCTACGGTTAGAATCCTGCGTCCATAGCAACGCTCTGTTTTTCATGGCAACAGTGTGTTATCAAGAAATAATTCTATGCATTCTACATTAGAATTCAACCAAGCCGTGTAATAAAAAACATGAATGTATTCACACATCCACAAACATTATTAGATCCATCAGCATGACGACAAGCTCCATGATTCCTCTTATCACTGCGTCATCAACCGACGCCTTTGTTATTGTAAGAGGTTAGCGACCCCTAGTGGCGAAAAAAAAGACATATTGTAGCTTTAAGAATAAACCATATTTCATTTTATTGAGACACATATAGATGCTCACAATCATATTTTAAACAAGTAATTAGTAAATATATGACTAGTGCAAAACATAGTAGTGAGGAGAAGAAAGAAGCCTCACCACCAGAATAACAAGATCCCATGAAATCAACTGTTGTGGCTTGTGCTTTGCTTTTATTTTAAACAGCCAATATACTTTGAGCCACATCCTCGAATCATGATCTTCTACTTTCTATTTAACAGCAAGTATGTTTGGCAAGGCAAGGCAAGGCAAGTTTATTTATATAGCACATTTCATACACAATGGCAATTCAAAGTGCTTTACATAGAAGAAATTAAAATAATAAAAAGAAATAAGAATAATTAAAACAGTTTAGAAAAATAAAATGAAATACAGTACAGTACAGTCGGACGAACAGCGGCACAGTGCTCATTCAGTAAATGCATAGCTAAACAGAAGTGTTTTGAGTCTGGATTTGAATGTGACTACTGTAGGAGCACATCTGATCTCTTCTGGAAGCTGGTTCCAGCTGCGGCTGGCATAATAGCTAAAAGCAGACTCGCCATGCTTAGAATGAACCCTTGGTATTTCTAGCTGATATGATCCTAATGATCTGAGTGATCTGTTGGGTTTATATTCAGTGAGCATATCTGCAATGTATTGAGGTCCTAGGCCATTGAATGATTTATATACCAGTAATAATACTTTGAAATCAATCCTAAATCTAACTGGGAGCCAGTGTAAAGACCTGAGGACTGGTGTGATATGTTCATATTTTCTGGTTCTGCTCAGAATCCTGGCGGCAGCGTTCTGTATGAGCTGCAACTGTCTTATGGTCTTTTTGGGAAGGCCAGTGAGGAGTCCATTACAATAATCCACCCTGCTGGTGATGAAAGCATGCACAAGTTTCTCTAAGTCTTGTCTGGAAACAAAGCATCTAATTCTTGCAATATTTTTCAGATGATAGTATGCTGATTTAGTTATTTCTTTGACATGACTACTGAAACTAAGGTCTGACTCTAGTGTCACACCAAGATTCCTGACTTGATGTTTAGTTGTTTGACCCCTAGAGTGAAGGTATGCGTTCACCTTGAGAACTTCATCTTTGTTTCCAAACGCAATAACTTCAGTTTTGTCTTTGTTTAATTGAAGAAAGTTTTGACACATCCAACTGTTGACCTCATCAATGCATTGGCACAGGGAGTCAATGGGGCTGTAACCATTAGGCGATAGGGCTAAGTACAGCTGTGTGTCGTCTGCATAGCTGTGGTAAGCAATTTGGTTCTTTCTCATTATTTGGCTCATTGGGAGCATATACAGGTTGAACAGGAGTGGCGCAAGAATTGAGCCTTGAGGGACTCCGCATGTCATGGATGTCCACTCAGACTTATGGTCTCCGATACTCACATAATAACCTCTCCCATCTAAGTATGACCTGAACCATTTTAGGACTATCCCAGAAAGCCCCACCCAGTTTTCCAGCCTGTCCAGAAGTATGTTGTGATCGACAGTGTCAAATGCAGCACTGAGGTCGAGTAGTACCAGCACTGATAATTTGCCTGAATCAGTATTTAAGCGAATATCGTTTATTATCTTTATGAGCGCTGTCTCTGTGCTGTGATGCGGTCGGAAACCAGATTGAAAATTATCAAAGTATCCATTCGAGCTTAAGAATTTGTTCAGCTGATTGAAGACAACTTTTTCAATGATCTTGCCTATGAAAGGAAGATTTGAGATCGGTCTATAGTTGCTTAATATGGTCTTATCCAGATTGTTCTTTTTCAGGAGGGGCTTGACAACTGAAGTTTTCAGGGAGTTTGGAAAACTCCCAGAGAGAAGTGAGGCATTTACCACTTCTAGAAGATCTGCTTCTAAACTGTTTAACACACTTTTGAAAAAAGATGTGGGAAGTGTGTCAAGAGCGCATGTTGATGTTTTAAGGTGCTGTACGGTTTCTCCCAAATTTTTTCCATCAATTTTTTTGAAATCAGACAAAGTTACTACTTTCTCAGGTGGTCTGATCTGTCTAACCCCAGCGCAACTCAAGGATGTGCTGATCACCTTTCTGATATTATTGATTTTGTCAGAGAAGAAAGAAGCAAACTCACTGCACTTGCTGTTTGAGAGCATTTCACTGGGAATCTGGCTTGGGGGGTTTGTCAGTCTCTCTACAGTAGCAAAAAGAGTGCGTGTGTTGTTTAAATTGCAGTTTATAATATTTGAGAAGAAAGTCTGTCTAGCTTTGCCTAGTTCCATATTGAAAGCATGCAGGCTGTCTTTGTAGATGTTATAATGGACTACAAGTTTTGTCTTCCGCCACATGCGCTCTGCTTTTCTGCATTGTCTTTTCATATTTTGCACTGCTGTTGAGTTTCTCCAAGGTGCTTTTTGTCTGCCACTCTTCTTCCTGACTTTCACAGGAGCAATATCATCAATTGCACTTTTAACTTTTGAGTTAAAAGAATCAAGGAGAAGATCAACAGAGTCAGCAGATATGCTTGGTGTTAAGGATATAGCCTTCATAAATAGTACACTAGTGTTCTCATTTAAGCATCTCTTCTTGACAGACAGAGATCTAGCTTCAGTGGCAGGAGAGATCAATATATCAAAGAAAATACAGAAATGATCAGACAGTGCTACATCCTTAATAACAATCGATGAGATGTTTAGACTCTTACTGATAAGTCAATCTAGAGTGTGTCCATGATTGTGTGTGGGTCCATGTACATGCTGAGTCAGATCAAAAGTTTTTAAAACAGTTTTGATTTCTTTTGCCATTAGGGCTGTGCCGGTAAACTTGACAACCGCACCACCGCGGTTGTAAAGCGCCACCGCGGTGGCTGAGTAGTACCGGCGGTGGTTCGCCAAAAAAATATTTCGTTTGTGAATGCTGTTTTACATTAATATTATGACACACAAAGCTTTGTTTACAAAAGACATAATAGGTTAGCAATTAAATGTTATATCGCAGCCATGGAAAAGTTTGAATTCATGACGAATGAGAGAGTTTAGCCCATACATTTAAACTTTGTCGGCTTTGAATTCTGGTTTGCGATCTGGACAACCGATTATCAGAGAATTTAAATATATTCCATTAGTTATTCCTTATAGAAAGCTTGAATTGTCTACTTTTAAACAAAACAATTCAAAACGAAAATAAACCGACTAGCATATGCATTCCGTATGAAGTGTGCATTTCTCTCTATAGGCGCGTTCACTGCGAAGATGACGAGTCCGCATCGTCAACTTCATCTTTGCAGCCCGACACTGACACAAAAAAAACACTTTATTAATAAACAATTCAAATGTCTCCTTGCTATATTTGACACATTCATAATCATTACTTTTGCCGGTTCTTTGTGACAGCTGTTATGTGCGTTACTGGCAGCGTCACCCTCTGGTTACATGAACTCGTCACCACCGCATCAGCACCAGAACATGGAGATTTTATTTTAGAGAATAATCGCACAACATATTAGATATTCTATAATTAAATCAACTAATCGAATATTACAAAATCGTGACTCATCCCTGCATGGAATCTCTTGTTTCTTTTCCCATATCTTCACTCGCGTCTCACCCATTTCCAAAGGGGATTATAAACGTTTCTTCCTTTGTTCGCTTTTAATTAGATCTATTATTTTCGTATTCTTTACTGTGGTAAAGTAGAAAAAACGCTGTAGGACAGATAGCCTACATTTTTAGGCTACTTGTACGTCAAATTCTTTTTTAAACAGTTTGTGCTTGTTATTAGACATATGGTAATTGGTAAGGCGCGTTAAGTTCATTTGTAAAGCGCGTTTCACACGCGCGGGTGATTTTAGTTTGGCTTTCTCTGGCAGCGCGCAAACATAGCCCAAATGCCTTGCCCTTGTTGAAGATAAAATTCGCTCTTCATAACTTTTACAACAAGTAGTTAACATGAAGATATCATAAAAGAGATTGATGGTCTCTTTCCTGCTCGTGTCCCACATCCCTCTCAAAGCGCAGAGCGGTAGGCTATATCACGCGTCTTTGTGTGGAAATATTATTATTATTATTTTTTTTTAAATAGATTCAACTTTATTATATGATGTAAGTTACTAGTATTTACTGATATTTATTTCAATGCTTTACCGGCTTTAGTGTGTTGTTTTTTTTATTTTTATTATTCATTTCAAAACAACCTCCCAACCACCGCAACACCGCCGGTAGTTGGTCCCTTACCACCGCGGTGGTAAAAAACTGCCACCGTCACAGCCCTATTTGCCATATTGTTTTCTGCATTATCTATGTGAATGTTAAAATCTCCAGCAATGGCAAAACAGTCAAACTGTGAGGTAATTGTTGATAACAGTTCTGTAAAGTCCTCAGCAAAGGCTGGAGAGTATTTTGGAGGCCTGTAAATAATGATGAGTAAAATGCGTGGAGCACCTTTTAATACAATACCCAGATATTCGAAAGACGTGTAGTTCCCAAATGATATTTGCTTACATTGATAGATATCTTTAAAAAGAGCAGCTAGACCCCCACCTCTCTTAACAGCTCTGCAGACACTTATAAAAGTAAAGTTAGGAGGGGCTGTTTCATTGAGGATTGTTGCACTGCAGCTGTCTTCTAGCCAGGTTTCATTTAGAAGCATAAAATCCAGGTTGTTTGTGGTTATTAAGTCATTGACTAGAAGTGATTTATTTTTAAGTGAGCGGATGTTTAAAATTGCTAACTTAACAGTCTTACTTTTTTTCCCTACACCAATCTTAGTTAGACGTGCAATAGGCACCAGATTAGTTGAGTTTGCTGTACGGCTATTGAAGGCCTTAGACTTTCTATCTTGTAATAGAACAGCAATAGAGAAAGATACAGGCACACTGGGTTCCCGCTTGTTCTGTAAACATTTGAGAAAATTACTGTTATCATAACAGGAACCCAAAACACATCACTGAGAGCTGGTATCAGTTGTTTTTGGTTCACCTCGAGCTGATGGAGGAGGGTGTGGGCCCTGGCGTTGTGGCAGAGGCTGAAGAGCTCTCACAGAGGCAGGGGGAGGGCGAGCTGGGCCTGCAGGCTTTGGTGGTAGCGGTGCCCGACGTTTTTTGGTTGATATCTGGGGGCTTGCAGCAAAAGAGTGTGATAGTCTGGTTCCAGCATGCACAAGTTCTTCCATTTTCTGTGAGAAGCACAGGAGTGGAGTTGCTGGCGAGAGGGAGAACGTGTCTGGTGAAAGGGGCTGTTGCTCTGGTGTTATAGGAGGCTGTGATATGCTGTCCTGGCTTCCCTGGCTGTTTTCCAGGAAGTCGTCCTTGGGTGCTGAATCTTGGAGCAGTTCTGATGTGTCTGTCTGTGGTGAGCTCTGTGGGCAGGGCTCAGCTGAGATTGTGTCCGTGAGCAGAGGTTGTTGTGGCTCAGTGGTGTTATCATTGTCCTTGTGTGATATGTCAACATCATGAAGTGAAGTCCTGTGGTCATTCATACTGTGTCCAGGTGTGTGTGTGCCGTTCTGATTGAGTGGATTGACACACACTGCAGAAGGATGATTGAGGGAGAAGTAGATGTTGTCCTTTAACACTCTTGAACCAAGTTTGTTTGGGTGATGGCCATCCCGATGAAATAGTTGTCTCTGACTCCAGAAGAGATTGAAGTTGTCAATGAAGTTTACTCCTTTTATATTGCAGGTTTTTTGCAGCCATGTATTAATCCCAAGCAACCGTGAAAACCTGTTTGTTCCTCTTGCTGGGAGTGGTCCACTGATGAATGTCTGAACTTTCAGTTTTTTAAGTGTTTCAAAAAGTTCATTGAAATCCTTCTTAAGGAGTTCTGACTGCTCTTTATGAATGTCATTCTTCCCCACATGAATGATGAGTCGATTTGCAGTCTTATGTTTCATTAGAATGTTCTGAAGTTCCCTGTTTATATCAGAAGTTGTTGCTTGTGGAAGGCAGCATGTAGTTGTATCCCTGCTGCTAATGTTTCTGATTATGGAGTCCCCCACTATCAGAGTCCTGGGCTCGGCTGAGCTCTGAGCTGAGTGCCGCTGTCTGCTCGACCTTGAGCGCCAGTTAGCATCAGTGTTAGCTACTGGCTGATACAGTCTGTGTTCGATCACATTTATCACGTTTGGGGATTCCTCATTTACATTCATTAGTACTTCAAATCTGTTCTCAAGATGTATAGGTGTTGGTGGGAGACCAGTGTTTGCAATCTTTGTCAGAGCTGTATCTGGGGTAGAGGATGCTACTGCGGCACTATGTGGGGCTCGTGACAATCTGATGTCTCGAGTGCCTTTGGGTCTCGCTCCCTGTTTGTGCCATCGATTCGTAAGTCGATCGGCTTGTTTCTCTACCTGTCGAGGAGCACTAGTTTCATGGGACACACCGGCTATATGCTGAGGGTGTCCCTGACGAAGCTCTGTTGTGTGTTCCGTCTGGTTTGGTGGTCCCGTAAATAACTTTGTTTCAAGAACTGCAATCCTTTGTAAAAGTCTGTGGCAGTTAGTGCAGCAAGTAGATTCCAGAAGAGGCATTTTCTCTCTTATCCTTGTAGGCAGTTGTGTTTTCCTTTCCCCGGAATGTAAGCTGGTCGGGTAGAAGAATTTTGCGTTTTTGTAGTAATCCAAACTTTGTCGTTTGAGCACTGTGCTGATTTGCTGAAGTTAAAATTAGGTGATAAAAGGAGCTCAAATTATAAAAGTATAGAAGATAAAATATAAAAGTGATAGAGCAAAGCGCGGAGCAGTAAGCAAGAGCGTCCGAACAGTAGCTGAGCAGGAAGTAAATTCTCTGAACATTTGACTGAACAGTCACAGATAAAAACTCATGCTGATGTCATGGGGTCTTTAAAACATATAGTGCACATTAATTTTTTTGGTACTGATATACTGTAAGCACATTATCTAATGACATATCCTTCACTCCTAAGATCTGCTGCAGATGAAGTTGAGTTTGTGAGTCTCAGGACGGCTGATCCAGCGCTGATCTCCTCCTGACTGAACTGCTCCAGATCTCACTCCAGACACACAGTTCTCCTCTCCTGGAGCCCAGTTCTGATAGCACACTGTCTCTCCGCTCACCCAGTACCAGATGCCCAAAATATGGGAGTGACGTAAACCCAACCACACCGCCTCAGTAGACGCACGTTTAACCACATTCATCACCTCCTCCTGCATCTCCTCTGAATGAACCGAGACCAGATCCGTATAATTCTGTCTGCAGTATCTCAGAGCTTCAGGCCACGTCAGAGTCTCTGTGATCAGAATCAGTTTATCTGGACACAAAACAAACCACAAGCAAAAACTAGAGAGAGACTGATCAAAAACAACATGCAGAACAAACACTGTGGAGGAATCTGTCATGTCAGACATGTAGCGTGAACTTTAAGATACCTGGAGGTGATGGATGGATTGTGTGTGTTTGTGAGGATCTGCTCACCTTCATGACACACAAAAGGAAATTGCTTGTTGCAAGAGATGTCTATCCACTGTGTGTTCTGAATGACCGCTGTACAGTCTTCATTTCCTCCACTATTATTTGGTTCACCAGGAGCCCAGTATCTGAAAGAGGAGTTACTCTGATCTGACCACTGCCATGAGTCTTTGAACAGACCGATCCAGATCCATGATCCAGAATACTGAAGACCACTAATGAAATCCTTAACCTTTTGATTCTCATTCTGGTTCCTCGCACTGACCAATTCAATGTGATTCTGTCTGCAGAAACTCTGAGCGTTTCTCCAGTTCTTCATCTGATTGACAAAGACAAGTCCTGTGTTCACTTTAAGAAAAAGAAAAAAAATCAGTTTGTTCTTTTTGTTTTTGTTTTTCAGTAACATTTCTGATTATTACTATGATTTTAAAGCGCTTCCTCTTCAGAACACTTGATTAAAAGCCTGAAGAGAGGAAACAGAGGAAGATGTTACACTGCATCTAAATATGTTAATTATTTAATAATTAACATATTTAAAAATCTAACCTTTCATTGAAGTAAAATAATTGAAAGTGGGGGGTAAATCACATTATGAAATAAAAGCTTTTCTCCAAAACACGTCGGCCATAATTATTGGCACCCCTAGAATTTTTTACGAGTAAAATATCTCTGAAGTATATTCCCATTAATATCTACCTTTATTTAGCACACCAGGGTGACTAGGAACATGAAATTGTCCAGCTATGACTTCTTGTTTCACAGGAGTTTAAATATGACGAATACACAAAGGCCAAATTCCCTTAATTATCAATCAGTCACAATCAGGAAAACCAAAGAATATCGTTCTGATGTGCAGCAAAAGATTGTTGAGCTTCACAAAATATAAAGTGGATGTAAGAAAATAGCTAAAGATTTGAAAATCCCCATTTTGACCATCAGGGCAATAATTAAGAAGTTCTAATCAACTAAAGATGTTACGAATCTGCCAGGAAGAGGATGTGTGTCTATATTGTCTTAATGGACGGTGAGGAAGAAAGTTTGAGTGGCCAAAGACTCTTCAAGGATCACAGATGGAGAATTGCAGAGATTAGTTGAGTCTTGGGGGTCAGAAAGCCTAAAAAAAATCTTATCAAACAACCCCTAAATCCCCACATGTTGTTTGGGAGGGTTTCAAGAAAAATGCTCCTCGCTCCTCCAGAAATAAACTCCAGCATATTCAGTTTTCAGACACGACTGGATCTTCTAAAGGGACCGGATTCTGTGTTCAGATGAAACTAAAAAATAGATTTTTGGCAGCAAACCCAGCAGATGTGTTTGGAGCAAACAGGGATAAAAAGTACCCCATGCCTGCGGTTAAATACACTGCTGGATCTTATATGTTGTGGGCCTATTTTTCTGCTGGAGGTCCTGGACATCTTGTTCAGATACATTGCATCGTGGATTCTATCAAATATCAACAGATAAAAAAAAATCTAAACCTGACTGCCTCTGATAGAAATCTTATAATGGGCCGTGGTTGGATCTTCCATCAGGACAACAGTTCAAAACAAACTCAAAATCAACACAAAAATGGGTCACTGAGCAGAAAATGAAGCTTCCCCTAAACTGAACCCTATAGAAGATGAGTGGAGTGAACTGAACAGAAGAAGCGCCAACATGGATCTGGGAATCTGCAGGATCAGGAGAGATTCTGCATGGAGGAATGATCTCTGATCTCTTGTCAGGTGTTCTCCAAACTCATCAGGCATTATAGGAGAAGACTCAGATCTGTTATCTTGGCGAAAGGAGGTTGCAAAAAGTAATAACAGGGAGATAATAATTATGGCCAGCGTCTTTTGGAGAAAAGCATTTATTTTATAATGTGATTTCCCCCCACACTTGATGGACCACAACTGTGTATATATATATAAACATTTAACATACTTGTACTGTAGACTAGTAATTTATAAACTAATATAGTTGCAGTGTATCTCGATGCTTGATTTTGTTTTGATGGACTATCATTACATGAACTGGACTTTTTTTAGAAAAATATTTTCTTTACAGAAATTGACTCAACATTGAAAGTGTGACAATTATCAACGGTCGGTTCTATGTTCACTAATAAATGACATGAATTACATACAATAATTACATTATTATATTTTACAGTTACATTTACTCAAGTTGTTATGCCGATAATATAATTTGTAAGGAAAAAATTGCAAGTAATATGGAAGTATTTCAGAGGAAACTTAAAACACACACACACACGTGCACACACACACATACACACACACACATCAGGAGCGAGGCAAGAAATGGAAGGGACTTTATATAACAGGATAGGCAAAGCATAGAGTATGAAAACTGCAAGTCAAATTGCCAAGAAAAAATATATAATTACGGGTGTGAATCCGCTACACTGTTCCTCAGTCACTCCTGAAATTGCTGTGATTGACAGTGATAACCGTAGCAAAGGACGGGACAAAACATTTGTCAAAATAAACCTGTGCATTAAGTGCTGTAGTGTAAATGCAGACTAATAGACCTGCAGAAATTGTGTGGCGATTTGTAAAGCCCCAAGCAGCACACACGAAATAGGCATTTTTCTCAATTCTCGTTATGTGAGGTATGGGAAAGTTGCCCTCCGCAGTATGGCGGCGCCGTTGACGTACGATCCAGCGGCCAATAGGGCGTCTATGTATTTATTATGTCTATGCATCAGACTATCATTATTCACTCACTACTACATTTCCCATAATTCACTGCCCGGACTCATCATCCCTGATTATCACATTCACCTGTGTCTCATTATATTGTTTAGTTCACCCCATATAAGCCTGGTTTACCTCATCATTCCCTGTGAAGTCTTGTACGTTTCCACTGCATTTCTGAGCATTTCCTTTGTTGTGGTTGTTCCTGATCTCTGCCCGTGTCCTGGTTTTCCTGTTTTCTGCCTCACCCTCTGGATTTGTCTGTTTGTTGGATTGCCTGCCTGTGTATGACTTTTGCCTGGATTTTGAATACGATTCTGTATAACCCTTTAAATAAAACTGCAATTGGATCCTTAACCTTCGTCTCTCGGAGCAGTACGTAACAATGAGTCAATTAATTTACCTTAATTATCATTTTTGGAACAGATTAGGGGTTTGTGATGGTTTTGTAATCTGGCTTAAAAACAAATTGACCTAGGATACTTGACAAAGAGAATCTGCGAACAGTTTATCAGTATACATAACGTTTGTGTATTGTTCTTTTTAAGCATTTTTTTTATATTACACATAGCCCAAAAATCAACATTTAAAACATTTGCTAATTTGTCTGCAAAACCTCTGGATTTATATATTTTTCTACACTTAAGATATGCAAATGAAAAACTAGCCTACCTGAAAAAAATTATATTCTTTGTGTTTTAATGTTGATAAATCATTGCATATGCACCTTCTGCGCAGACGGCACACATCATCAGTGCGTTCTGTAAGGCTTTGCAGAAACACACAGTCACTGAGCGCCACAAACACACAGTAGTCGTCTTCTACAGTTCCTCCTGAACCAAAACAACGAGCTCATGCTGCGTTCACACCATGAGTAACCGTAATTATGAGGTGACAAACTGGAGCTGTTCACGTCCTCAGACTCGGATTGATGTGTTTCTATATCAACACTATCAACGCCGAAATTAATCTACAGCAGTCAGGTGGTACAACTAGAGCTCCGTATGCTGTTTACGTTCATTATTATTGTAATGTTATGTGCTTTGAGTCATGAGGTAATTTTACACTGTCTCTCTTGATGCTTAGGCGACTCTGCTGTGTGTGCTTGTGTTTTAAAGGAGCCGTGGGTTTGGAGACTCTGAAGGGAGAGTGGGATCTCATGCTTTCAAAGCTAGCTTGATATTGCTCTGAAATTACCTAAGCTATCTTTAATTTATAAGTTAATACTGTGTGTGTTAGTAGAAGACGTTCTGGAGCCGTTATATATATGGTGCATCAATAAATGAATGGTTGTAATTGTAAATAGCTGCACTTACTGTTGCAGATGAAATGACGAGTATCACTACATGACAAATCATGAAATTGTCCATTTCTCATCATAGCACACTCATCTCTGCCTTCAGGTTGTCCAGTAGCCATGTCAATTATCAAGTACTCTCGGTTCTTTTTTAGTTACTGGAACTCTTGTATAACTGAACTATACTAACTAAGCTTTTGTCAATACAACATACTATTCATATTTTTGTTTAAGGCAAATGATTTGCATGCTTTTAAGTAAGTCTAACTAATTAGATTTTACAGTACAGAATATGGTGTATCTTTTATAAATGAATGTGTATTGTGATTGTATGGAGCTGCACTTACTGTTAGATGAATTGCAGATGAAGGTCAGGCTGTTACTACATGGCCAATCATGCCATTCTCCATTTGTCATGAAAGCACAATCATCTTTGCCATCAGGTTGTCCAGATCCCCAGTTCAGATAGAGCGCAGGTTCACCTGAAGACCACTGCCATTTCCTCTTCAGCCCAATCCAGACATACTGAACACGTCCACCATTCACACTCTTCTTCAGCTCGTTCATGTCGTTCATGTTGTCAATGGTGGCCAGATCTGTGTAATTCTCTCTGCAGAATCTCTGAGCTTCAGTCCAGGTCTTCAACACGTTTATAAAGTGATACTGACGCTGAACACATTCAGATACGGAGCAGAGAGCTGTGAAAGAGAGCGTTTGATGTAATGCTTTTCATAACAGGGTCAAACCTGATGAAACTATAAACCATAAACACACTCACCAATGAGAAGAAGAATCAAATATAGAGTTTGGTCCATTTCTGAGGAAGAAACACATTGAAAAACTCCGAAATCAAACATTCCCAGATTCATTTTGGAGTAAAATATGACAATTTCATTTAATATCTGAACAGCAGCATGAGTTCACTGTACATAATCATTGAGACAATATTAACATCTGAAAGTGTAATTGTGTTTGAAGAATGAACATGTTCTTACTTTAGAGGTCGTGTGTTTCTGTCCTGAGTCTGATGTTTCTGTCTGCAGATTTACACTACGCTATTATTATATCTGCTCTCATACCAACATCACATCATTTGTGTAAACTAATTTTCATATTTTACTTCCTCCTTATTTGTGTTTGTCTACCTCTGTTTCTCTATATTTGCATATTGACGTCTGTGTCAGTATTAGTCTATATTAATATGGACCTTAATCAAAAAATTATATGAACATTTACAATTTACATTTGAACTGTGGAAGAAATTAAATTTTCTATTATGTTTGCATTTAATTATATTCATAGAATCTTAGAAATATGATGGTAATTAGATTAATGTGGTGTCGATACGTATTCTTATTAATATATGTATGTGTATGTCCTTGTGTATGACCTGACAAAAGTTAATGTGACTGAATGTATGACCAGGACAGAGAGTCTCCATTCAAGGCTGTAATATGATTAAATATGATAGACAAATCTAAACAATGTGTTAGTTATGGCTAAGATGTATCTTGATTTAGCCTCGGGAAAACAACCTTGGGGGAGGGACGACTATAAAGAATGAAGGATACCCCCCACTTGTTATCACACTCTGCAGGCACTTTGTAATGACTGTATGACTGCTGATCTTTCCTTGCAAGGAAATACATAATTGTTAAAGTGATACCTGTTTGTCTCTTATTCAGTATTAGAAAATTGTTTGCCACCACAGAACATTCACAACTAAACAGCAGCTTTAAAGATATTGCTGGACTGCATAACTCGTGTTTCATCCCTGATCATTTTGACATAAATGGCCGTTCCATTCTTGCGATCTTTGCACTTCACCATTTGTCTACGTGTGTTCAGTTCAGTTCAATTTTATTTATATAACACATTAAAAACAACCATAATTGACCAAAGTGCTTCACAAAATCCAACAAAGAAACAAAAACAAATTATTATACAGACAATATCACACAAAGTAGGCCTACAAACAAAATAACCAACAGGTCAAGATATCAAAGCTCAACTAGAATTGAAAGCCAAAGCATAATAATGCGTCTTAAGCAAGGACTTGAATATTTCAATAGTCTGAGCTTTCCTTACATAAATTGGTAGACTATTCCAGATATTAGGAGCAGCCACTGCAAACGCTCTGTCACCTTTGTTTTTTAGCCTAGATCTGGGCACATCGAGGAGCATCTGGTCAGAAGACCTCAGTACTTTAACAGGTGTGTGGACATGTAGAAGCTCCGTCAAATATGAAGGCGACAACCCACTTAAGGTTTTAAAAACAATTAATGCAATTTTAAATTTAATTCTAAAACAAACAGGAAGCCAGTGAAGTGAGGCCAATACTGGTGTAATGTGTTCACGTTTTTTGGTCCCGGTTAAAAGTCGAGCTGCTGCGTTCTGCACTAACTGTAGCCGTCGAAGTAATGACTGCTCAAATCCGGCATACAAAGAGTTACAGTAGTCTAATCGCGACGTAATAAAAGCATGTATGACTCTTTCAAAGTCTTTGCGTAGCATGTATTGCTTGACCTTAGCCAGAAGTCTCAAGTGGAAGAAGCTAGTTTTAACAACTGAACTAATTTGTTTGTCAAATTTAAAAGCACTGTCAAAAATTACACCCAGATTTCTGGTAAAAGGTCGAATATGGGAACATAGAGTACCAAGAACATCTGCACATTCACTTAAATGTCCCGCACGACCAAACACAACAATTTCGGTCTTTTTATCATTGAGACATAGAAAATTCTGATCTAACCAAATTTTGAGATCACTCAAGCAGTCTAACAAAGGTTGGATGTTGTTCTTCTCATTGTTTTTTACAGGCAAATAGATTTGTACATCATCTGCAAAACAGTGGAAAGAAATGTTATGTTTTTTAAAAATGGACCCTAAGGGCAGCATGTACAGGGAAAAGAGCATGGGTCCCAGAATGGAACCTTGGGGAACCCCACAAGAAAGAGGTGCAGCAGATGAAGAGCAATTCCCAAGGTGGACAGCAAAACTCCTATCTGTCAAATATGATTTAAACCATTTCAGGGCCGTACCCGTAACGCCAACACTTTGTTCGAGTTGGGATAAGAGGATAGAGTGGTTGACAGTGTCAAAGGCAGAAGTCAAATCTAAAAGGACTAAAACAGCTGATTTTCCTGAATCAACTGCTAAGAGAAGATCGTTATATACTCTTAGAAGGGCGGTTTCAGTACTGTGGCGGGGTTTAAAACCAGACTGGAACTTTTCATAAATGCAAAAATCATCTAAAAATGATTGCAGTTGATTAAAAACTACCTTCTCCAAGACTTTAGATAAAAATGGGAGTTTAGAAATGGGTCTAAAATTCGAAAAAACCGAATGATCCATATTTTTCTTTTTTAAGAGGGGTTGCACGATTGCATGTTTAAAAGCTACGGGAACACACCCTGAGCTGAGAGATGCGTTAACCAAGCTTAAAATACTGGAACCAACAATGTTAAAAACATCTTTGAGTAATCGGGCAGGGATACTATCCAGCAGGCAGTTTGTAGGACGGAGCTGCTTAACTATGTCAGAGAGAACATGTAATGTGACTGGCTCAAACTGCTGGAGGACAGCATGGCATAAAGATGGAACCGAGAGGTCACTAGTAAATGCAGGTGATGAAAAACTCTGGCCAGCGATTTTATCTATGAAATATTTAAGAAAATTTTCACACAACAAAGTGGATGGCACAACACAATCTGTTTCACAAGGGTTAACAAGAGAGTTAAACACTTTAAAAAGAACCTGCGGCCTCTGTTTATTATTAGCAACCAGGTGAGATAAAAAATTAGTTTTTGAGGATTTAACCGCTCCCTGGTATTTATGTAATGTATCCTTTAAAATTTGAAATGACACTTGAAGTTTGTCCTTTTTCCACTTTCTCTCAGCCGTTCTACAGACACGTCTGAGAGAGCGGGTATGGTCATTTAACCAAGGTTCAGATAGCGTTTTAGTACGTTTTTCCCTTAGTGGGGCAACACAATCTAGTATTTCAGTACAGGTAGAGTCAAAAAGGTTTGTGAGTTCATCCACTTCAAAAATACAATCTTCAAGATTGTACAGCACTGAGTCTTTAAAAGCAACAGAAAACTGTGAGGCAGTTTGAGGGTTAATAGAACGCACACTGCGTGCGGGAGCAACAGTCAAAGTGTCCGAGCAGGGGACAACTATAGTAAAAACGATGGGTAGATGATCCGACATACCAATGTCACATATTTCACTAACGGCAACATCTAAGCCATATGACAGTATGAGGTCCAAAGTATGACCTTTTTCGTGTGTCGGACCAGTGACAGACTGCATAAGATTAAAAGAATCAATAAAAGTACTAAAATCCTTAGACATCAGTCTGGATTCGCAGCATACATGTATATTAAAATCACCAACAATTAAAAAGCGATCATATTTTAACGCAATCCCAGCCACAAAATCAGCAAAGTCCTGAATAAAATCCTTGTTAAACTTTGGAGGTCGATACACCACCGCACATAATACGATCACTGGGAAATTTAACTCGAACAACTGCAGCTCAAAGCTGGAGCAGCTGTCAAACAGAATCTCTCGACATTGAAAAGTACACTTAAACACAGCGCTAGCCCTCCACCTCTACCTGTGATCCTAGGGGAGCTGAGGAAGCCGCATCGGGGAGGAAGAAGTTCGGAGAAAGACGTAAGATCGCCATCATGGAGCCAAGTTTCCGTTAAGAACATGAGATCCAACTCCCGAGAAGTAAAGAAGTCATTGAGGAGAAAAGTCTTGTTGGCTAGCGATCTAACATTAAACAAAGCCAAACGAAGAGTCTGATCCTCACTGGCTGTGGCTGCAGACGCCACACGATCTAACGGGCGCAGGTTAAAAAAATCCACACCACCACCTCGGTGGATCCGAGCCTGCCTGGGAGAAGATGGCACCGTCAGCAGATGAGCCTCGGAGATAATCTGTGGGTCAGGGAAAACAGGACGCAACCAGCGATCTCTCATCCTCAGCAAACGCCCGGCAACAGCAGGAACGTAGCATCCATCAGGACACGTCACACAGGTGGACGCCAGGTAAGCCTTGAGTCGTACCAGCGCACCTCCGCGTTTTCCCCGTCTCCTGTAACGTTTCTTGCGGGGAAGAACAACAGCAGGTGAACGGCGCAGATACTCCGGTATGTCCGACAGCAAAGGAGGAAGTTTCGAGGTCCAGCGATCTCCCAAGTCATGTCTTTCAGACAATATATCAACAGTGTGTAGTGGTGTATTATCTGAGTTGTGTCTACTCAGAATCACTCTAGAATGCAGAAATTTGTCCCATCAAATCCTCCGTTTATAACATCTGTAATAAAAAAACAGATAATGAGGACTCGAGCAGCCCTTAGAGCAGTAATGAACGACGCTGAGAAAGATAAGGGATAAAATCAACATAAAGAAAACCACTTAAAGAAAGAAAATAATTAATAAAACATACATGTGTCCATCACAGAGGGACTTGAAGTCACAATTACAGCAGTATAACGTATGAAACAATCATTTACAAGATTACAGCCTTAATAAATCAGCATGTAAACTTGCGTGACCCACCGCTGTGAACGCACATGCAGACTGGGAAGAAGCAAAGTGTGTCACTGGTGGACGGAAAGAATGAGGAAAACCCAAAAATGGTCATGGCAAGTGGAATCACAAAATTAATGTTGCATGACATTTTCCTTTTATTTGGCGCAAGTGTTCAAGTGGGCATGAAGACCGCAAGTGTGTGTAGAACTTTTGATTACCCGATGGGACACACTTATGGTGTTGTAAAAATGCAAGTGTTTACAGAGCTTTATTTTGATTTTCAAAGCTTTGCATTTTTAAATAATCCTCTAAGTGTCTGTACAGCAGTGCCTATAGGCATATACATATATGTAACACAGTTTACTGGTAATGATGGTGCTTTTAATTAAGTGATAAAAAGCAGTTGCAAATGTTGTAAAATTTACAAATACTCATCTTTGCACCAGTAAAATGTGCTCACTTATAGCATGTAGCGTGCACATACTCTCTAGTGGCCAAGTGTGGGTATTTGGACAGACCCCATGTTTGAGTTTCTCTGTTTTTAGGCCACTTTTATCTGTTGCTGTTTGAACTGAACAATGAGGGTTGAGTCCATAAGTGAAGACTGGTGACACTGGTTACTGAGAGCCTTTAAAAACCCCTGTTTGAGGCTCCAGTCAAAGAGAAAGAAACATGTGAGATGAAGGAGTGAGTTTGACTATTGAGGGAGTTTGGGGCTTGAGGGTTTGAAGCATTAAAAAAGACATAATGAAGAGTAAGGGAAGACAATTACTAGTTGCTCCTGCTGCTGCTGTTGCGTTGGTTTGCGTCTGTAAGCTTCGTATATCTTTCTGTTATGAATCATTATTTACTATCATTCCTTGTTGTTTATACTGCTAAATATAACTTACTCAACATCACACATTAACCTGACATCGCTAGCTTCAATCTAAATCGTTATTGCCAGCACAACACGCTAGTAATTCGCTAGCCTGTTAGCGTGCCATCCGTCCGCTCTTTATTTATTTATAAAAATATATAAAAAAATTCTTCATCAAACAACTTAAGTGAGTAGGATCAGTCAACAGACACGGTGAGTCATGTCATCTCCTCCTCTTATTGTTACTTGCACTTCATGTAACATGTTTAGCATAGCCTTCTCTGCCAGCACAGGATTTACATGTGATAAATGCAGGGATATAGTAAAGCTGACGGGGAAGATTTCAGAACTAGAGATACGCATCCAAGCTTTAATCGAGGTTAATTGTAAGAATACAAGGGCTTTAGATACTGCTTTGGATGCGACTGGCTTAAGCCCCTTTCACACAGCGCTTTGAACCCGGGAAATTGCCGGCAAATTGCCGGAGTGCCTTCTGTATGAACGCAAACTCGACCCGGGATTTATGCCGGGATCGATGCCGGGTCGGGACCTAGTAACATTGCCGTGTTCAGTCACGGAACGCGCGCTGTGTGAACAAAAGACGTAATAATGCCGTGTCGTAGTGATGACGCTGAAGCCGGGATCGTTCGCCAGCTGTGAAACGGTACGTAAAGCGCAATTTTATGATCGAATCAGAGAAAAAAATGCACAAGCGTGGTTTCTCGAGAGAGAGATCGCAGCTCATAAGCAAACTTAAGACGCTGCTGAGATTACAAGTCACATCGATGTCACGTGTCTTTACGGCATTTTTACGGGTTGTGTGTGAACGCACTCTCTGATTCCGGAAAATCACTGGCAGTGTGAATGAACCAAAATCAAACGAACCCGGGTCAAATCCCGGGTCACTTTATCCGTGTATTTTCCGGAATCTCTGTGTGAAAGGGGCTTTAGTGAACTCTGTACATTGTTCGGTTCCGGCTACAGAGCCCATGCAGCAGGGCAATTGGGTGACCGTGAGATGCTGTAGTTGCGGGACAAAACACCGCTCCTCCGTTCCGATTACAACATTAAACAGGCTCTCCCCTCTCAGTGAAACGCCCACTGTGAATCCTGTTGATTGTGCCCTAGTTATTGGCGATTCGATCACACGGAACGTGAAAATAGAGACACCAGCCACCATAGTCACATGTTTGCCGGGAGCCAGAGCGCCTGACATCAAAGCAAATTTAAAATGCTGGCTAATGCTAATCATAAATTCTCTAAGATTATTATTCATGTCGGCACTAATGATGCTCGACTCCGCCAGTCGGAGATCACAAAATTTTTTATTAAAGAGGTGTGTGAACTCGCAAGTACGCATAGCTGCCAAATTTTGAGTTTTGCTTGGAGTGAGATTTATGGTGGCGGCGGCGGCGGCGACAGCGCGGGGGGGGGGGGATTGGGGGTTTGTAAATTTTTTTATTGCATCACAATAAGTGTATTGTGATTGTCAAAACATTTTAGTAACTAACCTGAATTTTATTAGGTTTAGTGACAACATGTTACAATGTTTACATGGTACAATTTCTGGCAAGCTACGCCTTTTTATTATTTCAATTCAATTATTGTGATTTGATTTAATATTGACTCATTTGGATAAATATTAGGTAGGCTACACAAGATAGGCAATCATTTTTCTCAAGAAAAAAACAACTCACCTAATGCTGTAAACATACAGAGAGCCCTATCAGCTGGCAGTATTATTTAAGGTTAAAAATAACTCAAATAAATATAATGCGTTTTTTTTTATTATATTAACAACTTTATTTAATTATATAAAATATCATTATTATAAAGTAAAAATATAATAAATATGTAATATAGTACACATTTAGAAAAATACTCTCTATTGCTCTTTTTTTCTAGTCAACTAACGTGCTATAGCCTATATTATGGTCATCAAATGGCTTTCCTGAGGTAAATGTTATGTGACATAATTGTTCTCCAGCTGTTTTATTGACCCCTTTGTTTGATTGATTGGTCGATATTATGTATGAGGAATATACATATCGGCAAGTTGTACGGTATCTTTCAACAGTGTTCATTCGTGTTTATTTACTATTAGCTAGAGATGATCGGTTCCCGTGCCGCTAGGGATCTGTCGCGTCACATTTACAAGCGCCAAAACGGTATTTATTGTTTAAATTTCATAATAAAAGTGACAGAATCTGAGAGCTGAGATTTTTTTATATCATAACCTGCTCTGTCTAGTCTGTCGGTGTTCATGTCCTCTTTGATTCGCAATTTTTCTGTGCGTGAGAAAATGGATGTGTGGCGTGAGAGCGTGTGAAAAGTGTCGATTGCGTGTGTCTCACGGTGAATGCGTGAGAGTTGGCAGCTCTGAGTACGATGTCAGGCACTGTAATTTGCTCTGGCCCCCTTCCTGTTCACCGGAGTGATGAGATACTTAGTAGACTGTCCTCACTCAATGGCTGTCTGTCTAAGTGGTGTCCACAAAACAATATAGAAAATAGACAATTGGAAAAGTTTTTGGGGCAGACCTGACCTGTTGAAAAGAGATGGTATTCATCCCTCCTGGGATGGTGCTGCTCTTCTCTCTAGTAATATGGCACATAGTCTTAGAGCTCAAAATCAGATAAATCCCATTACATAGAGCCTCTTTCACCTAGATATCATCATATAGAGACTGTGTCTGTTCCCCAAATTAGGACATACAAAAAACATACAAACCCATCTAAGGGCAAAATTTGTATTGATGTTCAACAAATAAAAAACAGATATAATACAAATGAGCAAATGATAAAGCTTGGGTTGCTGAATATTCGATCCCTTACTTCAAAAGCACTTATTGTTAATGATATGATTACAGACTATAACCTAGATGTGCTGTGTTTGACAGAAACCTGGCTAAAACCAAACGATTACATTACTTTAAATGAGTCCACCCCGCAAGATTACTGTTATAAACATGAGCCTCGTCTGAAAGGCAAAGGGGGAGGTGTTGCTGTAATTTATAGTAATATTTTCAGAATTACTAAGAAGTCTTGTTTTAAATATAATTCTTTTGAAGTGTTGGTTCTTAATGTAACAACATACACTCACCTAAAGGATTATTAGGAACACCATACTAATACTGTGTTTGACCCCCTTTCACCTTCAGAACTGCCTTAATTCTACGTGGCATTGATTCAACAAGGTGCTGAAAGCATTCTTTAGAAATGTTGGCCCATATTGATGGGATAGCATCTTGCAGTTGATGGAGATTTGTGGGATGCACATCCAGGGCACGAAGCTCCCGTTCCACCACATCCCAAAGATGCTCTATTGGGTTGAGATCTGGTGACTGTGGGGGCCATTTTAGTACAGTGAACTCATTGTAATGTTCAAGAAACCAATTTGAAATGATTCGAGATTTGTGACATGTTGCATTATCCTGCTGGAAGTAGCCATCAGAGGATGGGTACATGGTGGTCATAAAGGGATGGACATGGTCAGAAACAATGCTCAGGTAGGCCGTGGCATTTAAACGATGCCCAATTGGCACTAAGGGGCCTAAAGTGTGCCAAGAAAACATCCCCCACACCATTACACCACCACCACCAGCCTGCACAGTGGTAACAAGGCATGATGGATCCATGTTCTCATTCTGTTTACGCCAAATTCTGACTCTACCATCTGAATGTCTCAACAGAAATCGAGACTCATCAGACCAGGCAACATTTTTCCAGTCTTCAACTGTCCAATTTTGGTGAGCTTGTGTAAATTGTAGCCTCTTTTTCCTATTTGTAGTGGAGATGAGTGGTACCCGGTGGGGTCTTCTGCTGTTGTAGTCCATCCGCCTCAAGGTTGTGCGTGTTGTGGCTAGACATGTGCCGGTATTCGGTAATGCGATAAATCGCGGTAATGAATATGCACGATATTGTTATCGCGGGCACTTCAAAATACCGTGAAAAATAATAGATCAGAATTTATATTTATAGAACGCGCATTAGCTTATTTTCCATCAACCGCTTAAACAAACACTGCGTATATGCTGCGCAAAACACGTGCGCACTCTGATGTAAACAATCCCCACATGAAGAAGCACTGTGTGCATGCGGCGCAGTGCGCACTCTAGTCTAATGTAAACGATCCTCACAAGGAGAAGCAGCATGGCGGAAGGAGGAACGCTGCCGACGATTTATCCATTGACAGTAAAATAAAGGATTTATCCCCCTTCTAAAAGCAGGGCTGTCAACTCTACGCATTCAGCTTGAGACTCACGCAATTTACACTTTTCACACGCTCTCGCGCCACACATCCATTTTCTCACGCAGAGAAAAATCGCAGAGCAAAGAGGACACCGACACCGACAGACTAGACAGAGCAGGTTACTTTTGATATGAAAAAAAAATTCTCAGCTCTCAGGTTCTGTCCATTTTATTACGAAATTCAGACAATAAATACCGTTTTGGCGTTTGTAAATGTGACGTGACCTATCGCTGTAACGCCTCAGTTCAAGTAAACCGATCATCTGCTACTTTTTCTTTAAAGATACAGTACAACTTACTGAAAGGTATTTGTGCCTCATACATAATATCGATCAATCAGTGTTTTTCAACCACGAAAAGAGGTCAATAAAACTGCAGGTGAACAATTATGTCACAGAACGTTACATTTACCTCAGGAAAGCTATTTAATGACCAACACGTTAGTTGACTAGAAAAAAATAGCTATAGAGAGGACTCAGGAGTATTTTGCTAAATATGTGCACTATATTACATTTGTATTATATTTTTACTTGTGTCATAATTGTTATTATAATGAAAACCAAATTATATTTTTAACCTTTAATAATACCAGTTGACAGGGCTCTATGTATGTTTACAGCATTATGTGAGATATATTTTTTCTAGAGAAATATTAACATTTAGGCTATCTGCTGTAGCCTACCTAATATTTATCCAAAGAGTCAATATTGAATCAAAATTGAAATCAAATCCCAAGAATTGAATTGAAATCGTGAAAATTGTGTAAAATTCTGTTTAGTTACCAAATATTTTGACAATCACAATTACACCTATTGTGATGCAAGTTGTTTTTTTTCTACATCCCCCCAATCCATCCGTTTCTCTTAAACAATTAAAATATCGTGATAATACCGTATACCGTGATAAAAGCTCAATCAATTAATCGCAGCATGAAAATTTGATACCGGCACATGCCTAGTTGTGGCTTCACAAATGGTTTGCTGCATACCTCGGTTGTAACGAGCGGTTATTTCAGTCAAAGTTGCTCTTCTATCAGCTTGAATCAGTCGGCCCATTCTCCTCTGACCTCTAGCATCAACAAGGCATTTTTGCCCACAGGACTGCCGCATACTGGATGTTTTTCCCTTTTCACACCATTCTTTGTAAACCCTAGAAATGGTTGTGCGTGAAAATCCCAGTAACTGAGCAGATTGTGAAATACTCAGACCGGCCCATCTGGCACCAACAACCATGCCACGCTCAAAATTGCTTAAATCACCTTTCTTTCCCATTCTGACATTCAGTTTGGAGTTCAGGAGATTGTCTTGACCAGGACCACACCCCTTAATGCATTGAAGCAACTGCCATGTGATTGGTTGATTAGATAATTGCATTAATGAGAAATTGAACAGGTGTTCCTAATAATCCTTTAGGTGAGTTTATAGTGTAAATGATAAATTTATCTTTGATAAAACTTTATCAAAGAACTAGTACTGGCTGCAGATAAAGTCCTAATTGTTGGTGCTTTTAATATACATGTAGATAATGAAAAAGATGCATTGGGATTGGCATTTAAAGACATTCTGAACTCTATTGGAGTTAGACAACACGTGTCTAACTCCTGCTTTTGTCTAATGTGTCTAATGAGTAGGTCAGGACCTACTCATTCTCGTAATCATACTCTAGATCTAATATTATCACATGGAATCAATGTTGATGCCGTTGAAATTCTGCAGCAGAGCGTTGACATCTCAGATCATTATCTAGTTTCGTGTAAACTTCATTTAGCCAAGGCTGCAAAGCCGACTCCATGTTACAAATATGTTAGACCTATCACTTCTTTCACTAAAGATTGCTTTATTAAAAATCTTCCTGATCAGTTTCATCATCTCAGCATCCCAGATAGCTTAGAAGAACTAGATATTGCGAAGAAGAACACAGTTGCTCCGTTGCGCTTAACCCTCTGAGGTCTGAGGGGTTTTTGGGGTCCTTGAGATGTTCTGACATGCCCTGACATTTGTGCTTTTTTCAGTTGCTTATAAACATATTAATGGCAAAGGTATAATTACACTCTATTTAGCACAAACAGGGCTACCATAATATGTGAGCAACATGCATGTACATGTTTGTATTTTTGAGAGAATAATGTTTATGCATGGTTATTGAAAAAACTAAAAACTAAAGTTTCTGAAATAAGGCCACAAAACACATACTAAATACGTGTCAATAAGACTTTTGACTAATTGATGTCTTTGCCTAGAGTTTTTTCTTCAAAATGATGTGAAAATCATCCTGCCCTTATCATTCACATAACACAATACATTGATTTAAATCTTGTAAAACACTTTTTGTTTGTAAAGGCAATATGCGCAAGGGGCGTCAACCATTCAACAGCATCATGCATATGTAGTGGTTCACACCTCAGGAGACAATGGGGCCCGCATACTTAATGAGCCATTCATTCAGGTGTGTCACCTATAGCCACAAGAAAGAATGCAAGAGCAATATATATACAGTATATATATATATATATATATATATATATATATATATTCTACCAAATTGGTTCACAGTTGGAAGCATGTCAATTATTTATTTTTTTTCACAAATTTTGCTTGCAAATTGTATAATATCCAAGGAAAACATGTCTATTAATTGTGCAGTTAATTCTCATACTGTATTTTCAGTTTTGGAATATGTATCCTCTCCCCAAATTTTTCAATAATAAAACACAATAAAAATTATTTAAAGAAAATGCTTATATTTACCTTTTAAAATTTGTTTACATCTACCTTGTAAATATATATATTTTTATTAAAAAGGTTACAATTACAACAACAATTGAAGTGTAATCTTCAAACTTCGAATATAGCCTACATTGACAAAACATACTATATTTAACATATTAGCAAAAATTGGCAAACAAAAGCTTATTTGAGGTGGCAGATATTTTACAGTAAAAATGTGTAATCTATCCAAAACTAATCAACGAAATGTTGTCTTTCATATGTCTGTAACATAGGTCTTTCGTTTTTATTATAAGGAATATAAATGTTAATTTGCAGTTTAATACGTTGCTTATACAAATACATTTTATTTCAACATATTTCAATCGATTTTACTCAGTATAGCAAAATAGTTTGCTAAAAGCAGATCATTTATTCACACACAGAAACGCAATTCAAATTTAAACCGTCTTTTTGCGAGTTGTGGTAAACAGCGCATCTCTGCGTTCATTCATTCACACAGAAACGCGATTTACTTGAGAATGAAAAAAAAAAACGTACTACATTATTCCATCCGTTGCTCCTCGAAATACCAGCACTTCTGAGGTAAGTTTTCCATTATTATTATTCCTCACAGCGCTGCGAGACAGTGTAGACAACTACACTTATCTGAATAAACTTGATGTGTTTTCTCGAGCTGATATGTGGGCGTTCACAGTTTGTATGGGATCGTCTCAGTCATTTGCGTTTGAATAGCGCGCGCTCTCCGTGGGCGGGGCCGATTATAACGTAATGAGATGAGATGAGCTCGACTGGAATCGCTCTCTTTTAATACAGATTTCACAAGATGAAGATATTTGTTTTTTATATAAATTACTTCATTTAAAAGACGAGAATTCAAGCTTCATGCCTGTGTCTTTGTATGCCTGTTTGACTGAGTATTCGCTCAGTTATTGTTCATTTTCGGACGCGTTTCAGAATGGACTTCACTGGCAGAGAGAAGGCAGAACTCGCTTCGTGTTTATTTTTCTTTATTTGGCAAAAAGCACAACACTTTGTTTTTATTGTGAGTATACACAAAAATAATACACATTTAACAGAATCGATTGATGTATGAAACTCCTATGGAAAATCAAAGTCAACAGAGTATTTATGAGTTTCTTTTACATTGATAAAAAAAAAGTGAGCTGGTATCGCCGGCGATACCGTAGACCTCAGGGGGTTAAAGAAGATTAAAGAAGAACACAGTTGCTCCGTTGCGCTTAAAGAAGATTAAAGAAAATAGTCCAACGCCGTGGTACAACGAGCACACTCGGGCCCTTAAGAGAGCAGCCAGAAAAATGGAGCGCAACTGGAAGAAAACAAAACTAGAGGTATTTCGCATTTCATGGAAAGAGAGCTCGATTGCATACAGAGAGGCCTTAAAAGCTGCTAGATCTGCTTATTTTTCAAACCTATTAGAAGAAAATAAACATAATCCTAGGTATTTATTTGAAACAGTGGCTAAACTAACGAAAAAGAAAGCTTCAAGCCCAGAAGTTTCCAAGCAACACAGCAGTAATGACTTTATGAACTTCTTCACTTATAAGATTGATAATATCAGGGACAAAATTATAACTATGCAACCATCTACTACAGTATTGCATCAGGCAGTGCATTGTAGTCTCCTTGAGGAAAAATTTGATTCATTCGTTGCTATAGGAGAGGAAGAATTTACTAAACTCGTTAAATCATTTAAATCGACAACATGTATGTTAGACCCTATACCGACTAAGCTACTGAAAGAGATGCTTCCAGAGGTCACAGATCCTCTTCTTAATATCATTAATTCATCTTTGTCATTAGGATACTTACCAAAAACTTTAAGCTGGCTATGATTAAACCGCTTGTTAAAAAACCACAACTTGATCCTATAGAATTAGTCAATTACAGGCCAATCTCGAATCTACCTTTTCTGTCAAAGATACTAGAAAAGGCAGTATCTTCACAACTATGTTGGTTTTTTTAGAAAGAAATGATATCTGCGAGGATATTCAATCAGGATTTAGACCGTACCAAAGTACTGAGACTGCTCTCATTAGAGTTACAAATGATTTGCTCTTATCATCCGATCGTGGTTGTATCTCTCTATTAGTGTTACTCGATCTTAGAGCTGGATTTGACACTATCGACCACAACATTCTTTTAAATAGACTCGAAAATTATGTTGGCATTAGTGGAATTGCATTAGCATGGTTTAAATCATACTAATCTGGGGTGCGTTCTCCGATAACGTTGTCTCTTAGCGCGCTACGAAGACTCAAAAGGTACACCTTAACTACAGGTATACCTTTCCTACGTGTGTTCTCCGAACTATACCTTAGGATGTTGCTTAAGGTAAACCTTCTTAAGTTCGACCTTAGCAGGTGCTGTCCATGGTGGAGGCGCTGAATAGGTTGATATCGATGCCTCGATGATCGATTGTGCGCTCTTTCCTTCACAGTGGTATAGGTAAAGTATTGAGAAAACAATGTTCTTTATAAAGAAGCGTTTTAGAAATAGTACAAACTGCATTTATCGGGGCTCATTGAAATATGTACATGCAGAAATAAATATGAGTATGTGTTTATAATTTAGCAAGTGTGCAATCCCAAACCCTCACGGCCATAAGTGTGTTAATGTTCTCCACAACGTATGCTGATTATCCACCAGCCATGTAGTTGACATACACTAACTGGCTCCGCGGACGGCGCCGTCTTTGATTTAAAACAAGTACTCGCTGTCTCGCTGCCATAGCTATAAAGTTTGTGTAAACTCATCTTTCTTTATATAGACTCCTAAGCCTTTTCTGTCAAATGGTTCGCCAGCTGATGTGCCTTAGGATAGTAGCCTAATTAAAAAAAGCTAACAACCATTAGTGTATGGAAACTTTATTAATGAAAACACTTCCATACACTGGGTGTAGGCTATAACAACATAAGTATTTTATGTGTAAATTTTTTAAGTAAAGTAAAAATGTAATTTTAATACTAAATCAGATTTTATATTAAATGTTCATATAAAATTTTCTATGTGTAATTAAACTGCGATGTAAAAAAGCTTTTTGCGTAGTGGTGGCCACTAGCGGTATGAACCGTCAGCAGCGATAAGGTATAGCTAAGAGCGCTCCAGACCAACCTTACGAACGTATGACTTACAGAAGGTATACTTAACTAAGAAGGTTTCGGAAACCACGTATTAACGATAAGGTACTTCTTAAGGTACAACTTAAGAACGACGTAGCGTTAAGGTAGTTTCGGAGAACGCACCCCAGACCGTTATCAGTTTGTAGCAGTAAATGAAGAGATGTCTTATCGATCATAAGTTCAGTATGGTGTACCACAAGGCTCAGTACTAGGACTGTTGCTGTTTACTCTGAGCATGCTACCCTTAGGAGATATCATTAGGAAGCATGGAATTAGTTTTCACTGTTATGCTGATGATACGCAGCTCTATATTTCTTCACACCCAGACGAAACTTACCAATTCACAAAATTAACGGAATGCACAGCTGATATAAAAAACTGGATGACTAGCAACTTCCTACTACTTAATTCTGAAAAAACAGAGATTCTAATTATTGGACAACAAATGTCCTCACGTAATAATCTAGAATACTGTCTAACACTTGATGGCTGCTCTGACAAACCTTCATTGTCGTTTAGGAACCTGGGTGTGCTCTTTGATACTGTCAAGTGTATTTAAAACATCATGGCTTCCCACACTTGAAAAGGGAAGGACTTGATCAAACTCAGGATTTCACTCGTTCTTCAATTTATTTGACCAGTAAACCAGTAAACAATCTTTCATTTAAAAGTCACGTGTGTAGTATCTTATTCTTTCATCTTAAAAATATATCTAAATTACGTCATATGCTCTCATTGACAAATGCATAACAATTAGTCCATGCGTTCATGACATCAAGGCTAGATTATTGTAATGCTCTTCTTGGTGGTTGTCCTGCACGCTTAATAAACAAACTACAGCTGGTCCAAAATGCAGCAGCTCGAGTTCTTACCAGAACCAGGAAGTATGACCATATTAGCCCAGTTCTGTCAACACTGCATTGGCTCCCTATTAAACATTGTATACATTTTTAAATGCTGATCACTTACAAAGCACTTAATGGTTTAGCTCCGCAGTACTTGAGCGAGCTCTTAACGCATTATAGTCCTTCACGTCTATTGCGATCTCAAAATTCCGGCCAGTTGATAATACCTAGAATATCCAAATCAACTCCTATTTAGCACCAAAACTTTGGAACAATCTTCCTAACATTGTCCGGGAAGCAGACACACTCTGTCAGTTAAAATCTAGACTAAAAACACATCTCTTTGACCTAGCATACACTTAATACATTATAGACTTCTATAATTCAATGTTAGGCTGCATAGATTAGGTCAGCCGGAACCGGGAACACTTCCCATAAATCCTGATGTACTTGTTACATCATAAGAAGAATGGCGTCTACGCTAATATTAGTCTCTCTGTTTATCCAAGGTTTACCGGATCCAGGCCGTATCCAGATCCGATGAAGGACCTGCGCCTGGACACGATGACAACGCAGTCCTGAAGTGTCAACCAGTCTCTCCCTGTTTACTGAAGTCAGCTGGACCCCGGCCGTATCCAGATCAGATAGTGGACCTGCACCTGGACCCATCCATGACGCATCCCTGAAGTGCCAGCCTCATCAGCCCTATGAAGGCCTCATCGACACGAGCAATCTGACTTCTGACCTGTAATGCTGCCTGGATCATAATCATACACTGTTCGCTCGTTGGCCAGAGGAGAACCGACTGAGCCTGGGTTCTCCCAAGGTTTTTTCTCCATTCTGTCACTGATGGAGTTTTGGTTCCTTGCCACTGTTGTCTTGGCTTTTGGGTTGCTTAGTTGGGGAAATTTAATATTCAACAATATTATTGATCTGCCTTACTTAAGGTGGACGATGACGCAATTTTCTTCTAGAAACAAACTTTGTTGTATTATTTTCATGTTATCAATGTGAAGCTGCTTTGATGCAATCTGTATTGTAAAAAGCTCTATATAAATAAAGGTGACTTGACTTGACTTTACTGACAATTGTTTTGTTTTGTTTTCTGTGGAAAAAAGGTATAAACTGCTTTGCTCATATATAGGCTTCTTCTTTTTCCTCTTCTGAGAGCTGAGACCCGTCACATTCACAAGAGAGATGAGATAAAGACATTAAAATGCTCATATCATGCTTTCATTCCCCTATAGTCCATCTCTAATGTTAGTAAAGATTATTAGACTCATTATCCGACTTAAATAATATCATCATCATCTTCTGCTGTTTCAGAATAAATTAGTCTTTATTTCCTCCGTCTAAATACTTGATTGTGATTGGCTGGAATGTGTTCATTAAAACATTGTTACATTTTTAAGAATTAGTCTTATTTCGAAAATTCTTATTTAGTTTCGTGTCATACTCCTGCTGTTCTTTGTTAGTTTATAGAACATGAACACATTTGCATGTAAACACATCCTCATCACTCATTTGTTTAGGTCCACATTTAGACTTTCAGGGTGGACAATCTTTACATCTCTGACGTGAAACAGAAGCAGAAACAGTGTGTTATTGTTCTAGACATATTCCATTGTCTCATTCTTTCTTATTCATCTGTTAGTTTTATTAAGTTACACTTAACTCTAACATTAGTTTTTCTCTGGCTGTTATAAAGCACATTTGTTATAGAAAAAAAGCAGTGACAAATGATTATGTAGTAAATGATTATAATGTATTGATGATAACATGTAGTGGCCTGAAGCCTAAACCATGAAGCCGGTTTAAGTTAACAAATTATGTTTCAGTTTAGTTTGCACCAACCCTGGATTTTAGGCACCATGAAAGTGGCTCGGCTTTTAGCAGTGTTCATCGCGATAGTCACGGTACCAACAAACCTGATTGGATTGGTTTGGTTTTGTCAACTCGAAACTAATCCTGTAACCCTGAGTTTGTTCAACTACCATCATGGTATGACCCCTGATTTACTGATCTAATCCATTGTTTAATCAGTTATCAAACATGTGTTATATTGTTAACACACTTGAATTCTACATTACCACCACTGTGAAAGTACAACAATCAGCAATTATGAAAGATTTTTAAACTCAATTGTACTTCACAGAGATAAAAAATCAGCACATGAATCACAACACGCTCCTGTGTTCTTCAGTGAATATCCACTACCTCCAGTTGCCGTTCCTGTGATTTTCTGGTGGGCGATTGGTCCATTTCAGGGGCGTCGGACTGTGGGGGTAAAACCAGTACTGATTACCAGGGCCCCAAGGGGAGAGAGGGCCCTTGAAAAGTCTGGAATATATTTTATTTTACCTGGATATTTTCATTTCATAATTAAATTTCAAAATGAATGTCAGATGAAATGTAAAGTAAGTGTATTGGCTGAATAACTCGGTTGATTGACTGACTACATTTTGAATAGAAAAAAGTAAAGACTATCTAAGGTCTCACGGACCCACCCCTTGCTAATGCGCCAAATGGTTTAGTCCATCTGCACGCATTTTGTTTAAGTTAGTTAGTTGAGCATCTGGTGGAGTGCAAACTTCTGCTGTAGAAATGTCTTTCTGAAAGAAAGCCAAATCAGGCCACCAAAAAAGAAAGGAAAGACAGGAGAAGGAAAGAAAACAAAATGAGGGGAAACAATTGGTAACTGACTTCTTTTCAAAGAAAGGTGAGCACAAACTAGAACGCGAAATCCATAGTGCTAAACTGCTTGAATATCTCTGCGATCGTTAGTGCTAAAAATGAACTGAGACAACCCATTGAAAGAGCAGAACATACACTTCCAGAGCATTTCACTTTCAATCATTTAAGTAAAGTGACTGTAGACCAGAGTATGGTAAGAAAGTCTGAAATGATGACTTAAGCACATATGGCATTAATATTAGGCTACCTTCAATGGCATTTACTGGGGGGAAAACTCCAATGTCATGTATAAGCAATAAGGGTTGAGGAACATGGGGGCCCATCAGGACTGCCAATGCATAGGGCCCGGGATCTTGTGCTACGCCCCTGGTCCATTTACACATATAATCGCCCAAAGTGTTAATCATTTCAATTCTGTTTGTTATCAGAGTCTGCTATTTAATACAGACACTTAATTTTGAATCATGTGATTTATGTCACTCGCTACATGTGGGTAATGTTCATTCACTCCCACCACCTACATTTCCTGCTGGCACTGAGACTTGAACCCGCGAGTCTCTTTCCTTCAGTGATTCTGCTTATTAATATCAGGTGTCACTTAATATGAGACAGCGCCGACGCCACGTGACTGTGACGTATGCCATCAAAGTACATCGAGAGTGATTCAGAGCAGGAGGACTCAGCCAGATCAGCTTCTCCAGAGTGACTCACGAGCTCTGATGACGACACAGCTGTTCCACGATTGGCCAGATTCACCGCATGACAACGATAGGTGTGTTTTGTGTTTATTCTCACACTTTCAGTTCCACTAATGCTCACAAATCTTTTCATCTAGTCGATGTTATATTGTGTCATGTATATAATGTCAAAATATAACTGATAAAAAAACGCAGACCCCATTACATTGGTATTTATATATAAGCTTATGTTGAACTTTATTCTTGTATAAACAGACGCTGTATTAAGCAGTACTACAGTGTAGGCTGCATAACGTATTAAATAGAAAAGTATCTGAAGTGTCTGTGTATTTGACAAATATAGCATTTATTTCACTTCAGCTGTGGTAAAGTATGCAAACACAGCGCTAGCGTCACTACGAGAAGCAGAAAGTGTCCGACTTCACGTCTCAGTTTTCAGCTCCTGAACGCGAACTCTCACCGATCGATCCAGCCACAGCCGATGTCCAACACACCTTACATCACAACTATAGACCTTATGTAGCCCTGCACCTTTTCAGCGCTGCGCTTGTTGTCTTTTGTCTTCCGGTTTGTATTTCCACAGCGATCTTAAGAATTTATGAATGAACTTCCCTTTTTAAAATCTTCCAGGTCTACTGACTTTTGTTAAGACATCTGCTTTAACCATTACAATGCTCATGATAACTTTCGTTAACTCTACAATAAGTAAATCCACTTCACCAGCTAATTACTCTTCCACAGCGATACAGAGCTACCGCTAAAACGGAAGTTCAAAGACAATATTGTAAAGATGTTGCGCACTTGTTTCTCTGGCACATAAGGTCTATAACAGCACAGAAGAACAATCGTTGGAATCACTTTTAGAACGATTTTGTTTCAAGCTGATGAATGATAAAAACATTGACAACCTACACAAAACCTTTCCGTTTTCTTCTGTCATGTCAAACTAGCAAATAACAATTAAGCTTGCTTAGGCTTCTTATACTACTGGTAATGAGGGACAAAACTGTATGAAATTGTATATCAGATTTAAGAAGAAACATTATGAATGAAACTTACTTGACACTTACTTGATCCTAACAAAGAGAATATGCTTAAATAATGTACTTGTAAGTACATGTCAAGCTTTTCTGGTGATTTTTGCCGTCCGTCATGTGTAAAGATACTTTTCATACACTAGAAGCGAGTTCAAACCCGGACAAGCAAGTGGTTGCCGTGGTAACCTTAACATGCTGACTTATGTGGATGAACTTTTATTTGAGGAAATCTGTTTATAATTGGCTATTATGCTTGAACTTATTGGTCCTATTTACTCTGATTTGAATAAATACAGACCCTTTCCAAAAAATTTGAATATCATGGAAAAGTTTATTTATTTCCATAATTCCATTCAAAACGTTAAACTTCCATAGATTATAGATTCAGGGCCCACAACTTAAACGATTTCAAGTATTTAGTTGTTTATTTGTACATAATTTGGGCTTCCAGCTCATAAAACCCACGAAAACAGGATTTCAAAAAATTTGAATATTACATGAAATCACACAGTAATTACACAGTGATACCATGGTCATTGAACCAGGCTTTGGTTATTTTGGCAGTGTGGGCAGGTGCAAATCCTGCTGGAAAATGAAGAAAGCATGAAGTGCTCTGAAAATGTCCTGGTAGACGGCTGCGTTGACTCTGGATTTAATAAAGCACAGTGGACCAAAGTCCTCTTTTCTGATGAGAGCAGATTTGCATCTCATTTGGAAACCAAAGTCCCAGAGTCTGGAGGAAGAATGGAGAGGCACACAATCCAAGATGCTTGAAGTCCAGTGTGAAGTTTCCACGGTCTGTGTTGGTTTGGGGAGCCATGTCATCGGCTGGTGTTGGTCCACTGTGCTGTCCACTCAACGCAGCCGTCTACCAGGACATTTCCAGAGCTCTTCATGCTTCCTTCAGCAGACAAGCTTTATGGAGATGCTGACTTCATTTTCCAGCAGGATTTGCACCTGCACACACTGCCAAAAGAACCAAAACCTGGTTCAATGACCATGGTATTACTGTGTAATTACTGTGTGATTTCATGTAATATTCAAATTTTTTGAAATCCTGTTTTTGTGGGTTTTATGAGCTGGAAGCCCAAATTATGTACAAATAAACAACTAAATACTTGGAATCGTTTAAGTTGTATGCCCTGCATCTATAATCTATGGAAGTTTAACGTTTTGAATGGAATTATGGAAATAAATAAACTTTTCCATGATATTCAAATTTTTTAGAAAGGGTCTGTATGTCTATAATGGCTAGCGTTGCTTAAGTGAATGCTCAAGTTTAATATACAATGATCATAATGCAAGGCAAGCACCGCATATATCTGACCTATTTTTAGCGGCATTCAGTATAGGATTTGACTGTTCATAGTAATGATATAAGTGTTATACATAATTTGATTGTGTTAAGTGTCTACTTTGTATACACTGTTGTGCTTTTCGCAAAAAAAAATAACTAAAAAGTTCTGCCGTCTTTCTGTCAGTGAAGTCCATTCTGAAACGCTTCCGAAAATGAACTGTAACTCATGCAAATGCCTGCCACACTTTCACGAGAGATATGTCTTTATAAAGCTTGAATTGTCTTTTTTTAAATGAAGTAATTCATATAAAAAAATAATAATCTCAGTTTATGTAATCCGTTTGAAACCATGGAGATGTACAGTCCCTTCATTATCTCTAATGAGCTGAGGCCGCCACGCGGTACACTATTCACATGGTACACAAGATACTTTATACTCAACTCTTAGTTTTTCTTTAAAGGTACAATATGTACGAATTTTGTATCAAAATATCCAAAAACCACTTGCATAGTGTTATATATTTCTTTCAATTGTGTACTTACATTATCCTAAATGTTTCCAAGAATTTGTAAATTCAGAGAAATTCACAATTTTAAAGGTGCAATGTGTAATATTTCTGAGGATCTATTGACAGAAATGCAATATAAGATCCATAACTATGTTTTCAGTGGTTTATAAAGACCTTACTTAATGAACAGTTATGTTTTTATTACCTTAGAATGAGTCATTTATATCTACATAACCATGGGCACCACCTTCTATGAAGGTCGACATATCGTGACGTCATGTTTCTACCGTAGCCGACAGCGAACAGAGCGCTACAGAGTGCGTTTCGTCACTAACTTGAATGAGAAGCAGCAGAAAAAGACGCAGCAGATTTTCGGGAAAATTAATGACCACAGTTATTGTTTAGGACAAGAGCCGACGGAGGGTAAATCTGCTTCGAAGAAGAGAAAGTATGAAGAAGCCAGAAAAATAAGGGAGAAACGTAGGCAAAAATCACGGGTCAACATCGGTATGGCTTTTCACCGATGGAAGGGTCTTATGAGGGAAAAAGGCTTTTCAAAGCGACAGGTTTGGTATTCCAACTTTAACAATGCAAATGAAAACTGTTGTTTCATAATGTTAGTAGGGGTGACCCCGAATAGTCGAAGATTCGATGCTTCGATTGGAGGAGCCTGATTCGACTACCGATCTCACGGTCGAATCTTCGCAGAGGTGTTATGAAACGAGGATCATGCCACTTTGGCTGTATGTCTGATTTCACATAGAACTACCGGTTTTCTGTCAATACGTTAATATTCAGCCTATTATGATAATGCTGTATATAAAAATGTGCAAAGAAAGAAGCTTTTAATAAATATTTTTTAACGTACGTGAATAAATCCAAACACCCCGTGACAGATTTAAGTTTCACTTTCAATCCGTGACCGACAGAGGAGCGTCTTGGCGGCAAGGATTTAAATCTTTAACAATGTCTGGGATAAGAAAATCTAAAGTGTGGATCATGTAGGCTACACCATCAGAAAGGATATTCTCCAAGGCTGGATTTAGCATCAGGAAAACCAGTCTTTCACTCTGTCTGTGTCCGCTGGAGTCTTTTGTGCGCGCGGATAAAATACATTCTAAAACACTTAACGTGAAAAACGTTTAACGACTCAATCTCCTAAAATAGTTAAATAAAAAATATAGGAGGAACACATTGCGTTCATATTCTGGGTTCATCTGCTTATCTGCACATAAAGTGTGTAGGCTACTGTGTACATTAAGCCACGGTCCGTGCCTTTTAAGCGTTTTAAAAGCTTTTTTCACGTTAAGCATTTTAGAATGTCCCGTGGAAAAACTGCTGGCCGGCAGAAGTGCGATCATGGTTTTCCTTAATTGAACTATTTTAGGAGATTGAGTCATTAAACGTTTTTCACGTTGCGTGTTTTAGAATGTATTTTATCAGCGCGCACACAAAAGACTCCAACGGACACAGACAGAGTGAAAGACTGGATTTGTTCTCTCGATCAGGTATAGGGTACAAGTGATTTCAAAACTTTTCAGCCGGTTCTAATTTGATTTTTGGATGCTGTGAAAAATTTTTTTAGCTAAAAAGACTGCGACTCCAGTTTAGCATTTATTGTTGTTTCTGCAGTTAAAAAGACAAAGTTGAAAATTCTGGCTACTATCGTTATTTTAATAATTTCTTTATTTTAATTTAATTTATTGGTCTGTCAGGGTTATCTAATCTAACTATTTGTGGCTTGTGCTTTGAATATATGTTCCCCTGCACTTTAGGCATTTTGCACACATTTGCTCATCTTGTGACTTGATTCTGATTTATTTCGTTTTGTATTTTTATTTATTTGAAAGGTATATTCTGTTCATATTTAATTAATTGTTTATTTTTTCGGTGCATTGATGTTGTGCTGTACTTAAAGCCTGCTCGCACAGGTCATTTAGCCGATTTAATAAAAAAAAATTTTGCATGTGAAATGCAAATCCTGTCTGCAGTGTGGACTTTCTGGAGTTATTAATGTTATTTCTTAGTTTTATTGATCCAAAATGTTTTTATACATGTTCTTCTATATCTTTGTGTGATTTTCTGTACATCGCGGCTTTGAAATGTTAAAGCCCCGCCCCCATACACATGATTCGACTGTTAGTCGACTATAGGCAAGACTTGACGATTCTGATTCGACTATGAAAATCCATAGTCGGGGACACCCCTAAATGTTAGCATTACCTAGAAGCTAGCCACAGACATCTTGAGAAGTGACTTTTCCCTTGTCAGTGGTGTAAAATATGTAGTTAGATTGTTTCATGTAACTTAGTTCTTCTCCCTCGCTGTGTTATGGCTTTGCTATGTGGGTATAAATGTGCTGGTTACGTTCGTGAGACAATCAGCTGATTAGTACTATTGTACTATTGACCGTAAAACACTAACGTTAACCTACAGCATAACAGCTCGTCGGCCACCGTAGCTTCTCCTTCGAGTTTGCAAAGGGAGGGATAGGCCGTGAGTGACTGGCTGTTTGCAATTCGCAAACCTCACCACTAGATGCTGCTAAAAATTACACACTGCACCTTTAAACAGAGCCCGTTTCTTGTCACTTGTCGCCTGTCAATGACGTAATATCCGCGTTATCCCTGGTTTCTGCTAGTACTGCCATAGTAACCATGGCAACAGACGTGTACAACTGCGTAATGTTTATCGCCACGCTCACGCTGTTGTTGTTTTGTTCAAACACTATTGACCATTACAAGCAGACTTTGGGACAAAAGGAGAACTAAAACGAGGATCAATATCGGCATGTTGTTTTCGAGATGCCAAGAGCTTCTCGACAAACTTGGACTTGACAGAGCTTTAAGACTTGACGAGACCTATGATCTAGCTTACTGCAAGTCTCATATAGCCAACAAACTAACACAATAAATAACATAACTTTCAACACACTCAAATGCAGTTTGGTGTGATAGTGTAACGTTAGAGAAAGTGAAACAGCGCTGCGTTACTTCACAAGTTTAATTTGTCAAATAAACTGTCCTGTGTGAGTAGTGATTCAGCACTTGTGGGTAGTGTATTCGCTATAACAACCGCCTTGCTCTACATTATCCCGCTTATTACATGGCTACCTACCAAATAAATTGTACTCGGTTACCTAACGTAACCTCTGTTCTCTCTAGAGAGGGAACGAGTATTGCGTAAGTTTAGCTTACGCTACGGGTAAAGTCATCTTTTCTCGAGATATGAAGCAAAAAAAAAAATTATCCTTAATTTTTATATCTTGTCAACGCAGTGCGGCAGCAAGCAGACCTAGAGCAGGCAATCTAGCGTGCTCATAGGCTGCTCTGCGGCAACTGCAGCAGCCTATCACTGAGCCCTTGGCGTGACGTCACGCCCAATGTGCGCGAGCAACGCGCCTACGCGTCACGGCCCGAGGCGGGGCGTGGCAGAGGGTATAAATATGGGCTGAGAGGCTGCTTTCACTGGTTTTTGTCGCAGAAGCGAGTGAGCTCGTGGCGCGAGCACGGCGGGTTACGCAATACTCGTTCCCTCTCTAGAGAGAACAGAGGTTACGTTAGGTAACCGAGTACGTTCTCTTACGAGAGGTTCTCTCGTATTGCGTAAGTTTAGCTTACGCTACGGGAACTCCCTTGTCAACGCCGTGCGCGCCCGGCATCCACTGAATGAGTCCCAGGGAAGCCCGGGGAACACGAGAGTGTGAGCCAGGCGGCCAATGATATGGCTAGCGCAAGTACATAAGCACATAGTAGGGGGAACAGAACGGCGCGGCCGGTCTGACTAACCAACCCTTATATTGTACAGCTCAACCAGGAGGGCTAAATCAAACAGCAGTAGCCCGCGCACAGAAGTGGGCCGGCCTACGCGAGATTTAGACTGATAAAAGTTTAGCCTGCAGGGCGGGAACTTCTAGATTGTAAAATCTAACAAATGTAGATGGGGAGGCCCAGCCCGCCGCCGTACAAATGTCATGAATAGAAATTCCGCTAGACCAAGCCCATGACGAGGCCATGCCTCTAGTAGAGTGGGCTCTGATGCCCAAAGGGCATTGCAGGTCTTTAGACGCATAAGCAGCTGCAATAGCGTCCACTATCCATCTGGACAGAGTGTGTTTCGAGGCGGCGAGACCCTTGGTGCGCCCACCAAACGAAACGAAAAGCTGCTCCGAGCGCCTCATGGCGGCGGAGCGCGTAATGTAATTTCTCAGCGCTCTGACAGGGCAAAGGAGATTACTGTCAACTTCGCTGCCGGTAGCCGGCAGAGCTGAGAGAGAAATGACCTGTGCTCTGAAGGGTGTGCCCAACACCTTGGGGACATAACCGTGTCTCGGTTTGAGAATGACTTTAGAGTCATTAGGTCCGAACTCGAGACATGCCGCGTTAACTGATAACGCATGCAGGTCACCCACACGATTGACTGAAGACAGGGCTATCAGAAAAACGGTGTAGGAGCCATTTTGAGTTTAATCTAAATTGTTGTGCTATTGGAGCACTAGTATATTTTGTTAGATTTAGGGTCCTTTATTTTGTAGGGACTTTTAGTTTGACGGTCGGTGAAAATGTTTGTAGATAAAGATGGCCGCCTCTCACATTTCTAAAATAAAAGAAAGAACAAGGAAGCTGTTGGAATGTATTAAGCATACAGTTCTTTACATCGCTATTGAAACTCTATTGAATCTTTATTGGATCTCTATTGAATATTTGGACATTATTTTTTGATATTAAGTTGTGCCTTTTTTAACCACCATTTTTCAACCACTTACCAATCGTTTGTTGGATTACTGGAGTCCATACTTTGTCTGCTACTACCAACCTACTTACCTGCCTGCTGCCTGCTTTGCTCTACTTACCTGCCCTGTTTACCTATCTGCTGGAATCCCGTCTCATCCACCTCAAAAAGGTACAATTTAAGTTTCACTGTGTTGGATAGCTTGTCAAAGAAGCTAAGCAATACGTCCCAGCTAAGAGTGGTCCGCTACTACAATAAGTAAAGAACTTTGCAACCATTTACACTGCTTCACAATTGAATTGTTTGGAACCCATGGAAGCATTTGTTTGACTGTTACTGAAGCATAAAAGTTTTTTGATACTTTGGAGTTGACGAAGTTTTGGATCTTTTGAGAATTTACCTTTTCAAGTTCACTATTGGAGTGCATTATTGTTTGTTACTGGATTTGCTACTGGAGCGGACTATGATTTTTGCTCAGTTGAAGAGTTGAAGATAACTGTGCTGTGTTATAATTTTTTGAAAAGGAAAAAGAAAGTAACATATTTTTTGTTGTTCTCAAAAAAGCTCAAATATGGCTGATGACAAACTTAAAGAGCTTTGCGCAACGCGCAGAGGAAAACTTGGCGTGTGTACACGTAAAATGAATGAATTAAAGGAATTATTAAAAGGTGGAGATATTGAAGCCGTCGACACAGGCATTGAACATCTCCATGTGGCATTGGACGAACTTAAAGATGTTCATCAATCTGTGCAAGTGCTGTATGAAGAAGAGGAAAAGAAAAGTGACAATGATGATTGGTACCAACCAAGGATGCAAACCTTTGAAACATTTTTGAATGAGGTAGAAATGTGGAAGAGTGCTCAAAGCTATGAACCTCAAACTGTGGTGTCTCCTCTGGACAGTATATCCATTGTGGCAGCACGTGCCAGTAAAGTAGAACGTTCACGTTCTAGTTCCAGTGTTGCCTCAAAATCTTCGTCAGTGTCTTCCGCACGTTTAAAAGCTGAAGCTGAAAAGGCAGCTCTATTGCAACGTACTGAAGGACTGAAGAAAAAACACGCCTTGGAAATGGAAAGAATTAAAGTGCAAAATGCAATGGAAAGAGTTGAACTTGAAACAGAGTTGGCTGCAGCTAATGCAAAGGTACGAGTGTTACAGAGCATTGATGCTGAATCTATGAACTCTAAACTCATATCGACAGAAGTTTCAGAATTGCAAGGAGATGGCATGAATGCGTATCTGGAGAACAATTATGACAGAATCAAGGAACATGTTCATCCAGAACCCTCACCAGTGGAATATGCCAGAATCTCTACTGTTCCCAAAACACCATTGCAAAAGGTTTTAACACAGGATACAAGACTGCGGAGGTCACAAAGGCCTATTCAGACCTTACAATTGAATCCGACCAGTCAAGCAGCTGCAGGTACTTCCTTTCCACATGCGCCTTTAAGTTCAGATACCAGCAACCTGGGTGCTGTTGCTGATCTTATTGCACAGCAACAGAAAATGACTTTACTTCCAACTAGGCACCTACCCATGTTTAACGGTGAACCTCTGAACTTCAGACCATTTATGCAGGCATTTGAACACTGTATTGAGAAAAACACCAGCAATAGCCAAGACAGACTGTATTACCTTGAACAATACACCTCTGGCCAACCTAAGGAGCTGGTCAGAAGTTGCCTTCATATGGATGCAGATAGAGGGTATGCAGAGGCAAAACGGTTATTGGAACTTCATTTTGGAGATGAATTTAAAATTACTAATGCTTATATGGATAAAGCCTTAAATTGGAATAATATCCCATCAGACAATGGAGAAGCTCTGTACAGTTATGCTCTTTTCCTCCGTGGATGCTGTAATGTAATGCGTACCTTAAGGTACATGGATGAGCTGAACCTTCCATTAAACCTGAGGCTTCTAATCTCCAAGGTGCCTTACAAAGTGAAAGAAAAATGGAGATCACATGCTTTTGACATCAGGGAACGAACAGGAGCAAGAGCCACATTTGACGATCTTGTCCTCTTCCTGGAAAGGCAGGCCAGGATTTTACAAGACCCAGTTTTTGGTTACCTCCAAGACAGCTCCTCAAACAGAAGGTCATCAAAAACAGCCGCTAACAGTAGCAAGCCAATGAGTTCCATGCAGAAGAGCAGAGGGAGCAGTTTCGCCACAACAGTAGCAGTTGCGCCAAAGAACAACACAGAGAGCACAATGCAAGTATCCAATGTGCCCAAAAACAGTTCATCAAAACTCTGTCCTGCCTGTAATGGTGAGCATGAGATTGTGTCATGTCAAGAACTGATGAAGAAGTCTCACAACGCACGAGTTGAGCTGCTAAAGACTAAAGGTGTCTGCTTTGGTTGTCTTGCTAAAGGACACATGAGTTTGACTTGCAAAAATAGACAAACCTGTTCAATTTGTTCAAAATTACATCCCACTATCTTGCATATACCTCAAAATGTAACGAAAGAGCAGAGTAATGCAGGTCCTTCAGACAAAAAGGCAGTGAGCAGCGGGTTGGTTTCACTGAAAACAGAAGCACTTGATTGCAGTGATAAACATTGTACACTTGCAATAATACCAGTTCAAGTCAAAATGAGTAATTCAAATCATGTAATTCAGACATACGCTTTCCTTGACCCAGGGAGTTCCGCAACCTTTTGCACAGAACAACTTAGGAGGAACTTGAATGCTAATGGGAAACATCAACAAATACTTCTGCGCACTATGGGGCAAAAGAAATCTGTTAACAGCCTGGTAGTCAAGGGCCTGGAAGTATGTAGCTTGGAAGGAAAGGAATTCATAAAATTGCCTGAAGTTTACACTCAGCTGGAATTTCCAGTCAACAGGGAACATATCCCCAGACGAGAAGATATTCGAAAATGGCCTTATCTTCAAGATGTTGATATTCCCAACATTAATGCTGGGATTGACCTTCTGATTGGGATTAATGCGCCCAAATTGATGGAACCTTGGAGAATTATCAATAGCCAGGGTAATGGACCCTTCGCTGTTAAAACACTGCTAGGTTGGGTGGTGAATGGACTTCTCCATACTGAGGATGCATGCATCAACAAGCAAGGTCAGAAATATGTTCATGCACATCGGATTTCTGTTGATAACCTGAGTGAACTTTTGATTCAGCAATACAATCATGATTTCCCAGAAAAAAGTTTTGAGGAAAAGAAGCAAATGTCGGTGGAAGACCACAAATTCATGCAGATAATGGACAGCTCTGTTGAAATAATGGATGGACATTATCAATTGCCTTTGCCATTCAAGAAGGATAATCCTATGATGCCAAACAACCGTCACATGGCAGAGCAACGAGCATTGTCTTTAAAAAGAAAGTTTCAAAAGAATAGTGACTTTCATAATGAGTATAAGGCATTTATGGAAAAGGTCCTATCATGCAGACATGCTGAACTTGTACCCCAAGACCAGTTGATGCAGGAAAATGGAAAAGTGTGGTATATTCCACACCATGGTGTGTTTCACCCAAAGAAGGGGAGCTTGCGTGTGGTATTTGACTGCTCTGCAGCTTATCAGGGTGCCTCACTGAACACTGAACTCATTCAAGGACCCAATCTTACAAACAGCTTAATTGGGGTCTTAGTCCGTTTTCGTCTTGACAACATTGCTATCATGGCTGATGTGGAGAAAATGTACTATCAAGTAAAGGTCCCATCTCATCATGTGAACTTCTTGCGCTTTCTTTGGTGGCCAAATGGGGACGTTAGTCAGCCACTGAAAGAGTACAGGATGATCGTTCATCTTTTTGGTGCAACATCATCAGCTAGCTGTGCAAGTTATGCTTTAAGGAGGACAGCTGAGGATAACAAGGGGTACTTCTCAGCTGATGCAACTAGCACAGTCAAGAACAACTTCTATGTAGATGATTTGTTGAAGGCGGTGGACACAGAGGGCCATGCCATTGGACTTTGTAAAGAGCTGAAATTACTCTGTGCAACTGGAGGCTTTAAGTTGACCAAATGGATTAGTAACAACAGAGCTGTATTGGCCTCCATTCCAGAGCCTGAGAGGGCCAAGGACATAAAGAATCTTGACCTTGACATAGAAGATTTGCCAGTTGAAAGAGCTCTCGGTGTGCAATGGTGTGTTAAGGAAGACACTTTCACATTCCAGGTGACCATAAAGGAGCGTCCATGCACCAGACGTGGGATTCTGTCCATGGTCAGTTCTATATATGACCCACTTGGATTCCTTGCACCTCTCACCTTTCCGGCAAAACACATCTTGCAAGAGTTATGCAAGCAGAACATTGGATGGGATGAAGAATTGCCAGAGGTTCACGCTCAAGCTTGGAAGCAATGGTGGCAAGATCTTCCAAGAGTGAGAGAGTTCAAGGTCAACCGATGCCTTGTACCAAACAACTTTGGAGATGTCAAAACGGCACAGATGCACCACTTCTGTGACGCGAGTGACCAGGGGTATGGAACAGTTACCTATCTTAGGCTGACTAGCAGCAACAAGGTCCACGTCACCTTTATAATGGGAAAGGCCCGAGTTGCTCCCTTAAAACTGATGACCACACCACGAATGGAGCTCACTGCTGCAGTTTTGGCCGTACGAATGGACAAGATGCTATCTGAGGAGTTGCATATGGAATTGGAAAAGTCTCTGTTTTGGACAGATAGCATGACTGTTCTAAGGTACATCCGGAATGAAAGCAGAAGATTCCTAACCTTTGTGGCAAACCGTGTTAATGTCATCAGAAGTGAGTCAGATGTCTCCCAATGGAAGTATATAGGCACAAAACTCAATCCCGCTGATTATGCCTCCCGAGGACTACATGTCAACACATTCTTGAAAAGAACAACATGGATCAGTGGCCCAGACTTTCAGACAGTAATGTGTGAGGTTGAGGCCATTCTCAATAGCCGTCCACTCACGACTGTTTCTGATAACCCAAATGACTTGGAGCCGTTAACACCTAATCATATACTGCAGCTTAAGGTGCAGCCTGTTCTACCTCCAGGTTTGTTCGTGAAAGAAGATCTTTACACCAGACATCGTTGGAGACAGATCCAGTACATTGCCGACTTATTTTGGAAACGCTGGGTCCGAGAATACCTCCCTCTTCTGCAAACACGGCAAAAATGGTCTCGTGTCAGACGCAACTTCTGTCCAGGAGACGTCGTGCTAGTAGCTGATAGCACAGCGCCAAGAGGATCATGGATGCTGGCTAGAGTCACTGAAGCCTTCCCTGACTCTAAAGGCTTGGTCCGCAGTGTACGGCTTCAAACCAAAACAAGCCAGCTTGAAAGACCTATCAGTAAGATCTGTTTGCTAGTAGAAGGCCAGCAATCTAAAGCTGAGTGAGACCTGAATGAACTTGCGCACGAGCACACACTGTCATACAGATACATACACTGAATCTTTGCACTCATTTATTCTTGTAAATAATGCATAATGAGTTTAAGGGAATAATATATGGCTCCTTGGAAAATTACATTTAGTTAGTTATAGCTTGCTTCCTGCAATAGCTATAAGGGGCCGGCTATGTAGGAGCCATTTTGAGTTTAATCTAAATTGTTGTGCTATTGGAGCACTAGTATATTTTGTTAGATTTAGGGTCCTTTATTTTGTAGGGACTTTTAGTTTGACGGTCGGTGAGAATGTTTGTAGATAAAGATGGCCGCCTCTCACATTTCTAAAATAAAAGAAAGAACAAGGAAGCTGTTGGAATGTATTAAGCATACAGTTCTTTACATCGCTATTGAAACTCTATTGAATCTTTATTGGATCTCTATTGAATATTTGGACATTATTTTTTGATATTAAGTTGTGCCTTTTTTAACCACCATTTTTCAACCACTTACCAATCGTTTGTTGGATTACTGGAGTCCATACTTTGTCTGCTACTACCAACCTACTTACCTGCCTGCTGCCTGCTTTGCTCTACTTACCTGCCCTGTTTACCTATCTGCTGGAATCCCGTCTCATCCACCTCAAAAAGGTACAATTTAAGTTTCACTGTGTTGGATAGCTTGTCAAAGAAGCTAAGCAATACGTCCCAGCTAAGAGTGGTCCGCCACTACAAACGGTTTTGAGCGTGAGGTATTTCATATCCACAGTTTCCATGGGTTCAAAGGGATGCGCTTTCATGGCCTCTAAGACCAGGGAAAGATCCCAAATAGGAACCGAGGGGGGTCGCGGGGGGTTCATCCTCCTAGCTCCTCTAAGGAAGCGGATAATGAACTCATTCCTCCCTAATGCGCGGCCCAGCGCCGAGTCGGAAAAAGCTGATATGGCCGCAACATATACTTTGAGCGTGGAGGGGGACCTGCCCATGTCCAACAGCTCTTGGAGGAAACAAAGCACACGCGACACCTCACATGTTTGTGGATCCAGCCCTTGGGCGGTGCACCATTTATTAAACACAGAGCATTTAGATGTGTAGAGCCGTCTCGTAGAGGGAGCTCTAGACTGTGTGATCGTGTTCACAACCCCTGTTGGCAAGTCAACGGGTATCCGTTGACTATCCATACATGCAGAGACCAGCGCTCTGGATGAGGATGCCAGATCGAGCCGCGGGCTTGAGAGTGAAGGTCTCTTCTCACCGGTATCGGCCAGGGGGGTGTGTCCGCCAGCCGTATTAGATCTGGGAACCACGTTTGATTCTCCCAATACGGGGCTATGAGGAGCACCGTGTGGCGCGCTTCCCTGATTCTCCCGATGACTTGTGGCAGCAGAGAGACAGGGAGAAAAGCGTAAAGCGGGCCGCTGGGCCAGGTTTGGGCCAGCGCGTCCTCGCTCTTGGAAAAGAACCGTGGGCAGTGCGCGTTGTCTTTTGACGCAAAGAGGTCGACTTCCGCTCTGCCGAAACGGCGCCACAGTGACTGGACTGTTTGGGGATGCAGAGACCACTCCCCCAGGGGAACATTGTCCCTGGACAGTCTGTCTGGACCCTCGTTCAGGAGACCCGGCACATGCGCGGCTCTTAGCGAGCGCAGTGAGTGCTGAGCCCACACAAGGAGGCGTTCCGCCAGGGCGCAGAGTGTTTTGGATCTGACACCGCCCTGACGGTTCACGTAGGCTACCACTGACATGTTGTCCGTGCGGACTAGTACATGGTGGCCCTGTAGGTATGGGAGGAAGTGCTTGAGCGCTTTCTCGACCGCCAGCATCTCTAGACAGTTTATATGAAGGTGACTCTCCTGGTCTGACCAAGGGCCATAGACCGGTCTGCCCTCTAATAGCGCTCCCCATCCTAGGTTGGACGCATCTGTCGAGACAACTTTCCGGTGCGAGACAACTCCCATCGTCACTCCCGTGCGATACCATTCGGCTGCTAGCCAGGGCTGCAGGGCTGAAACACAGCCATGATCCACTCTGACTCGTAAGCGGCCGGCCGTCCAGGCTCGGTGAGGCACTCGCGCTTTCAGCCAGCGTTGAAGCGGGCGCATGCGCAGTAAGCCCAGCTGGAGCACTGCTGCAGCTGAGGCCATATGCCCCAGGACTCGCTGGAATGTCCTCAGCGGAACCTGACTGCCCGTCTGGAAAGACGCGGCGAGATGTCGAATCCGGCGCGCGCACTGCTCTGACAATCTGGCCGTCATAGCCACCGAGTCCAGTTCTATTCCGAGAAAGGAAGTCGACTGGCGGGGCAGTAATGAGCTCTTGGTCCAGTTGACCGAGAGACCCAAGCATTCCAGATGGCTGAGAAGCGCTGTTCTGTGAGCGTCTACCTCTGACTGCGCGAGGACTAGCCAGTCGTCCAGATAATTCAGTATCCGCATTCCTTGTCTCCTCAGGGGAGAGAGAGCCGCGTCCATGCACTTCGTAAATGTACGGGGTGCTAAAGATAGACCGAACGGCAGGACGGTGTACTGATATACCCGACCGTCGAAGGAGAATCTCAAGAATGGCCTGTGACGGGGTATTATCTGAATCTGAAAATATGCGTCCTTTAGATCGAGAGAGATGAACCAGTCTCCCGGGCGAATTTGCGCGAGGATTTGTCTGGTTGTGATCATTTTGAACGGCCGTCTCATGAGAGCTTTGTTCAAATGTCTCAGATCTAAAATAGGTCTCAGCGCTCCGTCCTTCTTGGGTACGAGGAAATAACGGCTGTAAAAGCCCGACTCGCTCTGAGAAGGATGCACCTGTTCCATAGCCCCTTTGTGCAGCAGCTTTGCTATTTCTGCCTGAAGCAGATGCGCTACTTCTGTATTCACTCTCGTCTCTGTCCGTGCTAGAAAGCGCGGGGGACGGCGAGCGAATTGAAGCGAATAGCCGTGCATTATAGTATTCAGCACCCATTCTGACACGCCCTGGATAGCTTGCCATGCTTTCGCACACATAGCTAGGGGTCGAATGATCTCTGGGTTCGGATCGCCGCGCTGGGCGGGAATGGGAACCTCTATCAGAGAGGACGGGGCGGCGCGCGCGCTGCCGGTGCTCGAATACGGGGGCTCGCGAACAATGGTGACTGGCTGTACAGCACATAACGGCCCGGTCACTGGGGACGGGGCACATTTTGATGCTAGAAACCCGTGGCGCGAGAGCGGCATGAGGTTTAACGTGTTTGTTAGTAAGTGCGCGCGCTCGTGAGCGGGCACAGGGCTTACATATGCAACACGGCCAGTGTAAGGGAGCTTTAGAGGATCTGCATCCCGGGATAACTGTGTGACAGAGCGGGCAGTGGGTAGGTGTGGGCACGGAAGAGTGGGCACAATCTCTACCTTTAGCACTCGAGCGGCGCGTGCCCGCTTTATGAGAGTGCGCTCTGTGAGCGTTACCGGGGAGATCGTGTTTGCGTGTAGTAGTGAGCACTGGGGCGTGGGCACATATTCTACACTCATGACACCTTCGGCGTGAGCCGGCCTTCGGCCAGAGCCGGAATGTTTGTGAGCTTTGGAGGATCTGCAACCCGGGGTAACTGTGTAACAGAGCGGGCAGTGGGTAGGTGTGGGCACAGAATTGTGGGCACATTCTCTACGCTTAGCACTCGAGCGGCGCATGCCCGCTATGAGAGTGCGCTCTGTGAGCGTTACCGGGGAGACCGTGTTTGTGTGTAGCAGTGAGCACGTGGGAGTGGGCACATATTCTACACTTATAACACCATTGGCGTTATAGGAAACTGATAGAGCGAAATGCTTTGATGGCTCATATCTTTAGACGCTCATAAATACTCAAGCACCATCCTGTGAGCGGGAGGGTGCGAGATGCGGGTTCACTTTCTGTATGTAAGAAAGCTGCCGCGAGCTCGGAGAAGCCAGCAGAAAAAATATATATATCTGCCGCCAGAGTCGGATTCGAACTCGGGTCTCCCGCGCGGAAGCTTAGTGTTCTGCCACTGAGCCACAGGGGCACACATAAGCTCTCAGTTAGCGCGAGCATATGACAGAGCGTCGTGTTTCGTTTCGGCGTTTGTTTGCAGGCGCGCGTGTATTAAACAGGCTCGTTTACTGCAGTATTAGTATTTCCAGCCGCCTGAACTTTAGAGGGGACTGAGAAATATGTCAGGAACGGAGTTTAGTCCGACCTGGGTGGGACTTCCTCTTTTCGCCGGTGCTCGTGACGTCCGCTCTGATATCCCTTGAGAACGGCGCGGTTGCGCGGCTCGGACAAAGGGAGAGAGAGCGGGAAGATGTCATCATGTGCTGTGACATCGTTAGTTTGCAGACGTGTGTGTAAGAAAACAGGCTCGTTTACTGCAACATATATATTTCTAGTCGCCTGTAGCTTAGGAGGGGACTGATAAATGGAGGTGGCCGGTAGGTGACGCGCGCGACCGAGACGCGGGGTAGCTTTCTTATAACGTAAAGGAAGCCAGCCCGTGACCGCCTACTTCTGACATCCCTTGTGAGCGGCGCGTTTGCGCGGCTCGAACAGAGGGGGAGAGCGCAGGAAGGGCGAGCGTCGTCATGTTTTGCGTAGCGTTAGTTTGCAGGCGTGCGTGCATAAAAACAGGCTCGTTACTGCAATATATGTATTTCCAGTCGCCTGAGCTTAGGAGGGGACTGAGAAATATGTCAGGAATGGAGGTTAGTCCGCTAACACTCTACTCTCCTTTAGCCAGTGACGGGGGGGTAGCTTTCTTGTAACGTAAAGGAAGCTATAGCCCGAGACCGTCCGTTTCTGACATCCCTTGTGAGCGGCGCCGTTTGCGCGGCTTGACAGAGGGGTCTGACGTCATCTGCTTCGTCCCCCGAGGCGACGGCAGTGCGGGCAATGGCCGGCCGCTGCGCGTCGGTGAAGGGCGGGGGAGAAGGAGAGAGCGAGGCTCGCGGGAGGGGCTCCGGCGAGCGCTCAGCTGTCATACCCGGCTCGCTGAACGCAGCCGCCCGGGTAGAAGGCCAGGCAGAGAGCGCAATCACAAGGCGGTCTCCGTCGCTGAGCGTGGCTCTGACGAGCCACAGGATGAGCGAGGCATTTGAAACAACGCCTCGCGCTCTTTTAGATGCAAAGTGTGTCGCGGGGCGAGCACACAACACACACACATAGAGCAAATAAAGGATATATTCGCCGGATAGCGAAGCAGGCAGGGATAGCTGAAGGCGGCGAAGGCGGCCGGCTTCCTCAGGCAGAATCCTCGGCTTGCAAGGCGCTGGTTTCAACGGCGGCTTCCTCAGAGATCAGCGATGCCTAGAGCTTCGCTGAAGAGACAAAAATCAGTGAAAGCAGCCTCTCAGCCCATATTTATACCCTCTGCCACGCCCCGCCTCGGGCCGTGACGCGTAGGCGCGCTGCTCGCGCACATTGGGCGTGACGTCACGCCAAGGGCTCAGTGATAGGCTGCTGCAGTTGCCGCAGAGCAGCCTATGAGCACGCTAGATTGCCTGCTCTAGGTCTGCTTGCTGCCGCACTGCGTTGACAAGATATAAAAATTAAGGATAATTTTTTTTTTTGCTTCATATCTCAAGAAAAGATGACTTTACCCGTAGCGTAAGCTAAACTTACGCAATACGAGAGAACCTCTCGTAAGAGAACAATAATTTGACACAAAATATTGATTTAAAAAGGAGTTTATTGATTTAAAAACGATTGTTTTTGAAAATAGTCCGTTCCGTCTCTACGGTTAGAATCCTGCATCCATAGCAACGCTCTGTTTTTCATGGCAACGGTGTGTTATCAAGAAATAATTCTATGCATTCTACATTAGAATTCAACCAAGCCGTGTAATAAAAAACATGAATGTACAGTATTCACACATCCACAAACATTATTAGATCCATCAGCATGACGACAAGCTCCATGATTCCTCTTATCACTGCGTCATCAACCGACGCCTTTGTTATTGTAAGAGGTTAGTGACCCCTAGTGGCGAAAAAAAAGACATATTGTAGCTTTAAGAATAAACCATATTTAATTTAATTGAGACACATATAGATGCTCACAATTATATTTTAAACAAGTAATTAGTAAATATATGACTAGTGCAAAACACAGGAGTGAGGAGAAGAAAGAAGCCTCACCACCAGAATAACAAGATACCATGAAATCAACTGACGTGGCTTGTGCTTTGCTTTTATTTTAAACAGCCAATATACTTTGAGACACATCCTCGAATCATGATCTTCTACTTTCTATTTAACAGCAAGTATGTTTGACTGAACAGTCTGTGTTGAAAATAATTAGCCGTTTTTTCAGGGGAGAACTAATGCGAATTTAAAATATAAATGTTTCTAAAAGCCACAGATGAAAACTCATGTTGATGTCATGGGGTCTTTAAAACATATAGTGCACATTAGTATTTTAAATACCCAAAGAACATTGCATTGATATTAAACAGACTCATATGATACTTTTAAATTACAGAAATTAATTTAATTTTACTGATATAAGCACATTATCTGATGATAATGACATATCCTTCACTCCTAAGATCTGCTGCAGATGAAGTTGAGTTTGTGAGTCTCAGGACGGCTGATCCAGCGCTGATCTCCTCCAGACAGAACTGCTCCAGATCTCACTCCAGACTCACAGTCCTCGTCTCCTGTGCCGTTCCCTGGAGCCCAGTTCTGATAGCACACGGTCTCTCCGCTCACCCAGTACCAGATGCCCAAAATATGGGAGTGACGTAAACCCAACCACACCGCCTCAGTAGACGCACGTTTAACCACATTCATCACCTCCTCCTGCATCTCCTCTGAATGAACCGAGACCAGATCCGTATAATTCTGTCTGCAGTATCTCAGAGCTTCAGGCCACGTCAGAGTCTCTGTGATCAGAATCAGTTTATCTGGACACAAAACAAACCACAAGCAAAAACTAGAGAGAGACTGATCAAAAACAACATGCAGAACAAACACTGTGGAGGAATCTGTCATGTCAGACATGTAGCGTGAACTTTAAGATATCTGGAGGTGATGGATGGATTGTGTGTGTTTGTGAGGATCTGCTCACCTTCATGACACACAAAAGGAAATTGCTTGTTGCAAATTATGTCATTCCATTTTCCCTGAGCATTTGGATTGAGCATTGTACAGTTTTCAACACCTCTAGCATTATTAGGTTCACCAGACTTCCAGTATCTGAATGAGGAGTTACTCTGATCTGACCACTGCCATGAGTCTCTGAACAGACCGATCCAGACATCATTAGATATGTGACTATCATTGATGATCTTCTGAACCTGTTGACTCTCATCCTGGTTCCTCACACTGACCAGATCAATGTGATTCTGTCTGCAGAAACTCTGAGCGTCTGTCCAGTTCTTCTGCTGATTGACAAAGACAAGTCCTGTGTTCGCTTTAAGAAAAAAACACAAAAAAAAATCAGTTTGTTCCTTTTTTCATTTTTTTTTTTCATAAAACAAAATTCTACATTTATCCACAGTCTGTTCTATATTCACTAACAAATTACATGGATTACATACAATAATTACGTGATTATATTTTACACAGTTACATTTACTCAAATTGTTATGCTGATAATATAATTTGTAAGGAAAATGTTTTAATTAATATGGAAGTATTTCCGAGGAAACTTAAACACACACACACACACACACACACACACAGAGAGAGAGAGAGTGAGGCCAGAAATGGAAAGGACTTTATAAAACTGGATACGTAAACCATAGAATATGAAAACTGCATCCCAAATTGCCAAGAAAAAAATAGATAATTACAGGAATGAATCCGTTACATTGTTCCTCAGTCACTCCTGAAATTGTTATGATTGACAGTGATAACTGTAGGAATGGACGGGACAAAACCTTTGTCAAAATAAACCTGTGCATTAAGTGCTGTGGTGTAAATGCAGACTAATAGACCTGCAGCAATATAGACCAGAAGAAGAAAACAAGTCTGTGTTGTCTGGGTAATTTTAGCAGCTTTAAATATTTTTGTAATACAATTTGTGTCCTTTAGCAATGTTTAAAAATCAGTTTACTATTTTTTTTTTTAAATCCCAAAAATATTTAATGCATTATTTACTTATATATATTTACTTGTTATTAAAGCTATTTTATAATAAATCCAAAAGCAAAACATGAAAAGAACTACATTATGAAGTGGCAAGAGCAAATCGAGTGGTTCAAGTATGACATCACTTTGTAGAGATTAGCATTTTAGCACTTCTGGTTCCATCGTCCCGAAGTCAATGGGTTTTTTGAATGGGATTTTGGTTAAATGGCTGAAATAATGTCTGTGGTGAACACAAGCTCAAGACACTTTCACGTTTTATTCTACGGCATAAAATACATCAATATTACGCCACTGGTGATTTTTTTAAGCTGTTACATGTCTTGAAAAAGGCTGTTGCTAACAAGTGGCTAAATGGGACTTCAGAGGCTGTCGGAGATTAAATGTCATCACGCCGAACAGATAAACTCAGTCCACTTTTACAGACTCATTATGCTCATAATTCTGCTCTTATAAACTGTATTCCAACTCAATGTTCTGGGAACATGACTTTAGATAAAAACTGAAAGAGTTGTCAGAAGCTTTAGTGATGATAGTCTTGAATTTGTGGGACCATTGTGTAGTTCGTTTATAGCCAAACTTTAGCTTTTTACTTCTGGCGACTGCATTTATGCTTCAAAATTCATAAAAGTTGTGTTCATCTGTGATTTTGATGGACAAAACGTGCAAGTATCATAAAATTTTGTTGATCACAGAGCTTGTTTTTAGCGATAATCCAAAAGCCTATGGGAAAATCCTATTGTGTTTTTGTCGAGGGAACCAGTGTGATGCGAACTGTCGGTTGGCCTACACAGTGACATCATACTTGCAGCACTGTATGAGCAAACGATTCCTCTGCTGCCATCTACTGGTTATGGTGGTAATTTCATAATGTCATTTTCCTTTTAAAGTTTTTTATTCCCTATCGAGGGAACTCAACACTGCGTCGTTGAAAACGACTCTTTGGGGACGCTCCCTTAGCATGCGCCTCTGAAGTATGAATGAAACTAATCCAATCCTGATTGGTATTGCGTCATGACGTAACATGATGTGACGGCATAACCGGATGCATAAAAGTGACGCCGGCACACACACACATTAGCTTTCGCTCTCTGTGAAACTGTCTGTCTTATTTGGTGTTGCAAAAACCCTATAAGTATGGCGAGTGAACAATACACGAAGTGTGTGCAACCCTGCCCTATATATCTCACGGGTGGGGACACGCATCAGTTGTGTGTGTATTGTTTAGGAGCGCAGCATGCACAGGCTCTCGAGGGGGCTGCCTGTGAACACTGTGAAGCACTCCCTATTAGAGTGCTGTGCTCCCGCTTGGCTGTTTTCAATAATGATGGCCAGGTTCAGGTCCCACGTCCGTTGAGGCGGCGCGGCAGCTTAGATCGACTGAAGACTGCCGAGGCACTTTCTCGTTCATCATCCGCAGATTCTATAACGCTCGTTCACGGCGCAGACGCCCGCGATGCGGCTTCTTCTGCCCGTGACGAGTGCCCGATGCTCGAGCTATCTGCTTCTGAGGAAGTGGATGTGCTCAGCATCGGAAGCGAGGAACATAAGTCACACTCGCTGGCTCATGTTCCCGCTTATGAGGAGCTGGTAGAGGTTGCGACGCGTGCTGTGGCCAGACTCAACATCAGCTAGCCACAAGATAAGCAGGATGATACTCGTCGAAGCAAGCTAGAGGAGAGATTCCAGCAGCACAGATCACAACCTCAGCGCCGGGGCTTACCGTTTTTCCCAGATCTTCATAAAGAGATCTCTAGATCCTGGGAAAAACCCCACTCTTCACGTATCTCATCACATTCATTATATGATTATTCGAATATGGTGGGTGCGAGAGAGGCGGGTTATGGCAAGATGCCGCAGATGGAGGAAGCTTTAGCGAGCTATCTTTCTCCTGAAGCGGCATCTTCGCTTAAAGCCGGCGCTGCCCAGCAAACCGTGGATTTCTGTCCCCTAGTGGAAAACGTCTCGGGTTACGACTGTAACCCATGTTCCCTGAGAAGGGAATGAGACACTGCGTCGTCTTGCCACGGCCCTTGATGCCTCGGAGCGGCTTGCTAGGGGCAGTCATGGCCTAGTGGTTAGGGAGTTGAACTGGTAACCCGAAGGTTGCTGGTTCGATTCCAGAACCAGTGGGAAATGACTGAGGTGCCCTTGAGCAAGGCACCTAACCCCTAATCGCTCCCCGGGCGCCACACAAAAGGCTGCCCGCTGCTCTGGGTGTGTGTATCCACGTTTGCAGTGTGTGTGTGTTAACTACTCACTACTCTGCTCCTAATGTGTGTGCATTAACTTGGATGGGTTAAATGCAGAGGTCAAATTCCAAGTATGGGTTACCATACTTAGTGCCGGCGTCACTTTTATGCATCCGGTTATGCCGTCACATGTTACGTCATGACGCAACACCAATCAGGATTGGATTAGTTTCATTCATACTTCAGAAGCGCACGCTAAGGGAGCGTCCCCAAAGAGTCGTTTTCAACGACACAGTGTCTCGTTCCCTTCTCAGGGAACATGGGTTACAGTCGTAACCTGAGATGTTTTCCACTAGGGGACAGAAATCCTCCACTAAACTAAAGCATGGCATATTTTCCATATCTCCCTTAATGAAAAAGAGAAATGTAGGCTATATCTTCTTTAAACTAAATTTAGTCTACAACTATAAAGGTAAAAGATAATAAAGTGTTTAAGGCCTTCTTTAAAAAAAAAAAAAAAAAATATATATATATATATATATATTGGGGTCCAAACATCCCTAGTGTGCACCATAGACAAAACGGCCCGATTGTGCAGACCTCCATGATTGAAGATAAAACAGTTTTAGCATTTTAGCATGAAAAGGCTGCTTAATTTAGTGGCATTTTTCAGATATCTGAAAAGGAGGCATAGTGATGATGTGAGTAATAATACTTATCTGTTTTACTCATTTGAATACAGTCAGTCAATAATTTACCTTAATTATCATTTTTGTAACAATAGGGGTTTGAGTTAGTTTTGTAATCTGGCTTAAAAACAAATTGACCAAGGATACTTGACAAAGAGAATATCTGCAAACAGTTTATCAGTATACATAACGTTTGAGTATTGTTCTTTTTAAGCATTTATTTATTTATTTATATTACACATAGCCCAAAAATCGAAATTTAAAACATTTGCAAATTTGTCTACAAAACCTCTGGATTTATATATTTTTCTACACTTAAGATATGCAAATGAAAACTAGCATACCTGAAAAAAATTATATTCTTTGTGTTTTAATGTTGATAAATCATTGCATATGCACCTTCTGCGCAGACGGCACACATCATCAGTGCGTTCTGTAAGGCTTTGCAGAAACACACAGTCACTGAGCGCCACAAACACACAGCTGTCGTCTTTTACAGTTCCTCCTGAACCAAAACAACGGGCTTATTCTGCGTTCATACTATTATTGTAATTTTATTGTGTTTATGAGTCATGAGGTAATTTAACGCTGTCTCTCTTGGTGCTTAGCCGACTCTGCTGTGTGTGTGCTTGTGTTTTAAAGGAGCCGTGGGTTTGGAGACTCTGAAGGGAGAGTGGGATCTCATGCTTTCAAAGCTAGCTTGATATTGCTGGCCTCTCTGAAGTAACATTCCCCACCTTTAATTTATAAGTTAATACGGTAACACTTTATATTACGACCCGCAAACTACTGCGTAAGTAAACCAAAATGATGGTGTACGTTTCTGTAATTATAGTGTACTTCCGTGTAGGTATAAGGGAACAATAATTAAGTTTTGGGTAATAAAGGGGTAAGAAGCAGATATACAACCTGCAAAGGACTTCGTAAGTAAACCGAAATTACGATGTACATTTCTGTAATTATAGTGTACTTCCGTGTAGGTATAAGGGAACAATATGTTAAGTTTTGGGTAATAAAGGGGTACAACCAGATATACAAGCTAATTATTTATAATGTAATTATTTTAAAACTAACAGGTACCTATTCTGTTAATATATTCCAGGCAAAAATTGTACGTCTGTTGTATATAAAGTATGATAAAAATTGAATTTATTGGCTTTTCTTACTAAACTACTTAACGTTAAGCCCCCCCAAAAAAATGGTTTCTGCTATGATTTTAATTTAGAATGTACCATGTAGTACTTAGTACTTACATTATCACATTGTATTGCAATGACACTTAAATGTCAGGGCAAATATACTGTGTAATTAAAAGGTTTTTGTTTTGTTTTCTTAATACGAGTACCTTTCTCTGTAATTACTGTGCAAATAGTGTTGTTTCGTATTGTTACATAGTAAGTAGTGTTTGTTACCCGTTTCAACTGTGTAGTTACAGGGTAAGTGTAACTCCTGCGGGCTGTAAATTAAAGTGGCGCTTGTTACCCCCTTGTTCTGTGTAGTTACAGGGTAAATACAACATTAAACCAGTATGCTGAAACAGACAAACCTAGCTTCACCATTAGCATTATCAACAAATTTCTAAATTAGTACTTGTAAAAGAACAGTAGCACAATTTAAACCAAAAACATTGATTAAAACAAATTTAACAATAAACAATCACAATGTTGAAATGACATCAACACTGTACAAACTGTAAACAGAACAGAAATAATCTTGAAATTACACTGTACAACGTGTATAAATAACAATAATCGCCAACAGTTGAACAGAGAAAACAAACAATTGGTTTAAACAAATTGTACACAAAAAAAAAATCAATGCCGGAACTTATTTTTTATAGGTAGCGGCTTATTTTCTTTTTTCATGTCCTCAATTTTCTTCCAAAGTTGGGGACAGGAGGCCACAAATTGCTGTAGGTCCTTGGCATAGGACTGCAGAGTTGTCCCTGGGGTATAAGTAGGAACAGAAAACTGTTCCCCATCTGATGCTATTTGTCATGATGAGAGTTGGAGAGAGAGAACCCAAACGCAAAGGCAGATTAAATGTCTCTTTAATAAACTCAGAAGCGCTGATAGGCAAAATCAGAACACAGGTGCCGACAGGCAAAAACAGTTCAAACAGAAAGTCTCTTTAAGGAAAAAGGCAACTGAAGTCCGCAGGTTAGGTACTGGAAATCCCACCAGGGTGCGGAGAAGGGTCCAAGTAGCGGATGAGTAGCTTCAAACAATAGTTGGAACCGACAGCCAGAGGCAGGCAAGCAGATGATGATCAGAAGTAATAATCAGGAGACAGCATATACCACACTGGACACGACAAGACTGGTAAACGATAGAGAAACATCAGGTACGTAACACATATCAGGTAATACTCTGGCAGGGAACAAAGGAAAAGAGGGAGAAGAAATAGGGAAAGAAATCAGTAGGAAGAGAGAACAGGTGTGAGCGTTAACGAGATGATGAGATAGAGAACAGCTGAGCGAGAGAAAAGAAACGGGGAAATGGTGTAAGGAGGAAAAAGACCAGGGCTGCGTTCCAAACCGCATACTTCCGTACTATTTAGTATGGGAAAAAGAGTTGGCGAGCGAAAAAGTATGTACGAATCCAAAAGAGTAGGCGAGAATTACCTGGGTGACGTACTAATTATCGCGAGATTCGGGCTTAAGTGCGTTCGAATATGCCTACTTTCCTACTATATAGTAGGCGAAAACAGTACGTGAAGGAAGCAGTACGTTCGAAACATCAGTATTCATAAAAGAGTAGGCGAGAAGTTCCCGGATGGCTTACTGCTTCCACACAGATTTTGAGTGCTGATCCGTGGATACTCTTCTATCCCAGGAGGCCACGCGAGAGGACACGTCATTATCAAACATCGCGGAGATCAGCGACGCGGGTGCTTTCAAATGTGAGTAAACATGGTTCCTTGTGTTAAAATTGCATGTGTTGAACTACGGTAGAGTAAACTGTTGAATTGTTGAAGGTGTAAAGACGTTACACAGTGTAGTATAGTTGTGATTTTGCTGTAAAGACACGTTTTATTATGTATAACGTTAGCTAACAGGGGAGCTCCAGTAAGGACACGTAAGTTACGTCTCTAAAGTGGATTTACATAAACCATATACATCTTAAAGACGCTTATTTTAAATGTCTATTTACATCTGACAGGAAAATCTTCAGTAAGTTGCAGAAGAGCACATCACTACATGAAATAGACATCTGAGTGATGAATGTGTGCTAGAACAAATCTATAAAGTAACTAAACATAAGTTATCTATTTTATTTGTCCATTATGTTGATAAATTGAGGAACATTTATGTTGGATAAAAAGTTAAAACAACCTCAACATGTAAATGTAGTGTTGAGCTCATAAATCACAGATGTAATGTGAATCTTGTCTGGATGTTACAGGGACAGATGAACAGATGTGTGTTTATCCAGTGGAGAGTGGCTCATGAAGCTGAATGCTGCCATCAAAGGCTTTGAGTGAGTATACTACAGAAATGAATAACAACAACAACTATTTAAATATTAAGTTGTAGTTAATTTTAATTATTGTAATTTCAAACAGAGCTATTACAGCACTTTTCTGATTCTTGATTTCTGTGCATTTGCTGCAGATCTTTTGTGGTGGAGCAGGACCTGCGAGGGAAGATGATGGCGGCATTTGTGAAAAACAACGTTTTTGTCTTCTAAATAATACTGAAATCAAATGACATTGTGCGGTTAAAATGACTGTTTTTGTGTTATGTTTGTGCATTTTTGTAGGATCTGAAATGTCAGCAGGCTGGTGTGAGCACTGAGGATGAGGAGCCCAGAGCTGAATCCTGGAGATGGTGCCATGGAGAGACCTTCCATCACTCCACCTGCCCTCAGATTGTGAAGCACAACGCATCACGCAACAACCTCAGGCACGAAAGCACGGCTCATCTCTGGCGGTCAGCTGATTCATCAGAATAAAGCTGCAGAATGGGAACCGCTGTGTTGAGACGGCAGAAGGATGTGGGGTTCAGTGCCTGTAGCCTACATACATACATGATTGTAGTTTGAATAAAGCTTTGTTTCATGTGTTGACTTGTATATGCATTTGTTTATTGTGTGATGGTGACTTTGATTCATTCTTTTACTAATTTATTAATATTTCTCATTGTTGTCAGTAAATAAAATATAATTATTTAATTAATGCTTTATTTATTGTTTGAATGAAAATGTAGATATGTTCACTATACACATCTAGAGTGTATTCATGCATAGCTATGTCATATGACACATTACATTTTGTTTGTTTTATTGAATTATTTTCAGTAAAAAGTAATATAATTAAGTATTGGTCAGCATTTATCGTTGTTATTATTGTATGTTTTGGGGTGGGATAGCAATGCAATTCATTCTGGGGTAATATTCATATTTAATATCATTATACTTAAATTTTTCGAGTATAAAATCAACAGTTTTCTCTAAAGGCGAATCTTCACACAGCTGCCCATCTCTTTTGTGCAGACATTACAAACGCTGGAGAAAACCGTTCTAGGTAGGGCTGTCGAGTTACTGGTGTTATGAGGTATGTGTGTATATATATATATATATATATATATACACACACATATATCAATCATGGGTTTGCATACATAATATGAGATTTTATACACAGGAAAAAAGAACCTACAAGGTTGAATATCGTAATATATATTTTCTTAAATAATTAGTTATAATACACTTCAAAAATTATTTTTTGTTATTTATAGGCCTGAGGGATGAAACGAGAGTTAAATTCAGCAAGAAAAAGAGGAAAACATAAAGCAGTTTGCCACTTTTGCTTGTGGATGAAAATGTTTGGATATAAAATAAAGAAATTAACAACATATTCAAGAGATGACAATTTGGGGATTTTGTAATAAAAATAAATTATATCGTTAAGGATATAACGGTGGGTCACATTAGTAGGGTTAAATATAAGAACTTAAATCAACCCTAAATGTATTCACAAAATAAATGGGCAGCAGTTTCTTCAAAAAGACCACAAAATGAGCAAGTTTAATCAATATCAAGATATTTACAGATAGATGAATTAAACGTGTCGTTCAAATTTTTCAAGTTGTGGCTCTTGTGATAACGCGTCGTAGGTCACATGATAACGTCAACATGGCAGATGTCCGGTTCGCATTCATACTCAACGAGATCTGGCTATAAAGTACCTACTCTTTTAGCGCTCGTTAAGTAAGTACTTATTGAAATTAAGTACCTACTCATTGAGTATGCGGTTTGGAACGCAGCACAGGAGAGGAAGCAAGAGAGAGAGATGAGAAAGAGGAAAGAGCCCGATTCATGACACTATTGTCACCTGTAATCACAAGTACAGAAATGTAGTTAGTAGAATATCTAAAAAGGTTGCACTAGTACACCAATAATTTTTTGGGTATCACATAAACAGTGACGGCCCTATCATACACCCGGACGCAAGTGTCTTTTGCTAGTTTCAACCCGGCGCAATGATCATTTTCACGTTTTGCACCATGTTGTTTAAACAGCAAATGCATTTGTGCCCAATTTTGCGCCCATGGTCTGAAAATGAGGTGTGTTCAGGCACATTGTTGGTGCGTTGCTATTTTGAGGCAACAAAAATAGACTACACCATTGATCAACTAAAACCTGCTCTAAAGTCTAAAGTCAATGGCGCCATATTGTTTTTGTTATTTAATGAGCGCATTAGTATTACGGGACGACAATGCGCGTTTGCTTATCACACATGGATGCGCAGCAGCACACAACCCTTTTTATAATATGAAAAATTAAAGGATTAAAATGTAAAAGATTATTATTGAGTCTCTTGGACATAAATGAGGACCGATTACGAGATGTTAGAAGGCGTAAAGAGCTGCTTCACCTGTAGCCTGGTAAGTAATTAAATGTTTTGCTTTAAACAAATGTAAATATTGCATCTATTTTTAAATGTTTTTTTAAATGCTACCCCACGGATTTATTGTATATGATTACTTTGTACCTCTGGATATGATGAGATGAGAAACATTTTTAAGTACCGGTAATGCTTTTAAAACACTCACGGCGCTGTCCGAGTGCTGAAATGTTTCGGCTCTCCACACGTTTGTAAATTCTTTATCTCCTGTTGTTAAAAATAAAGTATTTTTAGAGCCCGCCGGCCCAAAGTTGCAAGTGAGTTTTTTCCGCTCTCGGGCACCAGGGGGTTGCGAAACCACCACCATTCAACCCGAAATAAGTAATATAACCATTCCACTGACTCCGAAGCTGTTCCGTTAAGGTAAAAAAAGTTACTTAGATCACCTTTAAGACTATACAGCGGGTATATACATGTTATAACAGTACAGATCATATCATATATTAAGCTGCATGAAAACATGCAGTTTAGAAAGCTAAGGTATAAATAGAGTAGCTTCTAATGAATATAACAAAAGTGGTGCATCAAGGGTCTATAAGACTACCGTATTTTCCAGACTATAAGTCGCTCCGGAGTATAAAGGGGGTCGCACACCGGACGCGCGGCTCGGCGGCGCGCCGCGCAGCACCATGTCTTTTAAATTCGAACACACTATTCTCTATGAGAGTACACACACCGGCGGCGCCTTACGCCGTCTGTCCGCGACGGCTCAGGACCGTGTTCAAAATCCTGCCGCGCCACAGAGCGCCATTTACATAGTTTTATATAAAATGTACATGTGTGTGTCTCAAATCGTAGTTAATGTATATACGGACTTCACCCTGTGCTGCAATATACATTTAGTTTTATGTTTATTTACAGAAATCAGAAAATTGCTGATGTTATCGGATTTTCAGGTGACAGTTGTCCTAGACGTGGCGCGGCGCGGCGCGGCGCTGAGCTGCGCGTCCGGTGTGCGGCCGCCTTAAGTCGCATCAGTCAAAAAATGCGTCATGAAGAGGAAAAAAACATATATAAGTCGCACTGGAGTATAAGTCGCATTTATTTAGAAATTTATTTCACAAAATCCAAGACCAAGAACAGACATTTAATCTGGAAAGGCAAGTTATTTAACTACACAGTAGCACACAGAACAACAGGCTGAGTAGGTGTCCGGTATGTTAACGCAGCACATTAACAGTTATTCAGCTACACAATAGCATAAAGAACATATACCTGGGAAGCTGAATAGGCTAAATTAACATAAGCCAGGGAGTCCAACAAGCAAGTTACCAGTAAACAAGTTCACCAAGCTCCCGCGATCTCATTCCACATCACTGAATCCATTGAATTTTCTTCATATGGTGTCGCTTCTGAATAACTCCGCCAACTAGAGCGCCCTCTCGCGGCTGTAGACGGTAATGTTTTCTCTTGGTTCATCTCAGTCTGAATTAATTTTGATATATAAGTCGCACCTGAATATAAGTCGCAGGACCAGCCAAACTATGAAAAAAAGTGTGACTTATAGTCCGGAAAATACGGTACTTGAAAAATAAACACAAAAACCTAGAAAAAAACTCTACATTTATTAACAAAAGCAGTAAACACTGCTCAGTCAAGACATGTACCTGAATTTGACTATCAACTTGTTTTATAAGGTACATCATGTTTTCTGTTAAAAGTGATTTAAAAAAAAAAATAAGGAAAGAGGAGGTGTGAGTTTGGCCTAGAAATACTCTAACTTCTTTTTTTTAACCTTTGCCAATGTTTAGCATGAGTAATCCAACTCTTCAACTGTGCTAATACATCAGAATGCATCAAATACCATTAAACCTGCCCTTTAATAGGTTTTAATTTACTAAAGGCTATATTTTATACTGCTGTTGGACTGTACAGCAATAAAGAAGTGTGTTTCTTTTATTTAGCCTAGGATAAGTGATATAGAGGATTAGCCTGGTTAAAACCAGACCATTCTCAGTAGTAACTGAGTTATGGTCTGGCAAAGCTTCATTAATAACTCATTTCCAAAGGGGCGTCACCAACGGATGTCGCTCAAATGCCTCTGGGCACAATTGGATAGACCTAAAACCAATCAGAGCGATCGTCATCGTGTAAAGCCATATGCTGCGTCCCAATTCGCCTAAGTTACACTACGCCATAAAAGTATGCACTCTTTTTGTGAAGAAAAGGTATTTACTTTTGAATGTGTTGCAAAAAAGTAGGCAAGCTTTGGGACACACTACTTCGTCATCTTTATCGGACGGATCTGTCGCGTGCATCCTGTCACGTAAACTGCCCTGTCAATCATCTTGTCACAGTTAAAATCCTCTATTAAATATAATTTCATTTCCTACCGTTTCGGAGAGAAATGTAGTAGCACGTTCATCTGCCAGTGGGTCTTTCATGGAGACTGTCCTCATGTGTTTGCAATTTTAATATAATAATGCATTTAAAAGTTGCTGCGCCTGGCCTGCGCAATTGGATGGACCTAAAACCAATCAGAGCGATCGTCATCGTGTAAAGCCCGCCCCAACGTTTCTGATTGGTGCCACGATTTCGAGGGATTAGAAATGGGCTTGAATGAGCTCTTTGCCAGACTACTTGCAGAGCATATCTAATTTTGCCGGAAGTTGTCTGGGTTTTCCCAGGCTAATAGAGGATGGATAAAAATAATAGAAAAGCCTCTTAGTATAACAGCACCATTAACTTTGTGCACATTGCAAAAATTATTATACTTTTAAATCACAAAATATTCTTAAAATTATCACCTTGATGAAATCCAGGAACACCGGCATAATTTGTGCAGTTAGGGGTTGCCATAATAGCTGGTACAAACGCATTAAATCTCTACAAAACATTTGTTTTAACCATAATACACGCACACGAGCTAAATGTGTATGTGGCGCACTTGCACCCATGATCTGTATCCACACATCCATCCAGTAAAACCTTTCATAGACACTGCTAGTAAACAATAAATACAATAATTGTTCAAAAACAACAAAAATTATGCTGATAAAAATATGCTGATTTGGCTGGTTTATTTTTTCCACTCCCGAGTGTATTTTACCCGAGACCCTATTTGTCTCCACTCTCAGGTGGGAGATCGAATCGAAGGTCATGTCGGCCTTAGAAGGGGTAACTCCTCCGCCCGATTGCCCACCGAATTGTTTGTTTGTGCCAGAGGGGTATCGGACCGACGTCATTCTGTGGGGACACAGTTCCAGCATAGCATGTCATCCAGGGGTCAACTGCACAGGTTTTTTAGTAAAGCAACGATTCTGGTGGCCATTAATGGCTCGCGACATCGGCAGTTTTGTCTTGGCTTGCTCGGTTTGTGCCACTGGTAAGACTTCCAATCGACCCCCAGATGGGTTACTCCAACCGCTGTCAGTCCCTTCAAGACCCTGGTCCCACATCGCACTAGATTTTATTTCCGCCCTCCCAGGGCAAGACGGTCGTTTTGACCGTCATGGACCGGTTCTCGAAGGCGGCTCATTTTATTCCCTTGCCTAAATTACCCTCCGCCAAGGAGACAGCGGTAACTGTTATAGATCACGTCTTTCGTTTACATGGCCTCCCGATGGACGTGGTTTCTGACAGGGGTCCCCAATTTGTGTCCAAATTTTGGCAAGAGTTTTGTAAACTACTGGGGGCGAGCGTCAGTTTATCTTTGGAGTTTCATCCCCAAAGCAATGGACAAACCGAGAGAGCCAACCAAGATTTGGAGAGAGTGTTGCGATGTTTGGTCACCAAGAATCCTTCCTCCTGGAGTCAACAACTCTCGATGGTGGAGTACGCCCACAATTCGTTACCAGTGTCATCCACGGGCCTCTCTCCGTTTGAATGTAGTGTAGGTTACCAGCCACCAGTTTTTCCCAGTATGGAATCCGAAGTCGCGGTCTCCTCCGCTCACGCCTTCATCCAGAGGTGCCGTCACACCTGGAACAGAGCCCGTGAGACTCTTCTCCAGGTGGGGGTGCGCACCAAGGCTAAGGCCGATCGCCACAGGTCGAAGCCTCCCGTATACGTCGTTGGTCAAAAAGTGTGGCTTTCTAGTAAGAACATTCCTCTCCGATCCGTATCTAACAAACTGGCTCCTAAATTTATTGGCCCGTTCACTGTCACCAAAATCATTAGTCCGGTGACTGTCCGACTCAAACTTCCTCCTGCGTACAGGAGAATTCATCCCGCCCTCCATGTGTCAAAAATAAAACCTGTGTTTTATGCACGCATTAATCCGCCGGTCCCGGTTCCTCCCCCGCCGCGTCTCGTAGATGGGGAACCAACATATTCGGTTAACCGTATTCTGAATTTGAGAAGGAGGGGACGCGGATTCCAGTACTTGGTGGACTGGGAGGGTTACGGTCCGGAGGAGAGAAGTTGGGTTCCTGCTAGGGGCATTCTGGATCACTCCCTGATCGATGATTACAATCGACAGGTAAGTCCGCCAGGAGGCGTTCCTAGGGGAGGGGGTACTGTCACAGTTCATGAATCCACTGTCTCTCTCTCGTCTTGTGTATTGTGTGTGTGTGTCTGTGGGCGCGGTATAATGGGTTACTTTGTTGTTTTAGTATACTGTAGAAAAGACAATGTTTTATTAAGATGAAAAAGTGTTTTGAAATTTTTTTGTAAAATAAAAGTCAGAAATTAAATGGGATCCTTTATTGTATATTTACTGCACTTACCCTGTAACTACACAGAACAAGGGGGTAACAAGCGCCACTTTAATTTACAGCCCGCAGGAGTTACACTTACCCTGTAAATACACAGTTGAAACGGGTAACAAACACTACTTACTATGTAACAATACGAAACAACACTATTTGCACAGTAATTACAGAGAAAGGTACTCGTATTAAGAAAACAAAACAAAAAATACCTTTTAATTACACAGTATATTTGCCCTGACATTTAAGTGTCATTGCAATACAAAGTGATAATGTAAGTACTAAGTACTACATGGTACGTTCTAAATTAAAATCATAGCATAAACTTTTTTTTTTGGCTTGACGTTAAGTAGTTTAGTAAGAAAAGCCAATAAATAAACATTTTATCATACTGTGCTTACATACAGCCAAGTTTAATTTACAACCCACAGATGTCAAAATTACCCTGTAACTACATTGCACAACAACATATTTTGCTAGAAATGTGATAAAAACCTTTATATACAACAGACGTACAATTTTTGCCTGGAATATATTAACAGAATAGGTACCTGTTAGTTTTAAAATAATTACATTATAAATAATTTGCTTGTATATCTGGTTGTACCCCTTTATTACCCAAAACTTAACATATTGTTCCCTTATACTTACACGGAAGTATACTATAATTACAGAAACGTACACCGTATTTTCGGTTTACTTACGCAGTTGTTTGCGGGTCGTAATATAAAGTGTTACCGTTAATACTGTGTGTGTGTGTTAGTAGAAGACGTTCTGGAGCCGTTATATATATGGTGCATCAATAAATGAATGGTTGTAATTGTAAATAGCTGCACTTACTGTTGCAGATGAAATGACGAGTATCACTACATGACAAATCATGAAATTGTCCATTTCTCATCCTAGCACACTCATCTCTGCCTTCAGGTTGTCCAGTAGCCATGTCAATTATCAAGTACTCTCGGTTCTTTTTTAGTTACTGGAACTCTTGTGTACCTGAACTATTCTAACTAAGCTTTTGTCAGTACAACATACTATTCCCTATTTCACTTTACTTGATTTGTTTAAGCCAATCGGTTTGTATGCTTTTAAGTAAGTCTAACTAATTAGATTTTACAGTACAGAATATGGTGTATCTTTTATAAATGAATGTGTATTGTGATTGTATGGAGCTGCACTTACTGTTAGATGAACTGCAGATGAAGGTCAGGCTGTTACTACATGGCCAATCATGCCATTCTCCATTTCTCATCATTGCACACTCATCTCTGCCATCAGGTTGTCCAAATCCCCAGTTCAGATAGAGCGCAGGTTCACCTGAAGGCCACTGCCATTTCCTCTTCAGCCCAATCCAGATATCCTGAACACCTCTATCATTCACACTCTTCTTCAGCTCGTTCATGTCGTTCATGTTGTCAACGGTGGCCAGATCTGTGTAATTCTCTCTGCAGAATCTCTGAGCTTCAGTCCAGGTCTTGTTCACGTTTATAAAGTGATACTGACGCTGAACACATTCAGATACGGAGCAGAGAGCTGTGAAAGAGAGAGCGTTTGATTTAATGCTTTTCATAACAGGGTCAAACCTGATGAAACTATAAACCATAAACACACTCACCAATGAGAAGAAGAATCAAATATAGAGTTTGGTCCATTTCTGAGGAAGAAACACATAGAAAAACTCAAACATTCCCAGATTCATTTTGGAGTAAAATATGACAATTCATTTAGTATCTGAACAGCAGCATGAGTTCACTGTACATAATCATTCAGACAATATTAACATCTGAAAGTGTAATTGTGTTTGAAGAATGAACATGTTCTTACTTTAGAGGTCGTGTGTTTCTGTCCTGAGTCTGATGTTTCTGTCTGCAGATTTACACTACGCTATTATTATATCTGCTCTCATCCCTCTTTCAGCTCATCACATCATTTGTGTATTGTACTAAAACTAATTTTCATATTTTACTTCCTCCTTATTTGTGTATTTGTCCACCTTATTTGTGTTTGTCTTCCTCTGTTTCTCTATATTTGCATATTGACGTCTTTGTCAGTAATAGTCTATGTTAATATGAACCTTAATCAAAAAATGATATGAACATTTACAATTTACATTTGAACATTCACAACTAAACAGCAGCTTTAATGATATTGCTGGACTGCATAACTCATGTTTCATCCCGGATCATCTTGACATAAATGGCCGTTCCATTCTTGCGATCTTTGCACTTCACCATTTGTCTACGTGTGTAGTGGTGTGTTATCTGTGTTGTGTCTACTCAGAATCACTCTTGAATGCAGAAATTTGTCCCATCAAATCCTCCTTTTATAACATCTGTAGGAAAAAACAGATAATGTGTCCATCACAGAGGAGCTTGAAGTCACACTTACAACAGTATAACCTATGAAACAATCATTTACAAGGTTACGGCCTTCATAAATCAGCATGTAAACTTGCGTGACCCACCGCTGGGAACGCACATGCAGACTGGGAAGAAGCAAAGTGTGTCACTGGTGGACGGAAAGAATGAGGAAAACCCAAAAATGGTCATGGCAAGTGGAATCACAAAATAAATGTTCTTAATGCACTCCTGCTACACTTGCATGACATTTTCCTTGTGTTTGGCCCAAGTGTTCAAGTGGGCATGAAGACCGCAAGTGTGTGTAGAACTTTTGATTACCCGATGGGACACACTTACAGTGTTGTAAAAATGCAAGTGTTTACAGAGCTTTATTTTGATTCTCAAAGCTTTGCATTTTTAAATAATCCTCTAAGTGTCTGTACAGCAGAGCCTATAGGCATATACATATATGTAACACGATTTACAAGTAATGATGATGCTTTTAATTAAGTGATAAAAAGCATTTGCAAATGTTGTAAAATGTACAAATACACATCTTTATGTGTATTACTTCTATCGCTGTGCAATAGAAAGCATCCTGACCAACTGTGCGACAGTGTGGTATGGGAGCTGTTCTGTTGCAGAGCGCAAGGCACTGCAGCGGGTGGTGAAAACCGCCCAGCGCATCACTGGGACTCCACTACCTGCCATCGAGCACATCCAGAGGAAACGCTGTCTGCATCGAGCTCGCAGCATCCTTAAGGACTCCTCTCACCCAGCCCACAGACTGTTTTCTCTCCTGCCCTCCGGCAGGCGTTTCAGGTGCCTCCGGACCAGGACCAGCAGACTAAAGAACAGTTTTTTCCCCAGAGCTGTCTCTTTATTAAACTCTAACCCTCATTGATCCCACTCCCCTCATATACTGATTGACTCTCCTCTCCCTCCTCACACCTGCCTCCATTTTGTTATTTGCAATACTATAATGTTCATTTGCACTGCTGACTGTTATTATAGTAACAACTGTTTACATATGCATCTTGCACTACTACCTACTTACCTTGACTGGAATATGCTCAATTTGCACTGCCGACTGTTTATTTATACAGTACCAATTGTTTACATATACATTTGCAATACCGTACTTTTACTGTAATATGCAATTACTTTCCACTGCACTTTTTACTCCAAACTTTATTTGCACTACTTTAAATCCATTGTTATACTGCTCATTTTAGCCTAACTTATTACATATATCTATCTGCAAAACTCTGTTTATAGTAATAGCCATCTGTATATTATGCTCACATTCTGTTTATAGTAACAGCCATCTGTATATATATTCATAGTACATATTCACCTGTATACTCTGTTTATAGTAATAACCATCTGTATATTATGTTCATTGTACAGATCTATCTGTAAAAATTCTGTTTATAGTAATAGCCATCTGTATATTATATTCAGTACATATCTAGCTGTAAATTCTGTTCACAGTAATAGTTATCTGTATATATTAAAAGGACAAATCTATCTGTAAAATTCTGTTTATAATAGTATTCAATTCTATATTTATTCAGTTCATATCCATGTTCTGCACTTATGGAACCACTGTATATCCTGCACTTGCTGCTATCTGGTTAGACCTAAACTGCATTTCGTTGCCTTGTACCTGTTCTTGTGTATGACAATAAAGTTGAATCTAATCTAATCTAATCTAATCTAATCTTTATGAGGCGCCGTTTGTAAAGCGGCTCACGCTGAAAATAACAGCAACATTTTGTCACATTTAGTTTCAAACAATGTTTAAAAAACTGGTATGAATTTTTGACAGTCACTTTTTAGCACATTTACAACAATATTTGTCAACTTAGAGATATTTTAAATAGTTAAATCTAAATATTAAATGTTACACCTAAATGTTAAATCTAAATGCTAAATCTAAATGCTAAATCTAAATCTAAATGTTAAATCTAAATCTAAATGTTGAATCTAAATGTTTCGGGTGAAACTAAATATTTAACTAATATGCAAATATGGGGCGCTTTACAAACGGCGCCCCATACATCTTTGCACCAGTAGAATGTGCTCACTTGTAGCCTGCTACGTGCACATACTCTCTAGTGGCCAAGACTGCAGGTGTGGGTATTAGACTGGTGATACTGGTTACTGAGAGCCTTTAAAAAAAAACACGGTTTGAGGCTCCAGTCAAAGAGAAAGAAACGTGTGTGAGATGAAGGAGTGAGTTTGACCAGTGAGGGAGTTTGGGGCTTGAGGGTTTGAAGCTTTAAAAAAGAGTAAAGGAAGACAATTGTTTGTTTGTTTTTCTGTGGAAAAAAGGTATAAACTGTTTTGCTCATATATATAGGCTTCTTCTTTTTCCTCTTCTGAGAGCCGAGATCGCTGGTGTTGAGGAGGAGATCACGGCAGACATTCATTAAAATGCTCATATTATGCTTTCATTCCTCTATAGTCCATCTCTAATGTTAGTAAAGATTATTAGACTCATTATCCCACTGAAATAATATCATCATCTTCTTCTGCTGTTTCAGAATAAACGTCTTTATTTCCTCCGTCTAAATACTTGATTGTGATTGGCTGGAATGTGTTCATTAAAACATTGTTACATTTTTAAGAATTAGTCTTATTTAGAAAATTCTTATTTAGTTTCGTGTCATACTCCTGCTGTTCTGTGTTAGTTTATAGAACATGAACACATTTGCATGTTAACACATCCTCATCACTCATTTGTTTAGGTCCACATTTAGACTTTCAGGGTGGACAATCTTTACATCTCTGACGTGAAACAGAAGCAGAAACAGTGTGTTATTGTTCTAGACATATTCCATTGTCTCATTCTTTCTTATTCATCTGTTAGTTTTATTAAGTTACACTTAACTCTAACATTAGTTTTTCTCTGGCTGTTATAAAGCACATTTGTTATAGAAATAAAGCAGTGACAAATGATTATGTAGTAGATGATTATTATGTATTGATGATAACATGTAGTGGCCTGAGGCCTAAACCATGAAGCCGGTTTAAGTTAACAAATTATGTTTCAGTTTAGTTTGCACCAACCCTGGATTTTAGGCACCATGAAAGTGGTTCGGCTTTTAGCGGTGTTCATCGCGATAGTCACGGTACCAACAAACCTGATTGGATTGGTTTGGTGTTTGTCAACTTGAAACTAATCCTGTAACCCTGAGTTTGTTCAACTACCATCATGGTATGGTATTTAATACAGACACTTAATTTTGAATCATATGATTTATGTGGGTAATGTTTATTCACTCCCACCACCTACTTTTCCTGCTGGTACTGAGACCCCAACCCGTGAGTCTCATTCCTTCAGTGATTCTGCTTATTAATATCAGGTGTCACTTAATTATCTCATTAACTTCAACACTACTTCAGGGGGAGCTCTCTGTTCAGAAATATTAGTATGCTATTATTCTGACAATCGCAATCCTGAATACCTTTCTCTTTTCCTTGGTAAAGGTTCGGTCACAACAAGTACGATAACGATGATGATTAAAGATATTGGGCCCTATTTTAACGATCTGAAACGCAAGTATCAAGTGCGAAACGCAAGTAGCTTTGTGGGCGGGTCTTGGGCGCTGTTGCTATTATACCGGCGGGATAAATGACTCTTGCGCCCGACGCAAATCTAAAATGAGTTGGTCTGAAGTAGGTTCATCATTCATAGGTGTGGTTTGGGCGTAACGTGAAATAAACCAATCAGAGCGACATCTCACATTCCCTTTAAGAGCAGACGCGCTTGTTCCATGTTCCATTATAACGGCGGGTTTGCCAGGCGTACGCCAGGAGCGGTTCACAGCCGAGGAGACCGACGTTCTCGTCAGGGCCGTAAAACACAGAGAAGTGACATTGGGGACGGAGAAAGACACCCAAATTAGCTTCGGTTAAACAGGTGTATAATAATTTGGGTAAATGTGTAAGCTAGATTTATGCCTATTGTTTCACATCTTCATGGACACAACAATGATTTCCCTCATGTGTTAATATTTTTCCTTGTAATAATGTATGGTTTTCTAAAAATGAGAACTGCTGCGTCTGTGTGTAGATGAGATAAGCAAAGTGTATGCGCATTGTGCACACGCTACATTGATTATGGCCAAGCATGCGCCCTTAAAATAGCATATGAATAACATGCGCAACGCGAAATACTAGGTTTTTCCTGGTCAGTGGCGGAATTGTTTTCTAAACCTGCAAAATACGTTTGTGCCGGAACACGCCTCCTCTTTGCGCTGAACCGCCCCCGGAAGCGCAAATGCATTTGCTAGTTTACCGACGTGCGTCTGTGGAGGGAAAAGTCCACTGTGCGCGGGTGCAAAATAGGAATGATACATGCGTCGGTGTACAAAGTCAATTGCGCTGGGTGCAAGATAGGGCCTATAGTTCAAAAAGTAATTCTAAATATAAAAGAATAGCAGTGTCTATAGGCTAGTTCGACTTCATGCAGCGCTGCACAGACCGATCGGCGGCTGACTTGAAGCAGTGCATGCTGGTTAGAAATTGTGACCAACTTGAGACAGCACCGACGCCACGTGACTGTGACGTATGCCATCAAAGTACATCGAGAGTGATTCAGAGCAGGAGGACTCCAGAGTGACTCACGAGCTCTGATGACGACACAGCTGTTCCACGATTGGCCAGATTCACCGCATGACAACGATAGGTGTGTTTTGTGGTTATTCTCACACTTTCAGTTCCACTAATGCTCACAAATCTGTTTTTATAACTGTACAATCTCTTTTCATCTAGTTGCGATGTTATATTGTGTCATGTTTATCAAAATAATTGATAAAAAAAACTTAGAACCCACTACATTGGTATTTAAATATAAGCTTATGTTAAACTTTATTCTTGTATAAACAGACGCTGTATTAAGCAGTACTACAGTGTAGGCTGCATAACGTATTAAACAGAAAAGTATCTGAAGTGTCTGTGTAATTGACAAATATAGCATTTACTTCACTTCAGCTGTGGTAAAGTATGCAAACACAGCGCTAGCGTCACTACGAGAAGCAGAAAGTGTCCGACTTCACGACTAACCAAGGCGACTACCTCTAACAACGGTAAGAACGATCTTTCATTTGGACTATGGAATATTTGATCAATCTCCGATAAAGGTCCTTTCGTGAATGATCTGCTGCTTGATCGTAAGTTCGATTTTCTCTGTCTAACTGAAACTTGGCAACGAAGTAATGACTTTTTCCATTTGAACCATTCTATTCCTCCTGGATATGCTTTTATCTGTAAACCATGTACCTATATAAGGAAAAATTGAAAGTTACAACTCTTCCTGTAACAGAATATCCATCATTTGAATCTGTTGCCTTGCAAATCAATGGATTCGTTCCAACTATCCTTGCTATTGTATACAGGCCTCCGAAGGCCAATTCTATATTCCTACAGGACATTTCTACATTTTTAACTTCTCTTTGTTCTTTGTCCCCAAACGTGCTTTTGGTTGGTGATTTTAATATGTATGTGGACAATACAGATAATATCAAGCGTAGCGTTAGTTCTGGCAGGTCACGTTAGTCAAGCTCGCATCAGCTGACTATCAGCTGATCCACATCTACCTATAGGAATACGACGCCTATCACCGTATACATATATAAGCTGCTTCAGTATTATCAGCAACTATCGCGTTTCTCAGGAGCGAATTACCCTCCTCCATCCCCAGCTCCTCCTCTCGTCAGTCAGGATTTGGCATTCTGATTCCCTTCGAATCAGAATAAATTCTCGAATTATGTCGTACTTTAAAATCTTGAATTAATGATATCTGCAATACATTCATGTTGGTTCTGTTCTGTTTACCCCAAGGGGGGTTATTGCTGCTCTCCCTGCTCTTATCCATGCTAGGCTGCATGGATGCGCAGGGAGTTCTCGCCCAGAACGGAACCATACCGCCAATCCAAATTGTATGCTAATTGTCAATCGTATATGACGATAGTGGTCCTGACAGAACTATGTTCAAAGGAGTTTTTATCATGCCTAGATGGTTTTGGACTACAGCAATTTATCAATGTCTCAACTCATTCAAAAGGTCATACTCTTGATTTGGTCTGCTGTTCAGGTGTGATTCCTGGTAATTGCACTACTGCTGAGTTATCACTGACCACTTGCTGGTGTCTTTCGGTGTCTTTTTTTATCTGTGTCTAAGCCTAAATCGAGTCGTACTATTACATTTCGTAATATTAAGAACATTGATGCCTCAATTCTTGGAGAATGTTTGTCCACACTTCCCTACAAAGACTGTAACAGATTGGAAGTCTGTTAATTTTAAATAAATCTAGATTCCCAGCCACACCAACACAGAGAGAAAGACACAAGAAATACCAAAATAGTATTTTATTATTTTTGTTTAAAATTAAATTTAAAAGGGCAGCAAAATCACAATTTCATCCTCAAAACCAGGGGAGACAATAAAAAAACATGAATTGTCCAATATTCTGTCCCAGGGTGAAACAATACCCAAATCCAGTCAAATCCGGATTTAGCTCCGTGTTTCCCCTGCCGCCGGCAAAGAATGTCTGTTTCAGCGAGACCTCAAACAGCCGATTCCAATCCCGAAAAATCCCGGACCAGGATTTCCGTGGCGCCGCTCTGCGTTTCAAGTGGGCTCATCAACAATGCTCTTGTGTCTGCTGCTCTGCCGTCGGCTCCTGAATCTGTCACCTTAGCAGAAATGGACATCTAAGAACGCCTCCTTTAACTCAGATGTTAAAAACACACACGCGCATCAGCGTGGGAAAAAAGAACCACTTCCCTTTAGTCGGAGCTTTGTGAGCGTTGACACTGCAGAGTCTGGGATTCGGCTCCACCAGGCACAGGAAATCCAGCCAGCAACAACACCGAGGGAAAAGATCAGCAAAAGTCCGCTTCAGCACACGGCTCGTTCATCTGTCCAGAGCGTTCTCTCTCTCGATAAGAGATCTAGCGTCCTTTTTATTGGGAGTGATCTGATCAGCTGGCAAATTAGATCGCTGATGTGATTGGGGTTCTACAGGTGTGTCAATTAGTGTTTGTTGCAGTTTGTGAAGAAAGAAAAACAGTACCATCAATGGTCCAGCAAAAATCACAGCAAACAAGGAAAAACCACAGCAAACAATATAAACGTGAATTCACCACAAACAATATAATAAATTAGTCCACAGCAAACGAATATGAAAATTAAGGCAGAAATTGCTATATCAATCAATAACAATTTCCAAAATAAAGTAAGGTTAACCAATCAATCACACTGCTCCACTTATTTTGTATTATATGACACTCCTCCCCCCCTTAACAGTTGTCGTCCCGACAAAGTCTTAGTGTCCATACCTGTCTGGAGGCCTACCCCTATTTTGTCTCTGGGACCTACGCAGGGGTGATCTGTCTCCTGGCTCAGGTCTCACAATAGGGGCTACTGGGTCATCGTCCACTGAAACTGCAGGAGGGGCACAGGCTATGGGCACAAAGGTCAGAGGTAACAACAAAGGCCCAGGATACAAGGCATTCGAAGGATTGGGGTTCACCGTTTCAGTCTCTGGGGCTTGTTGAGGCTCTTCAGGGGGGTTGAAAAGGCAAGGCCTTAGGTGATTCCGATGAATTGTCCTGATGGGGCCTTCTTTTCCTTCAGGCTTTATCTGGAAAACTGGCAGGCCTGGGCGTAGTTGGTCAATAACCACATAGAGTTGGGGCTGCCAGTGCGGTGCCAACTTCCCTTGTTCTCTACGGCGGAAGTTGCGCAGGAGCACCCGCTCTCCAGGCAACAAGGGGAGTTTCTTTGTTTTCTGATCATACCTGGCCTTGTCCCGCATTCTGCTTTCTCTGGTTTTTGCTACCACCTGTCTTTAGACTCGCTGTAGGGTCTGGTTGTGTTGGTGAACCCAACCCTCCAAGTCTTGCCTTTGGGTCAATGGTGGCGCCCCAACAGCCGTTTCTACTGGCAGGCGGGCGTGTCGGCCAAACATGACAAAGTGTGGGGTCAGTCCAGTGGTCTCATGAGGGGTGTTGTTATACATCTGCAGGAGAGTCGGCAAATGATCTGGCCACCGCACTTGGTCTTCTAGACTCAGTGTTCCTAAAAGAGACAGAACAGTCTTGTTAAACCTTTCGCAGGCCCCATTTCCTTGGGGCCTGTAGGGTGTAGTTCGAACTTTGGCACACCCATACAGACTGCACAGCTGTGCCACCATGATTGACTCAAAGGCTGCTCCTTGATCTGAGAGGATTCGTTCTGGACACCCCCATGGCTGGATAAGATAGCGCCAAAGGGCACGTGTCGTAGTGGCTGCTGTCTGGTCTTTTGTGGGGACAGCCCATCCGTACTTGGAGAAAAGGTTAGTTATTACCAACAGATAAGGATAAGTGTCACCATGCCTACCAAGAGACAAATAGTCAATTGAAACGGTTTCCAAAGGGTATGATGTAAGAATAGGCACCAAGGGTGCTCTTACCTCTGGTCCTCTTTTCTGTTGAGTGCAAATTAAACATTTGGATGCCCAATCTTGCAAATCAGCACCCATCCCGGGCCAAAAGAAGGTTTTTCTCAACAAGCCCTCGACCTTGGCTATCCCCATATGGCCTGAGGCGTTGTGATACTTCTCCCACAACTTATAAGTCTTGTCTTTGGGAACCACGATCTGATAGAGGCTCAACCCTGTATGATGCTCTTGGGCCCTCCGCTTTAACACACCCTCCTAGATGTGTAATCGACTCCATTCCCTTAAGAGGCGTTTTGTTGCAGGTAGGCACGCTTTCCTCTCCTTGGCTCCTGGAAAACAATTTCCAACCACCCAACCCTTCATTTGGGCCACCGTCTGATCTTTCTCCTGCCAATCCCTCCAATGGTCTTCGGCTTCTATGCTAGCCTCTGACTCCACCACTGCTGTCTCCACTTGGGCCTGTCTGTTGGATCCTGTTTCCTGTGGTAACCTGGACAAGACATCAGCATTACGATTGGAAGCGCCAGGGCGATACTTAAGTTCAAAGTCAAAATTCGCCAGCTGCGCTGCCCACCGCTGTTCTGTGGCCCCCAAGTGTGCCGTATTCAGGTGGACCAGGGAGTTATTATCCGTAAAGGCCAGGAATTTATTGCCCCACAAATAGTCTTTGAACTTTTCGGTGACAGCCCATTTAAGGGCTAAAAACTCCAGTTTAAAAGAACTGTAGTTTTGGTCATTCCTCTCGGTGGGGTTAAGGCTTCTGCTGGCATAAGCTATAACTCTCTCTCTACCATCCTGTAGCTGTGCCAACACAGCCCCCAAACCTCCCAGGCTGGCATCCGTGTAAAGATGGAAAGGTTTTGAGAAGTCTGCATATGCCAAGATTGGGGCACTCACCAGAGCAGTCTTCAGAGAATCAAATGCCATCTGGCAATCTGTGGTCCAGTTGATGGAAGCATTTCCTCTCCTCATACTAGCAGAACCTACTAGGAGAGCATTCAGGGGTGCAGCTATTTTAGAAAAACCTTTTACAAATCTTCTGTAGTACCCCACAAACCCAAGGAATGAACGTACCTGCTTAATGGTAAAGGGAATGGGCCAGTTCTCAACGACAACTGTCTTTTCGGGATCTGTGGATATTCCCTCACCAGAGATGACATGGCCGAGGTAGGTGACTTTCCTCTGGAACAGGCTGCATTTATGGGGCTGCAACTTTAAGCCATGGGCTGCCAGCTTCTCAAAAACCTGCTCCAGGTGACTGATATGGGTGTCAAAGTCTGGGGAGTATACAACAACATCATCCAAGTAGATTAGGAGAGAGTCATGGACCTGCCCACCCAGGCACCGCTGCATCAGGCGTTGAAATGTTGCAGGTGCATTGCAGAGGCCAAAGGGCATCCTCTGGAACTCGTACAAGCCCAAGGGTGTGGTGAATGCAGTCTTCTCTCGATCCTTCGGGTCCAGATCTACTTGCCAATATCCACTGGCCAGGTCAAGGGTAGAATACCAAACAGCTTGCTTGAGGCTGGTGAGGGATTCTTCTATCCTTGGCAAGGGATAGGCATCTTTGTGGGTTAGGGCGTTCAGCTTCCTGTAGTCCACGCAAAAGCGCCAGGATCCATCCTTCTTTTTCACAAGGACAATTGGTGCTGCCCAAGGGCTGGAGCTTTCCCTTATGACATCATTATCCAGCATGTTTTGCAGAAGTTCCCTCAATTCGGGGTAAAGGCTTGGTGGAACTGGCCTGTAGCGCTCCCTGCTGGGTGGTGCAGAACCTGTAGGTATGGAATGGAGGACTGCACTGGTCTGGCCAAAGTCCTCATCACCTGCTGCAAAGATGTCTCTCCATCGCTGTAACAGTGAGTCCATCTTCTGTTGTTGGTCTGTTGTTAAGCCATCACCTTTCAGCAGGTTGACTGGATGCTGATCTTTCGTGCTGATGTGGTTGGTCTGCACATCCACTTCCACCACACCTGGATCTAAAGTCTTCAAAACAAGGTCCTTTTCCCCTAGAATCTGCCTTGGGTCAACCTGGAAAACATTAGCAAGGGGGCGGCGTTGAGGTATCAATATGGGGTAAGGATTGAGGTTACGTACCCTTATAGGGATGCGTCCTTTCACCACAGTATTAACAGTCCGGGCCACCTGCCACTCGTCATCTCTTTCTGGGCTCTCCACCAAAACACAAAGATCTGACCTAGCTTTTGCACCATAGAGGTGTGTCCACAGTACCATCTCACTGTTCGGAGGCAAATAAACTGGGTCTTGGCGGGTTAACCTGGCCACTCCAATCTGTCCATCGGATGATTCAGTCTGTGAAACCTTTTGACAGACAGCAAAAGCACGCTCCCATTCCCCCTTTGCTTCACGTGACATAGTTGCACCGAAGACAGTCAGGCCAGGGTGAACTCCCTGAAACAGCTCTTTCCAACAATGTGAAATGACATTCATCCCTAGAATACCCCTTTCAGCACTCAGGCACTCATCCTTTACAATGATAACCCCTTTACCTGGCACAGTAACTCCTCCCACTGAAAAATCCAAGATGGCGTAGCCAGTATATGGGATCTGTAGTCCATTAGCTGCTTTTAGAGAAAGCCAGTGCAGATCTTGTGGGCTTCGCTTCTGCTCTCCACTCAGCCATTTCTGAAAGAAAGTTTCACTGAACAATGTAACTTGTGAGCCTGTATCAAGCAAGCAGGGCAATTTCACTCCTGCAACAACAACTTCAACTCCTGGACACGTCCCCACCAGGGATGGTTTGTCAGTTTGGTTTCCCTGGTCCCCCTCCCCAACCACCTGGCTCTCAGTGGTTGGGGCTGTTAGTTTAACTGCCTCCTCCCCTGTTGACAGTACCTCTGAATGTGACCAGCCTTCCCACAGCCTCTGCAGATTGGTTTGCCCCGGTCGTCCCATTCCAAAGTCTGGTGACGCCTGGGGGAGGCAGTATAGCGGCCTTCCTGAACAGCCCCCCTAGGGGATAAAGGCGGATCTCTATGCCCCCAAGTTTGAGGAGAAAGTTGGCGTTTAATCTCGTCAGTTAAGGTTTCTTTAATAACAGAAAGTTGGTCTGTAATTTCTTTTCTAAGTTCAGCTCTTACTGTCTCCCTCCACTCCTCTAGGCTTGGTGCAACCATGGATTGGTTTGTCTGTGGCACAAAGATACGTGAAGCACAAACAGGCTCCATCTTCAACTCAACTTCTAATGCTCTCACTTCACTACACACCTCAGTGAAGGACAATGTAGGTTTTCTACGCACCTGCCTTTGGAGTTCCTGTTGTACCACACCAGGCCTCAAACCCAGGACAAGCTGGTCCCTAATAGTCATCTCATCCTGGGCAGAGCCCGCTGGTTCCTGCTCCCTCCATGTGGAGAATAATTCCCGGAGACGGAGAATGAAAGCAGAAACAGTTACCTCTTCCTGTTGATGACATTTAAAAAATTGTGCCCGGATCTGGGCTACTGGTGTTACACACCCATACAGCCTCTTTAACTCACTCAGCAGGTCTACACTTGTTAAGCGTCTTCCTGGATTCAGTAGCCTCATCTCTCTTTTTGCCTCACCCTCAAGTGCCCCATATATAAAATAAATTTTCTGTTCCTCATTTAACCCTTGTACCCTCAGCATAGCCTGTACCTGCCCACTCCATTCAGAAAAACTCATTTTACTTGAGTCACCATTAAACCTTGGGATCCATGGGACCCCCATAAACCAAGGCATCATCATTGCATTTATCACAGGCTGACTAAATGGAGCATTTTCTAGTCTGGCTCCAGTTCCTTGTGACACATTACCCCGTGGGCCTTCAGGCTGCCCTTCATTTTCATCTGCCATTCTTCACTGTGTGGTGTGGAAAGGGAACCCTGCCCGACTACGCCACTAATGTAACAGATTGGAAGTCTGTTAATTTTAAATAAATCTAGATTCCCAGCCACACCAACACAGAGAGAAAGACACAAGAAATACCAAAATAGTATTTTATTATTTTTGTTTAAAATTAAATTTAAAAGGGCAGCAAAATCACAATTTCATCCTCAAAACCAGGGGAGACAATAAAAAAACATGAATTGTCCAATATTCTGTCCCAGGGTGAAACAATACCCAAATCCAGTCAAATCCGGATTTAGCTCCGTGTTTCCCCTGCCGCCGGCAAAGAATGTCTGTTTCAGCGAGACCTCAAACAGCCGATTCCAATCCCAGGATTTCCGCGGCGCCGCTCTGCGTTTCAAGTGGGCTCATCAACAATGCTCTCGTGTCTGCTGCTCTGCCGTCGGCTCCTGAATCTGTCACCTTAGCAGAAATGGACATCTAAGAACGCCTCCTTTAACTCAGATGTTAAAAACACACACACGCGCATCAGCGTGGGAAAAAAGAACCACTTCCCTTTAGTCGGAGCTTTGTGAGCGTTGACACTGCAGAGTCTGGGATTCGGCTCCACCAGGCACAGGAAATCCAGCCAGCAACAACACCGAGGGAAAAGATCAGCAAAAGTCCGCTTCAGCACATGGCTCGTTCATCTGTCCAGAGCGTTCTCTCTCTCGATAAGAGATCTAGCGTCCTTTTTATTGGGAGAGATCTGATCAGCTGGCAAATTAGATCGCTGATGTGATTGGGGTTCTACAGGTGTGTCAATTAGTGTTTGTTGCAGTTTGTGAAGAAAGAAAAACAGTACCATCAATGGTCCAGCAAAAATCACAGCAAACAAGGAAAAACCACAGCAAACAATATAAACGTGAATTCACCACAAACAATATAATAAATTAGTCCACAGCAAACGAATATGAAAATTAAGGCAGAAATTGCTATATCAATCAATAACAATTTCCAAAATAAAGTAAGGTTAACCAATCAATCACACTGCTCCACTTATTTTGTATTATATGACAAGACCATTCATGGAATCTTGATGATTTAGTCCAGCATTACAATGACAATCTTCAAATGATCCTCGACCCCTGTGCCCCACTGAAAACCAGGACTGTTTCGTTTCTCAACTCTGCTCCCTGGTTTGCATCAGAACGCCTTCAGCTAAAAGTCAAGGGGCGTCGATTAGAACGATTATATTCCAGGACTGGAGTTGTAGTTCATAAAGATTTGTATGCTGACCACATGCAAGTTTATACTTTCCACAGCGAAATCAGATTATTATGCGGGTTTGATTGGATTTGGTGTGGGAAACACAAAATCTCTTTTCTCTGTGGTTAACACTATTTTAAAGCCACCTGATTGTTCTAACTGGCATGTAGACTCTACAGATTTGTGTGAAGCATTCAAGCTCTTTTTTAATAAGAAAATTGAACATATTCACCAGCAATTGGTTTAACCAAACCCTGATTGTAACATAATTCATTCTAGCTTTGTGCCATCTCCGTTATCTTCATTTTCTCCCTTATCTTCATTTTCTACTTTTTCTGCCTTTAAAATTCCAACTGTTGAGGAAATTTGTTTCATTGTGCAAAAATCTAAATCTGTCACGTGTCAACTGGACCCACTACCGACTCACTTGGTCAAAGCTGGTTTACCATTTCTTTCCTCTTTAACCACTAATATCATGCATTTTTCTTACTGGTACTGTCCCTACTGCACTTAAAACTGCTGTTATAACATCTATTCTTAAGAAACCTGGGACAGACTCAAAGAATTTTGATAATTTTCGAATCTGCCGTTTCTGGCAAAAATCCTAGAAAACATTTTTGGTCTCCAGCTCCGTGAACATCTCTCTTGTAATAGTTTATATGAGCAGTTTCAATCAGAGTTTCGTTCTCATCACAGTGTTGAAACTGCACTTGTAATGATCTATTTCAAATGATCTATTACTAGCTGCGGATGCTGGTATTTTATCAATACTTATACTTCTTGTTCTTAGTGCAGCATTTAACACCATTTCACATCCCATACTTTTGAGCAGGCTGGAATCTATTGGATCTTACTGGTATGGCTTTAAGCTGGTTTCGTTCCTATCTCACGGACTGCATTCAATTTGTACAACTTAAACAGTTTAAATCAAAACCCGCTTCTGCTCTTGGTGAGTGCTTAAGTGAATAAAAAAATTGGTTTTCAAGTAATTTTCTAAATTTGAACAGTTGTAAAACAGAAATTCTTCTCGTTGGAATAACTAAGTCAAATATTTCTTCTGTGGTTTCTTCTGTGTTCTGTTCCTCTGTCGAATCAGGTCAAAAGTTTGAGTGTCATTCTCGACAGAACTGTGTCTTTTGAAGCTCTTATTAATAGAGTTACCTGTTCTGCATTCTTCCATTTTCGGATATAAATCGTCTGTGTCCTTTCACTCGAGTACTGCTACGCTTGTGCATGCTCTTGTAACATCACAAATCAACTATTGTAATGCCTTGTTTTATGGGCTTCCTTCCAAATCTCTTCATAAATTAAAGTTGGTACAAAATGCCGCAGCTCGAGTCATTACCAAAACTTCCCATTTTTTTAAACATATTTCTCCTGTTTTACCAAATTTGCATAAAGTAAAATTCTGTGTAATTTTTTTTTATTTTACTTTTAACTTACAAAGCACTTAACAACTTGGCTCCTTCATTTCTTCTAGATCTTGTTCATACCCGTATTTTAAGATTGGCTTCTGCACTTACACTTGTTCTTCCACACACTCTGACAACTTCTATGGGGTCACAAGCTTTTGGTTATCCATTTATGGAACTCACTTCCTGTAGGGTAACACTTTCAGGGGTGGTAAAAGTACTCAAAAGTTATACTCAAGTAAAAGTAGATATACATAAATAAAAAATGACTCCAGTAAAAGTAGAAAGTCCTCCATTCAAACATCACTTGAGTAAAAGTACAAAAGTATCCGATTTAAAAAATACTTAAGTACCGAAAGTAAAAAGTAAATATTCAAAATGAAAATATAAATGTAAATATAAATAATTAAGCAGATTGTTTTGGGAGTGATTATGCAATGTTTTAATTGAACAAATGATGAGATTAGATACTGCAATTAAGAATTTGTTAGATTTCCAATCAAGAGACAATGAAGCACCTTAACGCAGTAGCCTATAGGGGTTGAACTTGCAATAGACATGTTCCATATAACGTTAGTCAATATGAAATCACTTAGCTAACAATAGTAACAATAGTAACATCATTAACGTCAACTCACCTAAATATGTTTTCTCAGATTTGAGAGTGAAGTTTTGAATGCTGAAATTGCATTCACCCGTGGCAGGCAAAGAAGACATTTCAGCCGATAAGAATCTCCCTTGACTTCAGTGAATTCGACTATTTCCATGAGATATGGCCATGGGTGATCCCTATCGTGAATCTCGGGATCATTGCTGGCAGCAATAGCTGCAGCTTCATCTGTTTCATCGGTCATTTTCCACTTTGCAATGGCGAACTAACTGACTGCTGCGTGAGCATAGGCTATGCCGGCAAAGAACTCGCAACGCGAGCATTAAAATAATACCATTAAAAATGATAGCCAGATTTTAAAAGTGTCTTGCAACATGTTATATACTAACATGTACAAGTTCAAATAAAGTTTAGACAAAAAAGTTTTTATAAAAAGATAAACCTCACATATTTCAGACTTTAAATCATTTTTTATAAAAAGATAAATTACTGACATTTACAATGCACTTTAGCTTATCTTTTATTATTAATAGTAATATTCGGTCGGATTTTCCCGTGGCGTCTGTCGTTGCTATGCAACCATGCACTGCGCTCTCCACAATGACAAAGAAGTTTTAGTGGCTAATGGATTTCCACCGGTAGAAACGCTTGCTGTAGCTCTGCTTCAATATTTATTTACGGAGAAGAGAAAAACACCCGTAGTGTTTGGGTGCACCCGCATCCTTCCAGTTGAGTGAGCTTTCAATGTTGTTGCGGAAAGGGGCGAAGCTGATTGGTTGGTTCTTGTCAAATGACCTGCGGTGCGTTTGCGTCATTCTGAAGAGTTGAGTTTTTTTTTTTTATCTCGCTGCGCCTGGAAAAAAACGAGTGCGTCGCTTCAGTTATGAGCGCGCGCTTACATTTGAACGAACTTGAGCGCGCAAAAGATGGGATATGTGAACGGCCTGTTGGCGAGACCTTTTTTGGGTCATTTTTTTTCAAAAGAAAACCAAGTTTTTCATTGGTTTGGAAAGCCAGTGTAATAAATACTTGGGAGTGGGCATGGGGAAATGTATCGGAGTAAAAAGTAAACTTTGTCTTTAATATTGTAGTGGAGTAAGAGTGAAAGTAGATGCAAATAAATCATACTCAAGTAAAGTACAGATCCCCGAAAAAAATACTTAAGTAAAGTAACAAAGTATTTTTACTTCGTTACTTACCACCACTGAACACTTTATAATAACGTTCAGTTGTAAGTCATTAATAAGTGGTTAGTTAATGATGAACTAATCATTTACAAAACATCCATAAATGATTAGCAAGTGATATACTAACATTTTATGTATGTTTTGTAAATTTCGCTATAAGTCATTTACAAGTGATTATTAAATGATTAACTAATCATTTATGAAACAAAACATGAGTATGCATTTCATAAATGTTTCATAAATTATGTTAATTTTTTTAAAATGTTTTGCTCACATCAGGTGCACAGTGGTTAAAGACTCCATGTGTTTCAGAGAAGACAGCTGTCTATACCCTCACCAGTCAGCACTGACACTGCAGTGCACACTACACACTACACTACACACTACACTACACTACACTACACACTACAGTGTTCAACACCTGTTATAGATGATGTGTAAACGCATGAATAAATAATTTACAACACTTTCTGCGTCCCCTAATCTAAAGTGTAAACTATTCATCACTTGTAAATGTGTTACACTGACCTGTTACAAATGATCTGTACGTGTATACAAGGCATTTACAACACTTTCTGCACCCTCTAATTGCTACATACATACAAAAAAAATTACATTATTTATTAAACATTTATGAAACGCATATTCATGTTTTGTAAATGATTAATTAATCATTTACTAATCAATTGTAAATGACTTACAATTGAACGTTATTATAAAGTGTTACCCCTTCCGGTTTTCTTCTGTCATGTCAAACTAGCAAATAACAATTAAGCTTGCTTAGGCTTCTTATCCTACTGGTTATGAGGGACAAAACTGTATGAAATTGTATATCAGATTTAAGGAGAAGCATTGTAACACCTCCCTTAAATTAAGATGATACATCTGAGGGGTTCAACAGAATTCGACATGTACTGATAATAAAACCACTTCATCAAACAAATACTTTTCTATTTTGCTTTATTCCAAAGTGCACAACAGATAAATCAACATAAACACATGAGCAGTCTTTGTCCTTGAGCATAAGAGAGAGTCAATCAAATTAAACTTATCATGATTGATCAGAGTTCGATGAATAAGACGATGATGATGAGATGAGATGATTGAGATCCAAACGGTTATTTGAGAGCGATGCAATGTTATAATCCAGTAAACCGAATGAGTGTGAAATGGAGATAGGCAGCCCTGTAGATCAGTAGCAGCAAACCCACGTTGCTTATGGTAAATGGTGACCAAATAAGGATCACACATGCAGCATGGACCAACAAAGGCATCAAACAAACAAATCCAAAATGTCCAAAAAGTCTATTTTTGACTGTTCTATAAAAAACAAACAAATAGTTCACATTAGCCTTTGTAATTTACAGTACATCACATCTCAAACCTTTATTAAACAGTATACTCACGTTTGAGCGTAAACTTAAAGGTCCCATTCCATGGATTATTTTTATTATTTTATCATGTTTCCAGGGGTGCCCTTATAATGTTAGTATGTTTTTTAGATCAAAAATTGTTATAATTTAGAAATAAAAGGCATATTTCCTAGCCTGATTTCATTCCCTGGTTTGAACACTCTGTTTGAATGGGGCGTGTCTGTGTGAGACTTCAGCGTAAACGCCCACTGCTGTGATTGGCTGAAATGCTTGCATATGAAATATCTGGCATTACATGTGAAACTATCTGGAAAACTTTTACTATTACAGCTATTATACGTTTTTACTATTACAGCTATCGGGATTAACGAATCGTGAGAAGTTTTTTAAGTATTTAGATCTATTTCAATCACATAAAAAATTGCAGTGACGAGCATTGAGCAGATGACAGCCTGTTGATCGTGTGAAAAAAGATCTTATCATTGCAACGCAGTTTCAGCACTCACTAATGATTTCACCAATGCAAACATGAGGTATATAAATACAGTAAGAGCTTCGTTGTGCAGCGTAACAGCGTCATTGATTTCATAACGAGTTTTGTGTCCATATTAAACTCGCGCTGTGTGATTGACAGCTTGGACGATTGGAAAGGGGTTGTTCTTTGATCGCTTTTTGTATATTAATCACAGTTTAAGTAAGATTATTTTCATCCTACTAAGAGAAACGATGTGAAGTTGATCGCTACTTCCATATTAAATCACTACTTGTACTTACCGCTTGCTGGAATATAGTTGAAATTTCCCCCTTCGTCAATATGAAACGCTGAGAGAAGCCTGCTTGATATTATCCCAGGTTAGAAAAACAGTCCGTGGTGAAAAGGACAGAGCAAACTAACAACTTCGAATTAAACTTTTGCGGTATCCGATTATAGGTAAACATCAACCGTCTGTTGACATTTCGCCATCAATACGCCTGTGTTCCTGTGGGCGGAGGTTAGTCTAAACACGGTTCTGGTGATGTCATTAATGCAGGAAGTAGAGGGGTGTAGTCCAATCGAGCCGTTTTATGTAGTCAACTTCTGTTAAATAAAATATCTCGCTTGGCATTGAACTTTGAGCTTTATAATTTTACAGATATTATTTATACTCTAACAACAAAATTACACACTAACTAAAGTTTGAAACATGGGATCACATAGAACGGGACCTTTAAACAGTTCTCAAACAGGACTTATGAGAAGGTAGGTAGCCATGAGTTCAACCAGGGTTTCCCTCTACCAAAACAACTGACTTGCTCATCTGTGATAGGGCTTATATCCTGTAATCTATTACCTCTAGCGCCCTCAAGCGGCTGCTAGTGGTAACACACGTCGGCCCATATGTCTCATTCTCAAGAAAACAATAAAAAAAAATATATATACAACACCAAGTAACGTTTTATACTGTTACAACATTATGAATGAAACTTAATTGACACTTATAATTTAAGGGCTTTTTTGTTACGCACAAGTCTTAAACATTTGAAGAAGATCATTAAATCTTTATGGAAAAGTAAGAAAGTGGGAGGGTTCTTAAAGAATCTGCATTTGTGTATGAAGTAATTGGCGAACAGCACAATTTTGTTCACCAAAAATTCATGATTGTAATTCAAAGAAAATGTTTAATATTTTATAATTTTAAAATTAAAGTCAGGTATTACATATTTCAAACTAAACCAAACCAAACATAAAGGTCATCCCAGATTTCTTTTGAGAATTTGCATAAATAAAAGAAATGTTCACAATGCTTCACAAAAGGTGCACTTATTACAATCCAGATTAAATCTGTGTCTGAGGAAGTCATTACAAGGATAAATATCATTAATAATTTTAAACTGAACCTCTTTTACCTTTGGAAAAAGTGGGAAAGTGAGAAATCTTGTTATAATTTGACTTTGTCAAAGACCTACTTTGTCTTTGGGGAAATCAAATACAAGAGGTCTCTTACTAACTGTATAAGGGAAAGTCTCTATATTTACAAATGTTCTTAACTTTAATCATACAGCCCTCCTCTGTAAAATTAAGACCAGAAATGCTTTCTCTTCAATCTTGGAATCACAGGTGAGTAACACAATGCACCTTTAACCAGCTGAACCAAACCACCAGGAACAGCTTTTAACCACATATCATTTCAGAGTACAAATAATATTATATTTTTCACAAAATAACTAAGGAAATTTCCTTGTGTACAATGGACCAGACACCTTTATCCATCTAGTCCTGAAATAACACAGATTTCCTATTCATAATGATAAACTTATTATTCCACAAAGAACAACTATGTGGGGAAAAATTGTGTTTGTATATCAGTTTCCAATGCAATAATACCTGACTATGAAAAAATGACAATTTACACTTTAGTTTTGATGGCTCAAAGTCACACCTCAAAAGAAAATCAATGCCACCAAAATAATCAAAGATTTTTGAAAAAAAACTAGACCAAACCGAATGTGTATTCCTAAGGAAAGCTTGGAGCCACTTCAATTTAAGAGTGCCATTCATAACATCAAAATCAATGATCTTCAAACCTCCCTCACTGATTGGCTTCACTACATCTGATTTTCTTATTTAATGGTGTTTGTTTTTCAAAGAAATTTATACTGAATTTGATTAATATCCTTTATCCACCTGCCAGAGATACATAAAGAATATGCAGGATAAATCTGCCAAGAAAGTACCTCGGTTTTCTGTAATAAAATTCTATCAAAAATGGAAATATCCCTTTGTAACCACACATTTAACATATTTTGACTTTTTTTATATATATATTGTCCACCAAATTAATTTTTTCTCTAGTTTTAGTGTCTTTAGTAATAACAATACCTAAATATTTTACCTAATTTTTTTAATGAAATATTAAATAATTGAGATTCAGTCCGATTATGCACTGCCATCAACTCACACTTTTTTTAAGCTTTGGATAAATGTGACACTAAATGAATGGCAGCTGGGATCTGCTCTGCATCCCTATCGTCTGCTAGTTGACTTATTAATAGCTGACTCCCCAAAACATTCAACGGCCTAATCTCTTTACTATTGTAAGGCCCGCTATATTGGCCCAATCTGCCGGTTCGCCAATACACGGGGAAGGTTGTCACGTGTTCTGTCCTCACTCATGCAAAGTATTTGTTGGTTAAATTTGCAATACATTAATCATGTACTCACTCGTTAATTCATCTGACTCCATAAATGAAAGGTTTTAATAATATCTGTGCCTCACTAAAAGTGAGCGAATGTTTGACTATTCCTTTTAACCATTAAATAAACAATGTCAAACCCAGTTGGAATAATCACATTGTAGCAATTTAATATTTCAGATATCAGAGATCAATTCCACAATCAATTCAAATATCTAGAACATGGTTATACATTGGTTACACCAAAGAATCTTACCCAGCTTGTACCTGAGATAGAGAGAGAGAAAGGGAAAGAAAGAGGGAGAGAGAGAGAGAGAGAGAGAGAGAGAGAGAGAGAGAGAGAGAGAGAGAGAGAGAGAGAAACCACCTATCCAATTCCACGTCCAGCCAAAAAGAAAAGACAGAGAGAGCCAGAACACCTTCCTTTATCCTCTGTCCAGGTGACAAGGGGGATGGGGTGAGACCACCCTCAAATGGCTTCTATCCCACAGAAGGGGGGTTGCCTTATCTGGCATTATCTCTAAACCATTTTCCTATGAACTTCTATAAACCTTATTTCCTTTTATTTTATCTATCTGGATATGAGATATCTGTACCACTCACTTTGAGACATTTCAAATGACACCAAAAACATAACAGTCAATGTTGAATATTCACATTAAACCATGTTCTTGTGTGAGCTCCTAGTTTCTGAGAGGAAGAAAGGCTGTATTGGGGGAGGTCCAATGTTAATCAGCCAGCAGGGCCCTTTTGTCCCATAAATCAGGCCTCAACCAGTATTTTCAGTCTTACAGTTTCCCTCCTTGATCCCGTGGGTCACATTCCGATGAACACTTACGGGGTCACAGTAAGACGTTTGTTATAGTCCTTGAAGATGTAGCACAAAAATTGTCTTTGCAATGTTGGCATCAGTAGAAGCTCAGTGGGCTGTGTTCACCTGCAGAACACCTGTTCCCACCAGGTGTATAGCTTGAGTCCAGCCGGTGGATGAATGCGTTCAGGTTCTCTTCCTGTAATCCTGTGACGTGAGCAAAGTTCATAGAGTCAATCTGGACCTTTTGTGACTTGTTCAGTTGACGTGTCATTCCTTCATGGAGAAACTTCCGCTTCCCTGGCACCTTCTCCACGATGATGATCTGACCCTTCTTGACCAACCCTGTCACCTCCAGCGGTACGGTTGTCTGGGCAGACCTCAGTGGATGAAGGGCTTCTCCTTTGGTTCACACTGCTTTGTGTGAGACACCTGAAAAGCATCTTAAATGTCCGCTTCACGATTGAGCACATATGAACTTACAGTCGTAAGGAAATGCATAGGAACGCATAATGCAATAAGGAAAAATCATGTCATGTTCAATGTAAAATACCATGTTCATGTCAGCAATTGTGAGTGGTACGTTTGGTCTCATTAATTACCTGATTTTTAAATTACCACGCCAATAGTACTCCTATAGAGGGTCAAGGAAGGACAAAGGAAGATCTTACAAGCTCTTACCCTGTTTCTAGAAACATTTAAATAAATGGCATTCTTACAAAACAACCAGTGCTATTTTGGTGTAACCAAACATAGAGATTCAATTGAATTGATGTCCAAATACATTGTTGCAAGTAAAATGGACAATATACAAATATGCAGATAAGTTTCAGAAATGTTTTTCTGAATTACTCAAAGGAAATAAAAATAAGTTTCAGAAATTAAAATCAAAATAAGTTTCAGAAATGTTTTTCTGAATTACTCAAAGGAAAAAATGCAGAAATCAAAATAAGTTTCAAAAAATTAAAATCAAAATAGGTTTCAGAAATGCAGGTCGGTGTAAACCAATCAATGGTTTTGTGTGTTTGTGTGAGAATTTTTTTTTTAGAATGTCAGAGTGTGTTTTTGTGTGTGTGTGTGTGTGTGTGTGTGTGTGTGTGTGTGTGTGTGTGTGTGTGTGTGTGTGTGTGTGTGTGTGTGTGTTTGGGTGTGGGTGTGTGTGTTGGTGTGTGTGTCTGTGAGAGAGTGTGTTTGAGAGTGTGTTTGAGAGTGTGTGTATTGATCTGGCTAAGTCACAGTCGATGACAGAGTTGAATTGTAAATTTTTGTACTTGATTGAATTGGTCTCACTTCAGATTTATCCATTTTACTTATGTTTCTGTTATTAGTGGTATGTTGAGAAATCAGGGGCCCTCTGATCTTCCAACTCCCACCAACAATCATTGAGTTTGAAATTTAATGGCAGGTCTGCCTTAGAATTTGTCTTGATTTGTGACTGTAGCCATTCAGTTGTTCATGTGTGTTACATTAGTTAGCAGTTTGTTGTGAATAGCGTATGCTATTCTCTGTGTCTCTGTTAGACCATGATCATGAGATCAGCTCCACCCTGTGTGTGTGAAGCTATCTGGATCTGTTAGTGTGAAGATGACACATCTTCGTCTGATGTGCAGTGTTCAGCCTGGATAGACCATCTAACCCAGGTGATGTTGCTGTGAGGGTATAGTGATGGAGGGGTGTGTTCAGTGTTCATGTCTAGGAGATGGGTGGAATCTAATCTATAACAATTGTGTTGCAAATTTCGATCCAGTTCTAAACTGGGAGGCCATATTTATGCAGTAGTGTGATAGTGTGACGTGTGAAAAGGCCTTTTATAATGTCTTTTCACCCATCTCCCGAGTCTCAGGTTATGTTCGAACAATTCCGCTGTCCTGGATTTGCTCCAGGTGGGCTCCACCATTTTGCAGAAGTAGCCTAAGCCTGAGACAGAAAACAGAGGAGAGCGAACCACAGATAATTCCAATATTTCAAAAGCATTAAATTCAGACGTGTAGAATTCTTTTACTTGTTAGCAATTTTAATTCCAGATGTCACATGAAACCGAGTTTCATTGACCACGTCTGAATTGTTGCGGTTGTCTCAGTGTGTTGGGACACCTGAAGCTGCTTTTTCAGTTCAGCCTTCAGTCCGCTGCATGTGCAATGCATTCACACATTTTAATTTGTGCAGATATTTTTTGACCTGCAAAAAACTGTGGTACTTCTGTCTGCTGTTTAGCATTTCACACCCTCCTCGTAAATTTACTTATCTTATCAGATTCAATTCAGTTGGTGCACCCCAGTCAAGGATTATTTAGCGTGCTATTACCTGTGCCACACTCCTAGCCGTGTTTTCTAACGGTGAAAAATAAAGGCATACTCCGCCCCTTTTTGGCACTGGGTAGCACACAAATGAAATTCTGTTTCAGAAATTCAATTTTAATGACTAAAGTCACACTTCTCCAATTATTGTCCTGCTCGGCGAGTGTAATATAATGTTTATTATAATTCAAGTTATAATATAATTATATTCTTTAACAATACAAGTCAAATTATATTGTTTTCGGTCTCTGGACCAACTTAACGCGTGGTCAAATCTCTACTTGTTCTCATGTCAATACATTTGAATATTAAAAGGCCTTTTGGCTCAGGGCTGATAAGATGTACATTCGCTGTTTTTCTTTTTCCCTTTGCTAGGTTTCAAATACCTTTTCCTCTCATTTAGTCTTTTTAAATGGCCATTATAACGTTTGATTCTTCTAATTACTCTTACTTTATATTTTTCCGTTTATAGATAAGGAAACTTTATCGCTTTGCAGTCCTTCTCCTAAGGATGCACGACACAAGTGGTCAGTCCCGAAGATCAGAAGCTGAGGCAATGGCTAAATATCTAGGACGTTGCCGTAATCCCAACGCGCAACAATCAAAGATATATTCAGTAGCCCTCTTGGATGCCCTTCAGGAACTCAATTCAACCGTTTTCCAAAACTATTAAATTAGAACAGAAGTCATCGGAAGCGTCCAAGCTAGGTTAATCAACCAGCGTAAAGCTGATCCTAGTCGGACTAACCCATCCTCTCATCCAAGCAGCCCGCACACTTCCTGATATCAGTTATTAACCGTCGTTAATCTCTGACGCAATCTTGTGGAATATACGAATCCGTAAATCTATTTTGGAAAAAACAAATCTCAGAGTAATTCAGAATACATTCAAACATAACAATATTTCGTTCTCTGAAGCCTCAAATATGAAAAGGTTTTTTGTTTCAGGATTAATGAGATGCGTTCGCTGTTTCTGATTTTCAAATTCATTGTGAATCACATTATAGCCATCAAATTCAGCACAGACACACGCGTTCACTTCAGTTAACACAGGACACATGGCCTAGAATCCCTTCATCTACAACCCTTTTACCTAAGTGTTCCAAATACACCCACAGCAAAACAATAGAATACAACATCTATATCACCTTTGCCTAAGTGTTTCAACTACACTTACAGTAAAGCAATCCTGTTTAAACAATAAACTTTAAATTAGCCTATGTGCATGTTGTAGCACAAACAACCAAATTGTGTTCTATGTGCACAATGTGTTAAGCACAACTTCAAATTTGAAAATCCAAACAGAATCATTGCAAACATGAATATGTATCACATCATCCTGTTTTTCTCAAACTTGCTTTTAAACAAATGCATCGACTTGTCTTTTTGTTTAAAATAGAGTCTGTCAAGATTAGTTTAGGTTTAGTATAGGATATTAATGTTTTCAATGTGGCTTTTGGGCCTACCAGTCAGCCAGCATTTAGCATTTAGCATTAGTCTTGGACGCAGCATGGCTTTAGCATTTAGCATAGCCTTGAGCGTTTTGATTGAAAACAGCATGCCAATAGCATTTAGCAATAGCCTTAATATTTGAGTCTTAGCCTGTACATAATATCATCCTGTTTTCCCAAAATGTTCTTTTCATAAACAATGCATCGATCTGCCTTTTTATTTATAAGATCACGTGTTTTCCGATCGTTTACAAACTTAAATTTTTCTTTCTCTGTTTTCTGTTAGTTTGCTCATTCTTTTCACGTGTTGCTGGTTTCAATAATGGCCGGAAAACATGCGCCTGATTTTAAAACTTTTAGTCTTTACTTTTTTAGCTCTTCATCGAGTTATTAATTATTTGGATGTTATTCTCACTTGTTTCGTTTCCTGTTGCTTAGGCAAAATAAGGAGATCTTTAAAATCTAATGCACAAGGGTTTTCATTCTTCATCTGGCTGCCGCATCACGTTCTAAACAAAGGGCTTTAATTCCGACCCGTAAACAATGCAAACATTTCTTCAACACTTCTATAAAGGGCAGAAAAAGTTTACTTACCATCGCGGCGGAAGAAAGAGAAGATGTTCAAACCTCTTGTTGATTTTAAAATCCCAAATACTTGCTGAAAAGGACATTTCTCGTGAAACTGTTTTGATCTGTTTTGAGATCACGTCCGAGGTCACCATTTTGTAAGGCCCGCTATATTGGCCCAATCTGCCGGTTCGCCAATACACGGGGAAGGTTGTCACGTGTTCTGTCCTCACTCATGCAAAGTATTTGTTGGTTAAATTTGCAATACATTAATCATGTACTCACTCGTTAATTCATCTGACTCCATAAATGAAAGGTTTTAATAATATCTGTGCCTCACTAAAAGTGAGCGAATGTTTGACTATTCCTTTTAACCATTAAATAAACAATGTCAAACCCAGTTGGAATAATCACATTGTAGCAATTTAATATTTCAGATATCAGAGATCAATTCCACAATCAATTCAAATATCTAGAACATGGTTATACATTGGTTACACCAAAGAATCTTACCCAGCTTGTACCTGAGATAGAGAGAGAGAAAGGGAAAGAAAGAGGGAGGGAGAGAGAGAGAGAGAGAGAGAGAGAGAGAGAGAGAGAGAGAGAGAGAGAAACCACCTATCCAATTCCACGTCCAGCCAAAAAGAAAAGACAGAGAGAGCCAGAACACCTTCCTTTATCCTCTGTCCAGGTGACAAGGGGGGTGGGGTGAGATCACCCTCAAATGGCTTCTATCCCACAGAAGGGGGGTTGCCTTATCTGGCATTATCTCTAAACCATTTTCCTATGAACTTCTATAAACCTTATTTCCTTTTATTTTATCTATCTGGATATGAGATATCTGTACCACTCACTTTGAGACATTTCAAATGACACCAAAAACATAACAGTCAATGTTGAATATTCACATTAAACCATGTTCTTGTGTGAGCTCCTAGTTTCTGAGAGGAAGAAAGGCTGTATTGGGGGAGGTCCAATGTTAATCAGCCAGCAGGGCCCTTTTGTCCCATAAATCAGGCCTCAACCAGTATTTTCAGTCTTACACTATTTTTCACATAAATTGGCAAAAGTTCAGCTATTACAGTTTTTTACAATCGCTATGACAGTTTTTTCAATACATTTAACAAGTTTCCTAAACTCTTAACGCACCAACACACCTACAACAAAACGGTTAATTTCATGCTCAAAATCACACATTGTAAACTAAACTCCAAAACTAATACACAATACACTATGTCTAACAAAACACTGCAAACATGTTTCAAAATCAAATAATTATTCAAAACACTAACATATGTTCTCTTCCGACAGGAACATTTAGTCAATCATAACACAATGACAAAACAACACTATCATCAGCTGAAATTACAGAAACTGCATTATTTGATGTGTCAGTTATGCCCTTATACAATAGACAGTATATTGTATTGATCATAGATTGTGTTTTGCACTGTAGTTTCTTTTGAAGCCTCTCTACATTTTTGTTTTGTTGGGTTTAGTAAATGCATGCATTTAGTTTCTTTTGCTGCAGAAATTCAATACAAAAAATGAATGACCATCTCAGAGTAGTGTCACGGGGTGACAAAAATAATTAGAAAAGAGATTAAAAACCCTCGTGAATGCAGTGCTATTTGGAGACCTCCTGTGGATGCCCGTCTCATTACACCGCAAATCTGTTGCTATGGCAGTGAGGCTAATGGCCCAATTGACCGCAGGTGTGGAGTAATTAACAGAGAGCGTTGGGAGAGGAACACAGATTCAGATGGGGCTTTAAAAAGAGAGAGGAAGCAGACTGCTGTGTGGTTCTCCTCCCGTGAGGGTGGTTCTCTTTTCGTGAGATACTGTGTTCTTTTCGGCGGGTTGTTTGGATTGGAGGCTGGGCTGTGAAATGAGCGAAGACTGAAGCTGAGAAATGGACAGAGGAGAGTGAAGTGTTTGTCAACAGAAACCCAAGGAATATTGTCAGCGGTGGGAAAGACGCAAAGTGATGAGTATCAGATCCGTTGTTTATATGCACTAACACTGAAGTGGTGTTGAGAGTTTGGAAAGTGTGTGGCACGAGTGAACCAGTACACCGAGTGAATTGTTGATCTGTCTCTAACTTTGTCCTCCCCTTGCTGGATGTGATGATTGCTGTACCCGTTTTCTGCTGTCTCTGGAGAGAAGTTGAGCCCTTGTGAGAGACGAGCGTTTATCTGGTGGGAGAAAGACCGGTGGGCGAGTGCTGGCCCGAATGCACGGTGTGCGAGTGGAATGCAGTGCCTGAAGTGACAATTCACATGGTTTGTGTGATGGAGTGAGGTTTATCGTGTGGAGAAGTATTAATAGTCTGCTGTGCACTCTCCTCTATAGTCTTTCACCCGCTGTTTCTGAACAGGGTTTGTCACATCAAGCGCCCAACTTACTATTTGAGACAGCCCCGCTCTGTTAATGCTGCCGATCTATTAATTCCTGTTACATTGTTGCAGCGCACAGCCGAAGTGGAGTGTCCCGCTCAAGTGTCCTCTTCGTCTGGTGGTCTCCACATGTTCCATTGAAAGTCGCTGTCCTGTTCGGAAAAGGGAAAGGTATTTGAATGAACGTTTGATATACTGTTGAACAGTTAAACCCTGCTACCTGGCTACAGTGCACAGCCGAAGTGGAGTGTCCTGCCCAAGTGTCCTCTTCGTCTGGTGGTCTCCACATGTTCCATTGAAAGTCGCTGTCCTGTTCGGAAAAGGAAAAGGTATTTGAATGAACGTTTGATACACTGTTGAACAGTTAAACCCTGCTACCTGGTTACAGTGCACAGCCGAAGTGGAGTGTCCCGCTCAGTGTCCTCTTCGTCTGGTGGTCTCCGCATGTCCCATTGAAAGTCGCTGTCCTGTTCGGAAAAGGAAAAGGTATTTGAATGAACGTTTGATACACTGTTGAACAGTTAAACCCTGCTACCTGGTTACAGTGCACAGCCGAAGTGGAGTGTCCCGCTCAAGTGTCCTCTTCGTCTGGTGGTTTCTACATGTCCCATTGAAGGCTTGTCCTGTTCAGAAAGAGAGAGAAGGTATTGTAATTGAAACGTTCCATATGCTGTTGGGAAGTTGAATCCTGTTACCTGGTTACAGTGTACAGTTAAGTGGAGTGTCTCCCTTGAAGTGTCCTCTCCGTCTGGTGGTCCCCACCTGTCTCCACTGGAAGCCTCCGCCCTGTACAGAACGAGAGAAGGTATTGCAGCCGAATGTTTCATCTACTGTTGAATGGTTGAATCCTGTTGAAGTGTTACAGTGTACAGCTGAAGCGGAGCGACTCGCTTAAAGCATCCTTCCTGCCTGGTGGTCTTCACTCGCTCCAACGAAAGCTCCTGTCCTGTGCAGGAAGAGAGAAGGTATTTCAACTGAACGTTCGGAGATGGTTGAATAGTTAAACCCTGCGCCAGACGGAGATTCTGAAGAAAGACTTCAGGAATCTAATCGATACGGTACGCAGCACATCGCCTGAAACAACGATCATTGTGTCAGGACCGCTTCCCACGTACCGACTAGGGCATGAAAAGTTCAGCAGATTATTTGCGCTAAATGAATGGTTAATGTCATGGTGCAATGAGCAGAAACTGCTCTTTGTAAATAATTGGAATCTGTTTTGGGAGCGTCCTAGGCTTTTCCGTGCTGATGGCTTACACCCAAGCAGATTCGGAGCGGATCTTCTGTCAGATAACATCTCCAAAATGTTAAATACCCTTTGACTAGTAACCAAAAGTCCAAATCATAGTCTCTGCTGCACCAATTCAACTGATATAAATACTAGTGTAGAACATTGCATAGAAACCGTGTCTATTCCTCGTTTAGTGAGATCAAATAATAAATCTAATGCAGGATCTAGGAAAAATCTAATTGTTATTAAAACAGAAAATGTTGCTATTAGTAAACAAAAACTATTTCTAAAGCTAGGTCTTCTAAACATTAGATCACTCACACCTAAGGCAGTTATTGTAAATGAAATAGTCACAGATAATAGCTTCGATGTACTTTGCCTTACTGAAACCTGGCTTAAACCAAATGATTATTTCGGTATTAATGAGTCTACTCCTCCTGGATACTGTTATAAGCATGAGCCCCGTCTGATTGGCCGTGGCGGAGGTGTTGCAACCATTTATAAAGATATTCTAAATGTTACTCAGAAAACGGGTTATAAGTTTATTTCATTTGAAGTACTTGTACTAAATGTTACGCTCTTAGATGTTAGAAAAACATCCCTATTATCTCTAGCCTTGGCTACCGTATATAGACCGCCAGGGCCTTACGCTGATTTCCTAAAAGAGTTTGCAGATTTTCTCTCAGACCTATTAGTCAATGTCGATAAAGCATTAATTGTTGGAGATTTTAACATACACGTAGATAATCCAAATGATGCGTTAGGAGCTGCGTTTACAGATTTATTAAATTCATTTGGGGTCAAGCAAAACGTCACCGGACCAACTCATCGTCTTAATCATACACTCGATTTAATTATATCACACGGAACCGATCCAACCGATATAGATATCATTCCACAAAGTGATGAAGTCACTGATCACTACATGGTAACTTGCATATTACGTACTGCTGTAATATGTCATGCGGCGTCGCGTTATCAACCAGGCAGAACAATCCTCCCATCCACCATAGATAATTTCTCAAATTGCTTATCTAATCTGTCTCAGCTGCTGCCTGAACCCAAACAAACAGATGAACTAGAAGAACTAACTAGCACTATGAGCACCATTCTCTCTAGAACATTGGATGTGGTTGCACCTATTAAATTAAAAAAGGTCAGAGAGAAAAATAAAGCACCATGGTATAACAATACTACGCATGTTTTAAAGAGAGAAACCCGTATTTTAGAGCGTAAATGGAAACAAACTAATTTAGAGGTCTTTAGAATCGCGTGGAAAGACAGTATGTCACGTTATAAAAAGGCCCTAAAAGCGGCCAGGGCTGAGCACCTCCGCAAACTAATAGAAAACAACCAAAACAATCCAAGGTTTCTATTTAACACCGTGGCTAGACTAACAAATAAACAGACGTCACCCGAACAAAATATCCCGTTACAGTTCAGTAGTAATGATTTCATGAACTTCTTCACTGAGAAAATAGAAAGCATCAGAACCACAATTATAAACGTTCAATCTTCAATCGCGCCTTACAATTCAGCTTCAATTATCACCCCGAAAGAACAATTACAGTGCTTTACAACTATAGAACAAAAAGAGTTAAATAAACTTATCACTTCATCTAAAACAACAACATGTTTATTAGATCCTATACCAACTAAACTACTGAAAGAAGTGTTATCTGTAGTGGAAGAGCCTCTCCTCAATATTATTAACTCGTCTTTATCTTTAGGTCATGTTCCAAGAACATTTAAACTGGCAGTTATAAAACCTCTCATTAAGAAACCACAATTAGATCATAATAATCTAGCAAATTATAGACCCATTTCAAATCTTCCATTTATGTCTAAAATATTAGAAAAAGTGGTGTCCGCTCAACTGGGCTCTTTCTTGCAACAAAATGATATCTATGAAAAGTTTCAGTCTGGATTCAGACCGCATCATAGCACTGAAACTGCGCTCGTTAAAATCACAAATGATTTACTTTTAGCTTCTGACCAAGGCTGTATCTCAATACTAGTTTTACTTGATCTTAGTGCTGCGTTCGATACTATAGATCACACAATACTCTTAGATCGACTACAAAATTATACTGGTGTTCAAGGACAAGCACTAAGCTGGTTCAAATCATACCTATCTGACCGCTACCATTTTGTCTATTTAAATGGAGAAAAATCGATCATAACTCCAGTAAACTATGGAGTGCCGCAGGGATCTGTATTAGGCCCTCTGTTATTTTCAATATATATGATGCCACTTGGAAATATTATAAGGAAACATGGAATTAGTTTCCATTGTTATGCTGATGACACTCAAATATATATTTCATCACGGCCGGATGAAAACGCTACATTTTCCAAATTGACAGAGTGTGTTAAAGATATAAAAGATTGGATGACACGTAATTTTCTTTTATTAAATCCAGACAAGACAGAGGTAATACTTATCGGTTCAAAAAACCGCCCACAAAACCTCGCACAATACAACTTTAACATCATAGGATGTCCTGTTACTTTATCCTCTACAGTAAAAGACCTGGGTGTTATACTCGATTGCAACCTGTCTTTTGAAAATCATATTTCTTATGTTACAAAAACAGCCTTTTTCCACCTTAGAAACATTGCTAAGCTACGTAATATGCTATCAGTTTCTGATGCAGAAAAGTTAGTTCATGCATTCATGACCTCGAGACTGGATTACTGTAATGCTTTATTAGCTGGTTGTCCTGCATCCTCAATAAACAAGCTACAGTTAGTCCAAAATGCCGCCGCTAGAGTTCTTACGAGATCAAGAAAATATGATCATATAACACCGATTTTATCATCACTGCATTGGTTACCTATAAAGTTCCGTATTAATTACAAGGTATTGCTACTGACTTATAAAGCCCTAAACGGCTTAGCTCCAGTCTATTTAACGGATCTTCTATCGCCCTATAATCCATCGCGCTCTTTGAGATCACTAAATTCAAGGCTTTTGGTCATACCTAGGATATCCAGAACCACCAAGGGAGGGAGAGCATTTTCACATTTGGCTCCAAAACTCTGGAATAGTCTTCCTGATACTGTTCGTTGCTCAGACTCGCTCTCCCAGTTTAAAACTAGATTAAAGTCGCATCTCTTCAGCCAGGCATTCATATAATCCTACAGTTCAAACTACAATCCGGCCTCTATCCAATGCCAGAGGAGAACTGGCCCCCGACTGAGCCTGGGTTCTCCCAAGGTTTTTTTTCTCCATTAAGGCACCTGATGGAGTTTTAGGACACCATTAGGTCACTTGATGGAGTTTTTCGGTTCCTTGCCACTGTTGCCTTTGGCTTGCTCAGTTGGGGATATTTTGGGGATATCTAATTTAATTTTATCAATCAATAAATTCCTCTTGAAACAAACTTTGTTGTATTATTTTAATTTAATACTGTGAAGCTGCTTTGATGCAATCTGTATTGTGAAAAGCGCTATACAAATAAACTTGACTTGACTTGACTTGTTACCTGGTTACAGCGCACTGTTGAAGTGGAGTGTCCTGCTCAAAGTGTCCTCCCCGTCTGGTGGTCTCCACATGCCCCATCGAAGCCCCCGTCCTGTTCAGAAAGAGAAGTATCCTTGTCAAGTGTTCGCATACTGTTGACTGACGAACCCTGTTGTATCGTTGCAGTGCACAGCAAAGAGGGAGTGTCTCACTTAAAGTGTCCTCTGGCCTGGTGGCCCTCCGTGCTTACGTTACAAGCGGCTGCCGCTGTTGAGAAGGAAAGCGAATAGCTGTGGCACTTACCTCGATCGAAGTGTCGCCCGGTTGTTCAAGGTTCTCTCCCGTCCCGGCTCGAGGTCCCCGTCTCACTTGGCGTGGCCCAGAGGACATCTGTCGGAATATACTCACCTGTTTCTCCTCCTGGCCCGGCCCGCTCGCCACCCTGTGATCCGTCCGAGTGGAGACCATCACTCTCTGGATACTTACCTCGGGGCAGCACCCGGGGCCAGCTCCATTCTCGCCGTGAGTACTTACCCAGTGACCTCCCTGACGGTGTGAGTCCCCCTCCGATCCCTCTCCAACGAGCTGCAGGGCTGTCACGAGCATCCCGTCCTCCTTGGCCCAGGAGGGGCCATCGAATTGCCACTGGCGACCAGAAGGAAGATTTTAATTAGGACTTTTCAAATTTTGCTTTTAACTTAATAAAGAAATTGTTATTCCTTACTCCTCTTGTCCGTCTTGTTCCTTGGCACGCTCCTCGAGGTGGTACCCGGTCTCCAGGGGTGGGTGCAGTCTGGCTCGGCCCACCCCGACCTGTGACAGTAGCTTTATAGAATGTACAGTTTATGAAAAAACGAAGACAGAGACAGAATTGCTGCAATACAGACTTTATTTGCAAAAGGACATTACTGCAAGATAACACAAATATGCAATATAGCTGCCATTTATTATGTGAAAATACTAAATATACGAACAGAAAAAACACCAGAAGAATACTGTAAAAAAAGAAAAAGAAAAAAAAGAGTAATCTTCTAATCTGCCCGGTCTTCTGCATTTGTCCACATGTTCTCATCCACATCACACCTGATATCTTCCCTGGCAAGGCATCTTGGGAAGAATCTTTTACAGTAACATACGTTATCCACCCCTGGCAGTGTTCAGCTGTGATGTCTTGGTATGCTGCAACTTTTGCATACAGGAGGGACATTTGGTCCTGTGGACGATGGTCAAAAACCTTTCATCTCCAGGCTGAGAAAACTCCTCAATGGGGTTTAGTTAAGGGAAGTAAGGGGCAAGGAAAATGGACATCATCCTCTGATGGGCGTCAAACCAGGCTGTGACTAGACGGGAATGGTGGAATGCCACATTGTCCCATATTTGCATAACTTCAATCAGCTGTTTCTCACTAGCAATGGAATAAAATTCACTTCACTTTCAATTCACAATATAAACAGCTGTTTACCTTGGCTTTAGCCTGTAAGGTTAGGTTTAGAACAGGGTGTTATCTGTTCTGACATACAGTGTTAAAGTATTGGTAAATTTGGCAGTAAAAATCCATTGTTTTGGTCTTGTTTGAGCTTGTGTGTAAAAGAAGTCTGAGCATTTTAAATTTGTGTTAATTGTATGCATTTTGTGTTAAAGCAACAAGAAATGTGTTAATAGTATAGCTTACACAGACGGATGAAGTGCTAACTGTGTTAAGAGTTTTGGAAAATTGTTAAAAGTATTGAAAAATCTGTCATAGCAATCGTAAAAAACTGTAAAATAAACGAATACGGACTTGTCGGATCTCCTTGTCTAATACCTCTGTTGATGTTAAAACGCTTAGAAGTCCTACATGGAAGCGATACTGAACTATTAATATCTTTATACAACATCTCTATCAATTTAACAAATTTATAACCAAATCCAAAAAACTTCAGTGCTTGTAAAATGAATTTATGTTCTACAGTATCGAATGCCTTATAGAAATCAAGAAACAAAACAAACCCATCATCCTTAATCAAATGTGCATAATTAAATCAAAAATAAGTATAATATTGTTGTGTATTAACCTTCCTTTAATAAAACCAGATTGGGTTTCACTTATAACTTGACTTAACCTCAATTTTAGCCTGTTTGCAATAGCAGATTTTATAATCAACATTGAGTAGTGTAATCGGTCTCAGATTATCAATCATTATTTTGTCTTTGCCTGACTTTGGGATAAGAATGATCAACCCCTGTTTCATAGTTGGAAGTAAAGAGTTAGATTCAAAACGTTCCTTTAAAGCTTTAAACAACAAATATTTTATATCTTCCCAGAATTTGCAGTCAGACCATCCTGACCAGGAGATTTACCTAAAGGCATTTTTTTAATAGCAGAATCTGTTTCCGCCAATCTCAGGTCTACATCACAGCTTTCTTTAAATTCAATATCAATCTGCGTAATAAAATATTGCATCTTTTCTAGAAATTATTGGCCATTTTTGACAGAATATGAAGAATAATAAATGAGTATATAATGAGTATACTTCCTCAGATATTAATTTGGGGTCTGTGAATACCTTCTCATTAACAATACAACTATTCACAGCATTGCTTTCCTGTCTCCTCTTTTCTAATTGACCAAAAAAAAAAAAAGCTGTATTCTTCTCTCCTTCCTCCAACCATTTTGCACAAGACTTTACAAAGGCTCCTTGTGCTTTCATTAAATACAAATGATCTAATTTAGCTTGAAGAGATAGGAAATGACTCAAGATGATGTTTATAAATTACTGTGTACTACAACAGATATTAATTTCTTGGATTATCTCTTTGCTTCTGTTCCTTGTTTTTTTGTTTACCAAACCGAATTGAAACTTCCCTTGTTTTGAATTTAAAATATTTCCATTTATTCCGATTAGAAGTTAAGGTGAGGTCATCTTTAATCTCAATAATCAAAAAATCTTTATCCTTTGAAAGTTCCGCATTAAACTTCCAGTTATCTTTTCTAAAGGTATGTTTTATTGTTGGCGTCAAAATTAATAAAATAAGGCAATGATCTGTCAATGGTGTGGCAGAAATGGAAACGTTAGTGGCAAACTCATAATGTTCCTCAGTAATAAGACAAAAGTCTATCCGTGACTTAGAGGATCCATTAGGTTTGACCCAGGAAAACTGAGTCTCATTAGGATGCTTTAACCTCCAGATGTCATTAAGGGAATTCGACAGGCAAAACTCCTGAATAATGTTATTAAAATGGTGACTTGTATTACTAGAAGGAGATCTGTCCAGCCACTCATCTGGTGCTAGATTTAAATCACCTCCAATTAGTACAATTTTTTTTTGAAATTTCGATTTAAGCTGTGTGACAACATCTGTAATATTAGAAAATAAAATCTTCTTTTACCCATAAACATTAACTAACATAAGAAAAGTACCTTCACTGTTCACCACAGCAGTAAGACCAATGACCATGAGCATCAGACTGAAAAGTCTCAATCTTCCCAGGGCAATTGTTAAGGCATATGGCGACACCTGCTGGTCGATTGGAGCCATGACTAAACAAAATTGTCTCTCCCCACTGTATCTTCCAAAAAGCAGAATCTTCTTCAGTAGAGTGAGTCTCTTGTAAAAAAACCAAATGTGACTCCTGCCACTTGCAAAACAAAAATATACCTTTGTGTTTTACTTTGTCCTTTAGTCCCCTTGCATTTAGCAAACACAAAGATAGACGAGATTTCAGTGAGAACATACGCCCACTGGAACTCACAGTGAACGGATCAAGAGTGTCAGTAAGCTATCGACAATGAGATCTGAAAAAGAAAAGTGCAACACTTACAAAAAAAGCCTCTAAAAAAAAACAACACATTTTCCATTTTCCAAGACTTCATTATCAGGCAAAACTTTGCTATCCTTCAATGAAAGCAAAGGGACCATGAAAGAATGCCACTTTTCCTTCAGCTCGCACTTGTTTAATGCCAAAGTTCTCCCCTAGCCTCTCTGTCTTTGTTTAAACACTGGATGAGATCAGTGAAAGTCTCATACTTGTTACCAGTGTGCCAAATGCTACAATTTTGTATTATTAATTATAGCAAGCATGTAATTTTACAATATGAAGTAACCCGATTATCACTTTCAATCGAAATCCAACAAGATAATGAATGAGCAGATATTTTATAGTTTTCAGTATATTTTTGTGCGTGTCAATGCACTCAATGTTTGTCCTGTTTCTTTGTCAGATCTTCTTCTTGTAATTTGTTGTATTGTATTGATTTTTGTGTAATTTAGAATCCGTCTAATTGTCCAATTTTGTTATTGTAATTCTTTTTTCTTTTTCTTTTTTTTTTTTTGCCTTTTGTGCTTATATTTAAGAGCTATACTTGTAGAATTACATAAGAAGTGAACTGCCTCCCCTTTGAATAAACTTGCAAATAAATAGATTAATATTTAATCTGAGATTCGCTTCCTTTCATATGGATCTTTCATTAGCCAATCAGTCAAACATTATTCACATTCACTTTTGGCCATGACCCACTTGATAAAAAATGAAACTCATATGAAACAGTAATTTTGTTACATTTTATTTTATTTGATTGAGTATTAAGATGACATGACAGTCAAGCAGTTGCATTCCAATCTGCATTATTAATTTTATGTGCTCTATGTCACCTTTATATTGATTTCACCTTCCCTGTCCAGGAGATCAACATCTCTGCTGTAATCAGTCATCATCGTAGCTCGTATTGTCATCATCAAATTAGTAGTTGTTGTCATTGTCGTCCACATACTCGTTGTCATTGTTGCCATCATCGCCCACGTCCTCGTTGTCATAGTCGTTCTCGTCCTCGTTGTCATCCTCGTCCTCGCTTTCGACGTCGTCATATTGTTTGAGTCCTTTTCTGATCTTTTTTTGCATATTTTTTCCAGGACAGCCTTCTTCGTATTGATACGAAGGCTCAGCTGGGTAGGGATGCTGATGCTCAGTTGGGTAGGGATGATGCTCAGTTGGGTTGGGATGATGCTCAGTTGGGTTGGGACGATGCACAGTTGGGTAGGGATGATGCACAGTTGGGTTGGGATGATGCACAGTTGGGTAGGGATGATGCACAGTTGGGTAGGGATGATGCTCAGTTGGGTGGGGATGATGCTCAGTTGGGTAGGGATGATGCTCAGTTGGGTGGGGATGATGCACAATTGGGTAGGGATGATGCACAGTTGGGTAGGGATGATGCTCAGTTGGGTGGGGATGCTGATGCGTAGACGTGTGGTGAGACGAGCGGAAAGCCATCATGGGGAATAATGTTTAAGTTGCCAGTGAAGTTAGCTGTAATGTACACAAACACACACACACACACACACACACACACACACACACACAAAAGAATAAGTATGTTTTGTCCATTGCTTAATTTGCAAATTCTGAGGTCCCGGAACAATGGGAGGTGATTGATCTGGCAAGTTAGTGGGGTAAGGAAAGGTATCGCAACATATGCACATGTTCGGGTTGTGCATAATCACAGTCGGGTTTGCATCTAACTATTTTGATGTGCACATAGGAAATTCTGAATGGAAACGCTTGACATGATAATAAACTCTCAGAATTAACATAGACATTGAAATCGCATTGCTTAAATCGTGTTTGCTCTCACTTGTTAATGGTTTCTCTCCATGAAATACTGAGGTGTGGCCAAGGCCAGCTACAATAATTAAGCAGTGTAAACAAGCTCTCATTAAGAGAAGCAGTTGAGCGAACTGAAGTGGAAAACATACTCTAAGAGGATTAGTGACTTTTCTCAGTTGATTCTAGCGCAGTTGTCATTATTAGGAATCTTTGGTTGTTTCTGTGTTTACTGTGCTCTAGTCGCGTTGCTGAAATCGTGTTTGCTCTTGCTTGTTAGCATGGTTCGTCAGTTTGCGCTCTGTGAAATAATAAGGTCTGGCCAGCTGAATTAACTAACGACGTATCTGGCATGTACATGATCGATTAGTATCGATTAGGCCCTTGTGAGAAGCCCTCATCGTGTGAAGACAGATGAGTGTGAAGACCAGTGACTCCAACCTGCGCAACTCCACCGTTATCAGTTTGTAGCAGTAAATGAAGAGATGTCATATAAGTTCAGTATGGCGTACCACAAGGCTCAGTACTAGGACCATTGCTGTTCACTCTGTACATGCTACCCTTAGGAGATATCATTAGGAAGCATGGCATTAGTTTTCACTGTTATGCTGATGATACTCAACTCTATATTTCTTCACGCCCTGACAAAACTTACCAATCCACAAAATTAACGGAATGCATAGTTGATATAAAAAAAAGTTCTTAAAAGTTTTTAATTCTGAAAAAAACAGAGATTGTAATTATTGGACAAAAAAAGTCCTCACATAATAACCTAGAACACTCTCTAACAGTTGATGGCTGCTCTGTCAAGTCCTCGTCATCGGTTAGGAACCTGGGTGTGCTCTTTGATACCAATCTTTCATTTGAAAGTCACGTATCTAGTATCTGTAAAACCGCAATTTTCATCTTAACCCTCTGGGCTCGGCTATCTCACCGGCGCGATTGTCTCGCTTTTTTTCTTATCAGTGCAAAAGAGACTCAAATAACTCAATCGATTTTAGTCATACAGGGAAGTGTTGTACATCATTCAAAACTGCTAAATGTTTTTTATTTGTGTACACTAATAATAAAAACAAAATGTTGTGTTTTTTCGTAAAATAAAGAAAATAAACATGCGCCTTCTCCCGTCTCTCTCAATGTGAAGTTCATTCTGAAGTGCAACAGAAAATTATCTGTAACTTAGCAAATGCTTGTCACTGTGACATGAAACATATGTCTTTACAAAGCTTGAAGTCTCCATTTTTAAATTATGTATATCATATATATAAAAAGATATTCTCTGTTTAAGTAATCCGTATGAAAGAAACAACATGTACAGTTTCTCCAGCCCGAGCTCATTAGTTATAATGTGACCACACCCACGTGCTCACGAGCGATGGACATGCAAATGATCCACACGGAGGAACACAGAGCTGTAAACGCCCTCATTACCTCAAAACTAAAAATCGGAGACTTCAGTATTCCTCTGTTTTTCCTAGAGTGTGGAAGACTGTGTTTGTGCTGTGCTGTTTACCTTGGATTTACCTCAGAAGAATTAGAAGAACACGATTTAATTATGAGAACGATTTAAGACACTCATAATAGTAGCATGTTATTGTTGCATAAACTTTACATTGTAGCTACTAGTTAAACTGGTGCCGGACTAAAATGTACGTTATGAAATGAGATTGGAGTAAAAACATGAAGCCTTATGCTAAATGTATATACTTGTACGACACAAGGATGTGTTTATGTTCGATAATTAAACACAGCATGACAAAAGAAGGCTAGTATGAGTGTTTATTCTAAGATGGTGAGTATTATAATGTTTAGACCCGTGTTTACTGTAAAATAATGTGTTTGTGGATATCTGCTCAAACAAAGATATTTATAATATGGTAACAATAATGTTTAATAGTTTGGAGCGGCTCGATTGCTTCAGTAAATGTTCTCTGCATGCGCTGTGAGTTTGAGTCAGTCGCTCTGTGCGTTTGAAAAGCAAAACATTAGGCTTAATTCTTTTACTCCAATCTCATTTCATAACATCATAATGAATGGAAATGTTTGAAGTAACATATGATAATCCATATATTTTTCTCTAGTGTAGTGTTACTGAAGTGTTCATTTTTAACGATTTACAGGCCGCCTGCTATAGGCTATTGTTATTATTTTATGCAGCCCTACACAAGGCACAACAAACTTGGTGTTCATATATATATATATATATATATATATATTAACACCAAGTTTGTTGTAAATGTTCTCTTTTGCACTGATAAGAAAAAAAGTGAGACAATCGCGCCGGCGCGATCACCGACACCAGGGGGTTAAGATGAAAATTGCGGTTTTACAGATACTAGATACGTGACTTTCAAATGAAAGAATGGTATCAAAGAGCACACCCAGGTTCCTAACCGACGACGAGGACTTAGAAGGATTTAGAAAAATCTAAAATGTATTCCCAAAATCGTGCAGCCCTATAGTTTCTCTTGATATCAGCATGTTCACAGGTGTTTCTTTTTTTTTAATTTTTTTTTTATTGGCAGGGACCAGATGCCACTGGATGAGTCCTGCTGACTTCAACATTTACATGAGTCTCTGTACATGCCCATGGTAAAATTAAAAATCAAACACCTTGGAAATGACAGGTATGTACTATGTTTCAGGAAAGGTGTGTGACTGTTCAAGTCTCTGTCTTTAGGTCAGTGTGTTCAATAATGTGCTTTTTTGTCATTTTTTGTGTATCTTTGGAATATGTTGTGTTGTAAATAAATTCAAACAATCTAAAAGCCATTATTTTTTAAATCTCCTCATTCTTTGAGCAAGGTTGCTAAGAATGATAGGGCCTGATAGCACCTGATAGGGCCATTCACTGCATGAAAAGTGGGATTTTCGACAGTTACCGGCGCTGTAGATTGTCGTGGAAGTTCAGGTTTACGACTGCAAACGGCAATTTACAGGCAACACTGCAAACTGTCGGAAATTGTCGGAAATTGACGTGGGACTTGCTTGCCCCGTGACCCCCCTCCCTCTAATGCTTTAACATGTAAATGAGACTGCTGTGAGCTTTACAAATGCAAATGAGGGTAGCAGGGGGAGTTTTATCCCAGGTGACTAAAAGGTATTAACTTAATTCTAAAAAAAATACAATACAATACAATATTTATTTATAACGCACAATTAAAAACAGCCAAGGCTGACCAAAGTGCTGTACAGGGCAATAGATAAAATGCAGGGCAGAAACAGGACAATAAAAAAAAAAAAAAAAAAAAAAGGCAATAGTTGTATCATAGTCAAGGGGTATTAAAAGCAAGTTTTGAAGATGGAAATTGAGGGAGCTAGTCTGATATAGAGGGGTAGACTATTCCAAAGTTTTGGGCCTGCAGTCGCAAAAGTGCAGTCGCCTCGTTTTTTAAGTCTGGATCTGGGCACGATAAGAAGACAGTGATCACTGGATCTCAAAGTACGAGATGGAGTGTACGGGCAGAGGAGATTGGTCAGATATTGGGGGCCGGTTTGTTCAGGAACTTCAGGAACAAACAACCAGATCTGGCATTGCAGGCCGAAGCTGTGAAGAGTTCAGCTCAGAGTCGAGCGAGAAGAAAGAGGGTAAGATTTTTAGTCAATGTGACTTTTTTTCACGTGCATTAATAGATGTTTTGTGTCCATACACAGTGCATCACAGTACTGATTGTCTGTATTGGTTGTTTTTACAGCTGCTAGAAGCGAGACGGTGTGCTAGGTGAGGATGACGTGGGCATTAGGAAGTGCACCACCATAGATCTGATGTCCGATGAAGTTCAACCACCAGCCAGGAGCTCACAGAGCTCTGTGCTACGCTGCAGTCGAGATTAGAGGCGACTCCTAAATACAGGGCGATGCACCACAGACGTTTTCAAAGTGGATCGAATTCAGAGAGAACGCCGCTAGTCACCTACAGCTCCGAAGATGAAAACAGACACTGAGCTTCCAATTTGTTGTGTGTGCAGATGATCTATGCTTTGTACATAGGTGTATAGCCTATTGTTTTGTGTTTGTGCTAATAAAGCTCTTTCTTTGAATAAACAGCATGTCCCTGGCAAATTTTCCTTTCCTTTATAAATTCATGTCCTTGATGGTAATAATAGTGTAGTCCATAGGTTAACAATGACATGAATATACCACAGAATAGCATATTATGAATATATAAAAAATAATTTATATATCATAATTTATATAAATATTATAATTTTTTGAATTTATGAATATAAAAAAATAATTTATATATTATTATTTATATGAATATTATAATTTTTTGAATTTATAATGAGCGAGGGTGACCAATAGTAACAGATCTGCCAACCAATCACGAGTGATTTTTCTTGTTTAAACCACGTGGGTTCAACCAATAGTGAGTGAGGAAATTCAAGCCTTTCTCTGGCGGGAGCTGCTACTCATATGGTAATTAGAGCCATTCACACCTCCGGCGCGAGTGCTCTGCATACGTCATGGTTCGTTTCCGACAATATTCGGCACAGACGAACGCGACGTTCACAGGCTGTAAATTGTCGTTAACTGCCGAAAATTAGGGAGATTTACGGCCGTTTACGGGGTCGGAAATCCCAATTTTCATGCAGTGATTATTACGGTCTTTGTCTTTCTCAGGTGTGAATATTCATCAATATTCATGATGATTCACTGAATACAGTGATGATTGTGCTGAATACAGTGTAATCAGCCTTTAGCCATGAAAATGTCACAAGTAACAGAAATAAGCACAAATGTCAGAGCATGTCAGAACACCTCCAGGGCCCAGAAGACACCTCAGACCCCAGAGGGTTAACCTGAACATGGCTCAGGACACAACAAACATTCCTCCACAGGTCACTTTTCAGTGAAACCTACGCTCACTCTCACCCTCTCGCCTATCCTCTTTGGTCTCATCCAAACTTCCTCCCCTATGTAGTTCTCATCATTAGATACTAACAGTACAACTGACACTTTTCTCCACTCTAACATCTTGTTTAGACAACTTCTGCCTGCTTGCATCCAGGCCAGCCCATGCCACCCCCTCTACCCCCTGGTTATCTGATGTTCTCTGCGAGCGTTGTTCTAAACTCAGGGCTGCAGAGAGGAAATGGCGAAATCGAAAGATCCCACTGACCTTGGTTTGTATCAATCCCTCCTCTCTTCCTTCTGTGCTAATGTCTCTATTGTTAAAACAACTTACTACCACAACAAAATGAACAATTCTTCTAACTCTCTGACTCTTTTCAAAACCTTCTCTTCTATTATTAATCCTCCTTCATCAGCTCTAACAGCTGGATGATGCCCTTCCTATCGGAGCTACACAGCTCCTTGTCCAAGCTCTTGTTCTATCCAGACTGGACTATTGTAAAGCTCTCTTGGCAGGCCTTCCCATATCCACTGTCAAACCTCTGGAACTGATCCAGATGCTGCAGCAAGAGTGTCTTTATCGAGCTGAAGAGACGCACGTCATACCTCTCCTCATAGACTTGCACTGGCTGCCAATTGCTGCTCGCATCAAATTTAAGGCAGTGATGCTTGCCTACAGAACAACCACTGACTCTGTTTCACTTGTTACTTTGTCAGTTGTTGTACATGTATTGGTTGCTTTTGTTTCTGTGATCCTAGTGGTTTTGTTCCTTTGTTCCTTGAGTTCTGTTTTATCTGTTTATGTGTTACTTTATTAAAATCCTGCACTTAGATCCTCTCCTTCGCCTGCTTTCCTCAGTCACGTTACAGTTGCCCTGTTGTTGGTTTGACTGTTTCTATTGCTCTCGTCATTTGTAAGTCACACAAGATAAAACCGTCTGCTAAATTATTAAATGTAAATGTAATGTGACGCAGATTATCTTGAGTTTTGCGTTAGTTCAAATGCGCATTAAGGTGATGGGAACAGTTTATCCGCATACTCATGACATGTTGTGACCATTTTTGCATGTGAATCATGCATTAGGCCCAACAAAAGGTCTTACCTTGGCAAACAATTCTTCCAACATAGCCCTTAACATTCATACGGAATTTGAAAGTTTACTCAAGTCATAGTAATTTGCGTGCGGAAGCTTGCAGGTAGACTATACGGGGGTTGCTGCACTGGCGTATGGGCACAGCAGCCATTTAAGCTAAACGATGTCCAGCAACACAAATAACTCTCTCCGAAGCAATGGGCTTCATCACGACAAGAGGTAGGCCTAACCTCAAGATACAATGCGCATAACGTCGTGGAAATGCGCAATTCACATTTTCTTAAGTCGAATATTTGGAAAAGAGCATACAAAATGCAAAACATTTTGGATGGAAACCCAGAGACTAACTCACATGTAAAAAAAAACAAAAAAAACCGTATCTTTTGTTTTCGAGCATACAAGTAAATAAGTGATATTTCATTGAATGTATTCAACATAGTTAGCTACAGTAAAATGTAGAATACATCATGTTAACTTACCTCTTTTCTCACTCTGAATCCTGTAAAGTTTATTTTTGCAGGCTGTCTTATATACAAGCAGGAGACTTTGCTTTTGAGAAGACACTCCCTCAAACATCCAAAACTCTTAAAAAAGCTAAAAGACATGCCTACAAAAGGTTAACTGGCATATTAATGTGACTAGTTCTCTAGAAGATGATCTCCTTCAGCTCTGTGTATTAGTTCAGCTATTTGAACTCTGTTAGAGTATTGCAATTATTTTTGGAAATGTTATAGTCACCTGACCGAACTAAGTCTGATCAATAGCAGTTACGAAAATTGGGTTCTCAAACTCATTTACCACATGTACATGTTTTTGATAGTTTGTTTTTAAATAAGTGATATTTCATAAAATGTACTGTTATTTGGAATGTCTTCTTTAGTCACACCTGGGGCTGTTAACTTTTCACCTGCTACCTGATGAAGAACACCTCCCAGGTATTTCAGTTTGACAGACATGTCCTAGAGCTTTCACAGGAATGAAGGGTTTTGCTTGTACTGTCGGTTTACATTTTTAAATGTTTCTTCACATAAATAGCCTTTAAACTGCGGCGTATGTAAAAATAATCAGTAACAATTTACGAGGTTCATTTATTAAGCATTAGTTAATGTATTAACTAACATGAACTAACCATAAGCAATAGTTTTTTTTGTGTGTGTGTGTGTTTTTGTGTGTGTTTTAATCTTTAAAGTTACTTAATAAAAATACAGCTGTTCATTGTTTGTCCATGTTAGTTCACAGTGCATTAACTAATGTTTACAAGATTTTAATAAAGTATTAGTACATTTTAAAATTAACATTAACAAATGCTATATAAGTATACAGTTCATTATTAGTTAATGTTAACTAATGTTAACTAATGAACCTTATTGTAAAGTGTTACCAAATAATAAATTAGATTAATAAATATCATACATATGGGTGGAAAGTTTCTAAAGGAGTCACCAAAGCCACTATTCTGCCTATGAGGGAACAATTAAGCACAATTATTATTACAAATTATTATTCAGAAGAGGTACCACCAGTAGAAATACACTCCAGTAAACGCTGCTAATGTACAGTTATTGATGCACTGTAAAACATTTATTGTAGATTTACAGTATATTCATTTCTAGTTGTTGCATTGCTTTTTGAAATATAATTATTTAAAAAATCTAACCAATCTAAAACCATTGAACGATAGTGTATATTTTTAGCATATAATATTGCCATATAAAACACATGGCATGTTTAAATCAGACATGATATAGGCAGGTAATGGATTTGTTATCCATGTGATGTAAAAAAATAAATAATGTTCATTCATTCATATTTCAACAGCTGGGAGAAAATAAGTTTAAAGTTAATAAATGCACACTAATCACCACAACGGATTATCCCATAATGCATTGGGTTTTCACTACTTTCTTCTTTAATAATCACATCACAGTAAAATGCTGCAGTGGACGGGAATAATTTTTTTTGTTTTTTTCTGACAATATTCTGACACCTAATGAGTCAATTCTTATATGATTAACAGCGTACACAGTGAAAAAACCTGGAAGCTGTGGTTGCCAGAATAATTCTGGAAAAAATACAGTAAAAATGTATAGATATTTACAGAACCGCTAGTGAAAAACTGTAATATACAAGAAATTACATTTTAAACCGGTAAATCCCACAGCTAAAATATGTTCTGAACCTTTAGCATAGATTGTTCACTGCATTAATAATGAAGGTGATAAAAGAAAAAGCCCCATGGAGAATTAAAGCTCGTCACAAATACATTTTCCAAAAGCTGAATTACATACTACATATATTTCTACTGCCACACACTAAAATGTATAGAGTAACAGAAAACACCATCATGGTGACACATATGACACTTAAATAATGCAATAAACATTCATTAACAGAAGATGTAACAGAAAGCCCAATAAAATAATAGCAAGTGTCACACGGGGAATTCTGGGAATGTCAGTTTACAGTTTTTAACTGTAATGTATAATATGACTTGGTATTTTTTTATATTTCTCAAACATTTAACATTTTTACTGTAAAATTACTAGGAAGACTATAAAAGATCTAACCGGACATTTCCTGTATTCAGTTAGGGTTCAATTGGCTGATAAGCAGTTAACATTTTTACCCATAGTTATTAACAGTAAAATTACAATATTTTTGTTTTCAGTGTAAACAAGGCTTTTTTTTAAGCTGTTCATGAAAATGAAAGTGTTTGGTTCTTAGGTGATGTTTCTGATAAGCCACTACACGTGTAATTTCAGGTTGTTCTTGATTGTTGAGCAAGGCCTCGGGTTATTCTCTATAATAAGTACTGCACGTTGCTGGGAAAACAAGCCTCTGCTAAAAGACATCACAATGTCATATTTCATTTTACATGTTATAGGGCATAGAAATAAGGAAACATCTTATGAATGCTTTATGATTGACGTTGCATGTCAAGCAAATGAAGGAATTCTACTGGAGGCCTTTGTCTTTCCAGTTTCAGTTTAGTGAGTAGGTTATTTATGTGTGTTTTATAAAACAGGTTTAAACAAATAAATCATTCTACACAAAAGGAATCTGTCTTCTGAAGTTATTTCTGTCAGAAACAGACTCATTATGTATTGTTAATCTTGACACGTGCCCTAGCTCTTGAAGTGATGAGTCTGATACATTTGTAATGTCTGGGGGTATGTTCCTTTAAGACCCATGTTTGGGGTTTCCACCGGAGCCCAGCAGTCACGCAGAGTTGGACAGATGCTGATACAGTGCATCCGGAAAGTATTCACAGCACTTCACTTTTTCCACATTTTGTTATGTTATAGACTTATTCCAAAATGGATTAAATGCATTATTTTCCTCAAAATTCTACAAACAATACCCCATAATGATAATGTGAAAGAAGGTTGTTTGAAATCTTTGTAAATGTATTAGAAAAAAAAAAAAAATCTCATGTACAGTATTCACTGCCGTTGCCATGACACTCAAAATTGAGCCACTCAATATGACCATATTAGCGCGGTTCTGTTAACACCTAACTCTTCCTAACATCATCCGGGAAGCAGACACTCTCTGTCAGTTCAAAGCTAGACTAAAAACACTTTGACCTAGCATACACATAACACATTATAGACTTCTATAATTCAATGTTAGGCTGCATAGATCAGGTCAGCCGGAACCGGAAACACTTCCCATACATCCTGATGTACTCATTACATCATAAGAAGGATAGCGTCTACGCTAACATTAGTCTCTCTGTTTATCCCGAAGTTTACTGCAGTCCGCCGGATCCAGGCCGTATCCGGATCTGATGAAGGACCAGTGCCTGGACGTGGCGACAGCGGCCCCTAAGTTAACAACTAATGATCGTTGCGACGGAAGTGAATCAATCAAAACTAACTTTATCTGGACAACAACTTAATTCTAGAGCTGCTGTAAAGCCAAAACAATCTCTGTTATTTAAATTTCCTATTATCACTGTAAAGCTGCTTTGAAACAATCTATATTGTTAAAAGTGCTATATAAATTAAGGTGACTTGACTATAAAATATAAAAGTCTTCTGTTTCTCAAACAAACCTACCGTTTGATTTCAGAAGACTTGCAATGAGCGCATGAGCAATAAACTGCCCCTTTAGTGCTAATAGTGTGTCCTCAATTTTAGTGCCCCATGTAGTTCTCTTATGGGGTTGTCAGGGTGTGTTCACACTTGTAGTTAGGTTCGGTTGGTTTGTTTGGTCCAAACCCCAAAAAACAACAACATTTAGTCCTGGTCCGCTTAGCGTTCACAGTGGCTTTTTAACACCTAACCTAAAGTTACCAAACCTAAAGGCATAGGGATATATTCACTACCTGATTGGTCATCTTTTCTAATGTATATTTTGTGACAGAACTTACAGAACATCCAAAACAATACTGTGTTCTGGGATAAATGCGCTCGCTGTATGCGTGTAGCTATACATACGATGGTATTCTGACCAGCTGAGAACTCGTGAAGAGCTTATCAAATGTGCGAAGTCAAAAAAGTGGCAGGAATCCCTCCATCACAAACCAAGATCTGCTGTGAGGAGATGCGGTTCTGACGCCTGTACTGAACTGTGATGGGCAACATCGCACCTATGATGAGAAAAAAACTTATTCTTGAGCATTTGGTCCTTTTAGGGTCTCATCTTGTGATATCATCAGGGGCGTAGCACCAAATTTTGGGCCCTGGGTACAAACCATCTTGCTGGGCCCCCGTACCAAATACCATAGTGATACCAATGGGTGGGGTATTGCATTTTTATCATAAAAACACTTAAAATGTAAACAAAATAAGCCACACTCTGATTAATGTATTTTTGTTTTATTGTCAAAAGTACAAGTTAATTGATGATTATTTAAAATAAATGCAGACTATAGAATCACAGGGTACACTAACCGCCAAACTAGACATTCAGTCTTTGAATTACGTTTTTAAAATAAGTCATTTTCAATCATTAAGATGTGCATTAAACTGAGAACAATCCTGTACTTAATGTAAGAGCGTGCGCGAGCTAATTTGCATAACAATGCGGTAAAATCGGCGCTAACGATCTGTGTTTTCGCGGGTGTTCGATTTTGACAATGGAGGGAAATATACAGTGTTTTCATGTAAACTTCTGACTCTGGAGAGAACTGCAGCAGAAGAGGAGACAAGCTGCGCATCTGCCTGGAGTGGCAGTGTGTTGAGCTCCCAGCTCCGCCTCCGTCTGCTTCTCACTCCCTGTTATTTACCCAGAAACATTGTTTGCTCGCTATGTAGGGTGTGATACTATAATGTATTGGTATATTATTCAAATAGAGTACGAACATAAATGTATGCTATTCTACCTGGAGTAGATATTTATGTTAAAACAATGTCAATGCTCGATGATGCATTTGGAGCTCACCTTTCTTTTAAAAAAACTGAGTGAGCAACTGCTTGCCCTCATTTGCCTTTCTCTATTTAATCTTCTTTTCTTTTCGTTTTTGAGCCCCTGATTTTCCTTTCTTAAGGAAAGACATGACTCTTCCCCTGTCTTCCTAGTTCCTTTCACGGCTCACTCCAGCTCCTGTCTCATCAACTGATTCACCGCAGGTCCACAGCAGAAGCACCTGACCTGCGGGTCGTACCATTTACATTGATTCGAGAGGGACGGTGGGGCCCTGCACAGCATGAAAATAACTTTTTTTTTATACCAAAAAAGTGCCTTACTACAAGTTTAGTTTTGCACAGGAACTTTTTTATTTGTATATAAATGCTATACAAATGTTAGTGCATGTATATGTATGTATAAAACTGACTTCTAAGGGCCCCCCCCCGCCTCGGGCCCTGGGTACTCGGTACCCTTTACCCTCCCAGTCCGACGCCCCTGGATATCATGTCCTGTTTTTGGTTGGTTTCCATGTCTTTGGTCCGTGTTGCGTTCATGTTTCATTCTAACCGCACTAGAGTTTGTTTGGAAGCTGTTAGAGACCCATCTTTTCAGCGTTCTCGGTCTGCTTGTTTGGTTCGCACCAGGCAGCGCTCATGCTTATTCAAATGAACTGCACTAACAGAGCAATCGCACCAGAGTTCAGTTTAATCAGACCAAACATGCCAAGAGTGAACACAACCTCAGACAACAACCTAAAATGTAAAGTGATTAGATGGAAGATCTGTGTTTTGAAATGGCCAAGTCAGAGTTCTGAGGGTGTATTACAGAAATGTCTATCTTAAGTCTTAAGTTAAGATCTAACAAGTTAATTAAGGAATTGTTTACAAATTTGTATTACAGAAGCAAATCTAAACTTCATTTAGGATTCTTATCCTAACTTATCCTAACCTAATTCTAGCATCTTATGTAGTTAGGAAATCTTAAACCAATCCATCGAGTTCAGTGGTCAACTCTCTGGTCTTTTACTAAGCAGCTGCTGTGAAATGCTAGAGATTAAAATGGAGAAACGTGCTTTTAATTAAGTGCTGCAGAAAGAGAAGTTTTGATAAGCTCGGCAGAAAAGGCAGAGCCTATCACTGGGGTCTAATTATTTATCAGTGTTTTGCCATCAAAGAGCAGCACATGGGTGACATCATTTGGGTGACAAAGTCTATCCAGCATCCAACAGCGCTGTCCTTCATTTTGCATCATTAATAAGTGTAAATTCTCAACAAAAATAAATGCATCTCAAACAGGACTAGTGTTTGTATGTTATATTAGTTTTGTCAGATTGTGTTTGTCTATGCTAACACTGAACACTAATCACACAATGGTGAGTTCAAACCAAACCATTTTAAGTAATCAACTTAATCAATTTATGAAGTCAGAATATGTGATGTTCTCTAAAAAATATCAGTTTTATTGATAATTCAACATTCAAGATGACTTGAATGCAACTAAAGACAAATAACTGCAGAAGTGGAGGAAATGAGTGAAAAATCTATTAAGAATGTCCCCGCCTCAAAAACTCATTGAAAGAAAATAAACACTTTTTTTTTCTTTTTTTTTTTGCTGGACAAAATGATTCTCAAACAAATCAATTAATCTTAACTTGGGTTTTCTGAGTAACGAAGGTATAATATGCTTCCAGATGACTAGATTTTCACAGTTAAGACATTAAGTTAAGTTAACTAACAGTGTAATTGTGAATTAGATGAAGATCAGACCACATTTTCTGAGTAATAAATGCAGAAGTTCAGGAAATTCTAAGGATTCACAAACCTTTTCTTGCAACTGTGTAGCAGAAACTCTGTACAGATACATTACACTACTACCAGTTACTTCCCATGATCTCTTTCATTTGTGTTGAACTTTCTATTACCGAACAGCGCCTGGAGCTCACACAGTATTTACAGTTTTGGGTGACATACTAGCAATTAAAATGTTTTAAATGTTTCCAGAGATTGTTTGCATGTTTCCAGAGAACCTCAAAATGCTGCACTGCTGGTAATATGCAGCTCATGTAACCGTAAAACAGAAGCTTTCACTCTTTAACACATACCTGAATTATCAGGTGAAATGTCAGTTGCTTTCCCCAGATGTAAAAGCCATGTGCGTTTCAAAACTTTAATGTATTTATCAGTGGTAATTTACAACTGGCTCAGCACAAAATAAATATCTTATTTTACACCATCCATTTAATTCCCAAATAAACATTATACAAATAAATAAGTAAAAAGTCAAATAGTCATAACCCGTGTCATTATGGGATAGTCCGTTGTGGTGATTAATGTTTCCTTTGACAGGTACCTTTGAACTTATTAACTTTGAACTAAGGCTATTTTTCCCAGCTGCTGAAATAATTACAGAACATTCTTTTTCAACTGTGCTGCATCTAGTGTATTAAAAAAATCCATTACCTGCCTCTTATGTCTGCCTAAAACTTGACGTGTTTTGTTTAGCAATATTATATGCTGTAAATATTAACATGGTGTATGGTGTCATATCCGCCAGCTGGAGTGCTCTTAATCTCCACTAGAGGGCACTCCTCCCGACTACTGGGCCTTCCCATTATGGACTTAATTTCGCCAGTATCCCTCGTATAACTACAGTATAATATATATATATATATTTTCCTCCATAAATACGACTTCAGTGCTCCAACACCCCTAAAACATCCCTCAGAAGCACAAATCCAGTGGAGAATTCGGCCGCCCGATGGAAAAAAGGCGATGGGCTTTTTGGGCTACTTTTGTTGCACAGACCTGGCAACCCTGCACACCATCCTTCTTTCCCCGGGCCACGAAGGATAGAACGAATGGATCCTTCACATCCTTGTCTATCCCGCCCCGGCTACGAAAGGATTTGTATATTTTTTTTCAAAGAAAATGGAGGGTGTTAGTACTTCTGTGGGGACCTGTGAAGTCTTCGGTGAAGAAATACTGTGGGAAGTATTGTGTTTTAATTTACTCAAATAGCTAGCGAAAAAAAGTGTTAAAAGTCATGGGTCTTTCTTTCTTTAAAACGTGAATTACCACCGTGCTCCTTCATTTGATAGGATGTTCTGAGGCAAAACTTGTTCTAATATTTCATTTTGTTATAGGGAGCAAGTAGCAGACAGCTGAGTTTATTCAAATGAGGGCCGTAAACGAGAATTTATTTACCAGGGCGAAAAACTCGGCCTTTGTGAATTATAGGTAAGGCAACAACCCATTTGTAATATTTTCATATTACCCCGGTTCGACCTTCAACCTAATTCTCTGAGCAGTTGGTAACATAATGAGAACAGTCAATGGATACTGGGAAGTGAAGTCCATAATTGGGAAGGCCCAGGAGTTGGGAGGAGTGCCCTCTGGTGGAGATTAAGAGCACTCCAGCTGGTGGATCTGACACCAGCAGTGTTTTAATCAGATCATCTTTTTTTTTTTTTTTTTATCAGATAAGATAAAGTTTTCTGCACCCATATGTTTGAACTGCTTTATCATTTAGACGCACACACAGACATAAAAAAAAAATAAAAAATTATGCAACAACAACATTTGATGACATCTCAACAACAGTAACAATTTAACAAAGCGACCAATCAAAACTCATCCATGGCTCCCAGCAAGCATTGCGGCATAAATAAATGATGCAGCTGAATTGTCTTAACATTTTCTTTTATTCTTACTATTTGCTTTAATTTTTTTCTGTTTGTTGTGACTTTTTAGTAGCTTGTTTTGTGATGTCCAGAATATTTGTCATGTTACTGAATATTTTGTTGATTGTGAATCAGAATGAGCTTCCTTCAGACGGGCCGTTTCGGTGTCTGTAGCTTTAAATACTAATGAGGAGGAGAAAGGCGGTGCAAGGCGGCGCAAGGTGGAGGGTGGGTGTGGCCTTGACCATCTTGCGCAACGGTACCATGCATGTTTGTTTATGTTGGATATATTGCAATGGCACGAAGACACGCAGTCTTTCAAGCATTTCAGTTTGACCCAGAATCTGATCCAGATGGAGAAGCAACGGATGAAGAAGTTGCAACTCAGCGGCTCCAGCAGGACGTTTCCGAATGGTTAGTTTAAAATATTATGTCTGGATACGGTACTTTATTCAGATGGTTTACAGTTATCATCATGTAGCTAACGCTAACCTACTGTTGCCTTTTCATGAGAGATCTGTAACGTCTGTAATTTATCTTATTACAATTACATCAAGCTCTGCGATCTTGAAATGCGGATATCGCGCGCGCCATATAATGCCATATAACCAACAGGAAAACGGTTATCCAAATAACAAAGAAATGTACAACACTCGCGTTACAGTATATGTAACTTACTTGATGCTGTCTACCTTTACATTAGCGCAAGTAACTGCATAGCTAATGTGACAGCCACATTCTACGTGTAAGAAGCTAGGTAACCATAAACAGTAAAGCAACACACTTATATATAATTTGTTGACTTACTTGTCCGACGTTCAGCAAGCCCAGCTCTGTATTGACCATTCGATGTTCATTTGTACATCCAATTATTGAGCAATTATTATGCTTCGCTCGCTCAAAAGCCATGATATCTCTCGTGGACAAACTAAAATCGCGCGTGCGCGTTCTACTTCCTAGCTCATTTTCTCATGAGCGAGAAATTTTCTCTGGGCGGGCAAAGCAGAGAAAGGGGAGGTAACATTTCTCCTTATGACGTCATAAGGAGGAGATTCAAGATCAGCCCGGTTGAGCTTCCATTTTCTCAAAGGCAGAGAAAGATAGCAAAAGCTCGATTTACACCGATTAAAATTTTTAGAAACTTGGGGACCATATACAGGCTAGGGGAACTCATATTAATGTTAAAAAACCTCAGAAAGTGGAAATTTCATGTCATGGGACCTTTAAGAGCATTACAGTGCCTATTATAAATTAATTGAATCCCCTTTAAAATAAACTTGCAAATAGATGCATATTTGATCTGAGATTTGCTTCATTTCATATGGACCTTTAACTGAGATAATGTTGCCAGTCAGTCAAACATTATACACATTCACCTTTGCGCATGTCCTTCTTCATAAAAATAGTCATATGAAACTGTAATGTTCAATTTTATTTTATTTCATATTACAGAGTATTAAAATTACATGAAAGTCAAGCAGTTGCATCTCAATCTGCAGTAATTTATTTGATGTGTTCCATTTCAGTGTCCTTCATTTTGAGGTGTATGTTGATCTTCACCTTCCCTTTCTAGGAGAGCAACACCTCTACTGTTTTAATGGAAGTTTGTCAGATATTAGCTCAGGTGTTTGTGATTATAAGTGCAACCGTCATTATTTCATTTTGATTTAACTCTAGTAATCATCTTGAACGTAATTGTAGTCTCCCTGGTTCTCGTCCTCGCTGCTATATTGACTGATTTCTTCTCCCAGCTCTTCTCCCAGCTCTTCTCCCAGCTCTTCTCCCAGCTCTTCAAATCTACGGTGAATAGAATCATTTCCCATTTGGTTGTTCTTGTATTGATATTGATTCCCAGCCACCTGGCGAGGTTGACGCACAGTGGGGTGAGACTGATTCCCAGCCACCTGGCGAGGTTGATGCACAGTGGGGTGATACTGATTCCCAGGCACTTGGCGAGGTTGATGCACAGTGGGGTGATACTGATTCCCAGCCACCTGGCGAGGTTGACGCACAGTGGGGTGATACTGATTCCCAGCAGAGTGGTGAGGTTGACGACCAGCCATCATGGGGTATAATGTTTAAGTTACTAGTGAAGTTAGCTGTAAGAACACACACACACACACTAATTAAATTTCATTACAAATATTAGCAAAGTTGGTTTGGATAAAAAGTAACCATTTGGTTTAATATTTTAGTGTCCAAATGATTTTTGGGGTCACTGTACAGTAAATATAAATTACATTTGCAGAAACACTAGAAACATAGATATTGATAGTTAGCTACAGTAAAATGTAAAGAATACATAATGTGAACACTTACCTTCTTTTTTCCCCTCTCTGAATCCTTTGAGGTTTCTTTTTGCGTGAAAAAGCTGTCTTATATACAAGCAGGATACTTTACTTTTGAAAAGACACTCCCACAAACATCCAAAACTGGTTAAGAGGTTAACTGGCATATTAATGTGACTAGTTCTCTAGAAGATGATCTGACCTTCAGCTCTGTGTATTAGTTCAGCTATTTGACCTCTGTTATAGAGTATTGAAATTCTTTTTGGAAATGTTATAGTGACCTGACCGAACTAAGCCTGATCAATCAATACCATTTACGAAAATTATGTTCTCAAACTCATTTACCACATGTACATGTTTTGGATAGTTTGTTTTTAAATAAGTGATATTTCATTGAATGTACTGTTATTTGGAATGTCTTCTTTAGTTACACCTGGGGCAGTTAACTTTTCACCTGCTTCCTGATGAAGAACACCTCCCAGGTATTTCAGTTTGACAGACATGTCCTAGAGCTTTCACAGGAATAAAGGGTTTTGGCTGTCTGTTCTGTCGGTTTACATTTTTTAAATATTTAAGTAGCCTTGAAACTGCTGCATGTGTGAAGAACATATAAATTAACAAGTAGCAGACATATGGGTGGAAAGTTTCAAAATCAGTCACCAAACCTCATTCTGCCTATGAGGGAACAATTCGGCAAAATTATTTTGCCATGGTGCTTTGATTAAGAGGTACCACCAGTAGAAATACACTCCAGTAAACGCTGCTATGTACAGTTATTGATGCACTGTAAAACATTTATTGTAGATTTACAGTATATCCCTGCTAGTAGTTGCATTGTTTTTAACGTAATTTATAGTACTACACTGAACAAAATTATAAATGCAACACTTTTGTTTTTGCCCCCATTTTTCATGAGCTGAACTCAAAGATCTAAGACTTTTTCCATGTACACAAAAGGCCTATTTCTCAAATATTGTTCATAAATCTGTCTAAAACTGTGTTAGTGAGCACTTCTCCTTTGCCGAGATAATCCATCCACCTCACAATAAAAGGCCACTCTAAAATGTGCAGTTTTGTTAACATGTTATTTCCCCTCTACATTGTTCATTACGGTGCTTCTACACTGTTGAATACTGTGGTCAGGGCATGTGTGGGTGATGGGGATGGGAAACTTTCCCATGTTCTGAACAAAGTCGTGTTAGCTATAGGCTAAACGTTGTTTATTTTGAGTAAGATGGTAGCAGAGGATGGTTAAAGGATGGCAGCTAGTTATAAAGTTCCGCCGAAGTTTGATGAAGCCAGGCCATACGAGTGTTGGAAGAATGAAGTTAATATTTGGACGCGGGTTACCGATCTCGATAAGAAGAAGCAAGCCCTTGCTATCGCCTTGGGGCTTGAAGGGAAAGCCCGTGAAACGGCGATGGAAATACCTGCGGAAGATTTGGACAGTGATAGCGGCATGGAAACGTTGATGGCAAAGCTGGACGGCGTGTTCCTTAAAGAGAAAAAAAAGATCACGCGTATGAACCCTATTCATATTTTGATGGCATAACAACGAATATTTCAGTTTCCATGGAGGACTACATAATTGACTTCAAACAGCGATACAACCGGATGAAAAAGTATAGTATGATGCTTCTGTCACCGGGTGACGAAGGCGGAACTAAAAATCAGCGCATGATTCCCTTGGGGAGTACTTCCGGGGTAACACCAGGCCGGTTCCGGTTCGCTGTCATGGCCAACCAGAAAGGTAAACGGGGAAATTAGCGGTAGCTGCATCAAATCGGAGTTGATTATGGTGGCGATTAGGACGCGCATTTCCAGAGGGGATATAAAAGCAGAGATTTGAGAATCTAGAGGGGAGGAAGGACGTGAAGCACGCAGCAGGTGAGGGAGAGAAAGGCTGAGGCCGAGGCGGAGGCGGGAGAGAGCGAGCGAGCGAGGGAGAGAGAGAAAAGACTTCGGCTGGATTGCGAGTGTAAGCCTTGGTTGCACCGTGAGTCTGTTGAATGGCAGTTTTATTGTGGAAATGAGCACAAGTGAAACCTTACAGTGTGTTGGTGAATATACGAGTGTGGGAATTGTGTCCTGCTGTTCACTCGCAGTCACAGCTGTTCATTCCTCTCCCCGCCTGAGTCCAGTGAAGAGCCTGCTGAAGCTGTGAGTTATACGTACCCTCCATTCTCTGTCTGAGTCCAGTGAAGAGCCTGCTGAAGCTGTGAGTTATACGTACCCTCCATTATCTGTCTGAGGCTAGTGAAGAGCCTGCTAAAGCTGTGAGTTATACGTACCCTCCATTCTCTGTCTGAGTCTAGTGAAGAGCCTGCTAAAGCTGTGAGCTATGCGTACCCTCCATTCTCTGTCTGAGTCCAGTGAAGAGCCTGCTGAAGCTGTGAGTTATACGTACCCTCCATTATCTGTCTGAGGCTAGTGAAGAGCCTGCTAAAGCTGTGAGTTATACGTACTCTCCATTCTCTGTCTGAGTCCAGTGAAGAGCCTGCTGAAGCTTGAAGAGCCTGCTGAAGCTGTGAGTTATACGTACCCTCCATTCTCTGTCTGAGTCCAGTGAAGAACCTGCTAAAGCTTGAAGAGCCTGCTAGAGCTTGAAGAACCTGCTAAAGCTTAAAGATCCTGCTAAAGCTGTGAGTGATACGTACCCTCCATTCTCTGTCTGAGTCCAGTGAAGAACCTCCTCCCCGAAAAAGAGAATGCTGAAGAGACTTTTAAGATTGTTTTTATTATGTAATAAAGAACATTTATTTTTAATTCTGTGTCTGCCTCCTTCGTGTCCACGGTCTGCTCCTCAGGGGCGGTGCGCAAGCTAGGGGTGGACGGCCCGCTGGCGCTCGCCCCGGCCTGTGACACTTCCTGATGCTGAAAGAAAACTGAACAAGTAAAAGTAACTGAAGATGCAAATGTAGAGGAATGTAACATTACATTGTTTACAAAGGCCGCCATCTCAGACACAGAGATACTTCCGACTGAATCATTGGGATCAGCGATTATTGACACTGCTTGTACCCATACTGTGTGTGGGGAGAAATGGCTGGAAAGCTATACTGAGGACCTCACCCAAGATGTGAACCAGTTGATGCAAACAGAAACTCCCAGTTGCAGACCATTTCGATTCGGAGATGGGAATTTGGTATATTCCACAAAAAAATGTGAAACTACCAGCTAAAATAGGACTGACAAAATGCCAAATTGGAATTGAAGTTGTCAGGGTTGACATTCCACTTCTGCTGAGTAAAACATCCCTGAAGGGGGCAGGGACCATTTTGGACATAGAAAAGGACAGTGCTGTGAAACAATCCATTCCTCTTGAATTTACGAGTTCTGGACATTACTGTGTCGATATCAGAGACAGAGAAAACAAAAAAGGTCAAACTGAAGAAGTAGTCCTAACAGTGACAGAAAATATGTCTCCAGATGAGAAACGCAATATCCTTCTGAAGATCCACAAACAGTTTGGTCACGCATCGGCAGACAGGCTACCGAGACTCATTCACAGTTCGGGAAACAACGACAAAGAATGCTTTACTATTTTACAACAAATAGTATCCGACTGTGAAATACGCCAGAAGTACAAAAAGACAAAGCCAAAGCCTGCTGTGGGGCTGCCCTTAGCTTCGGAATATAACGAGACAGTGGCGGTGGATCTGCATGAGTTGGAGCCAGGTGTGTGGTATCTTCACATTATTGACCACTTCACACGTTTCAGCGCTGGAAACATTGTTAAAACAAAGAAGTCATCTGAAATTGTCAGCTCCTCCAGCAAACAGGAAAACATCAGCGATAATGAGGTGAATACAGGAGAAGTGGTATGACAGAAACTGAAACAGATCACAATGTTTGGGGTAACTCCGTCTCTTCTCCTGGTGTGAAGTTAAGAACAGGACAGAACGTAACATTTATGAAACAGGATGATGGTGGACTACAGAAAGCCAAGGTTTTAGGCAGAGCAGGAAAAGCCTCGGGAAAATACAAACACTGGTTTTATTTGCAACATATTGAACCTGATGGCAGTGATGGACAAAAGGAGCCAGTGGATGTGTAATGTGTTGATAATCTTAACATTGCATCAACTGATAGGGGGACTGAAGTACTCATAACAAAAGACATTTAATTTGATGCAGCCAAACAGGATGAAATTATTAATTGGAACAAAAACAATGTTTTTGAGGAAGTTGATGATACAGGTCAAAAGTGTGACTCTACCAGATGGGTCTGTAGTCTCAAAGAAACTCCCAGTGGTATTGTGCCCATAGCATGACTTGTTGCCAGAGGTTTTAAAGAGCTTAATATTCACGAACTGCAGAAAGACTCCCCAACCTGTGCTTCCAACTCTGAGGCTATTATTAGCAGTAATCTGTCAAAAAAAAGTGGCATGTCCATTCTATGGACATCAAATCTGCTTTCTTACAGGGTATGCAGTTGTACAGAGGAATCTATGTCAGGCCCCCTCCTGAAGCTGGAAAAGAAGATATTCTATGGAAACTAAACAAGTGTGTTTATGGTCTTGCAGATGCATCACTATATTGGTACAACAAGGTGAAAAAAATCATGCTGAGTACAAGTGGTATAATGTCTCAATTAAATCCAGCAGTATTTTATTGGTTGTATAAACAGTGTAAGGTTACTGGAGTACTGGCATGTCATGTTGATGATTTTCTTTGGGCAGGCTCAGAAAACTTCTCAACAGATGTGATCCCCACACTAAAGTCTGCGTTCCATGTTGGATGTGAAGAACATGAAAATTTCTGCTATGTGGGGATGGACTTTGTCACTATTAAAGGACAATTCCGGCGCAAAATAAACCTTGGGGTTAATAACACATGGGTACCGAGTCGACCGTTCTCTGGGATGTGTTTTCATGCTAATCGAATGTACCCAGATTTAGCTCGAACCACTGACTAGCTTATAACACTAGTATATAAGGCATAGAGTAAGTAAAAAGAAATTGCTGGTTAATACCACTAACAAGGCTCAAAATAGCTGGTGGCATAATGAGGGTCCCTACATGCAAACCGAAGCATTGAGAACTTTGTAAGTGTACAGACAGTTTAATAAGAAGATACTTTATAAAGACAGTACAGTTTACGTACATATATTTTAATAAACAGATATAATTCATGCATTTCCATGTGATTAGATTGCACAAACGTAATCCTATCGACCAGCTAACTTAGCATGGTATTCGTGAGGCTTCAAATTGTGGCCAGCCTAAGGCACACCTGTGCAATAATCATGCTGTCTAATCATAACATAGCATAGCATAGCATTCATAGCACAAATATGCCACACCTTTGAGGTGGATGGATTATCTCGGCAAAGGAGAAGAGCTCACCAACACAGATTTAGACAGATTTGTGAACAATATTTGACAGAAAAAGGCCTTTTGTGTACATAGAAAAAGTCTTAGATCTTTGAGTTCAGCTCATGAAAAATGGGGGCAAAAACAAAATTGTTACGTTTATAATTTTGTTCAGTAACACACTTTTTCTTTTTTGCTGATGGCTCAAAAACCGTAAATGATCTGATTCTGAACCGTGAATTTTGTGATCCGTTCCACCACTAGTTGAAAGATATAGTACAACTTACTGAAATGAACCCCGTCTCATATAATTAATCAGTGTTTTATCCGGTGAAAAGACGTCAATACAACTTGTAGGCTATACAATTTCATTTCAAGTTACATTTACCTCCAGAAAGCTATACAATATCTATAAACATAGAAAGAGAGAAAAATCATATGAATGCTTTATGATTGACGTTGCATGTCAAGCAAATGAAGGAATTTTACCGGAGGCCTTTGTCTTTTCAGTTTCGGTGTAGTCAGTATGTTATTTATTATGTGTATTTTATAAAAGTTTAAACTAGATATTTGTCCTGATGTACATATTCAAATGTACACATATGACACTGTGATTTATGTACACGATGAAACAAATGAACAAGTGGCAAAAACAAATTATGTGTCGCAATGTCCTAAATCTTTGACTGGCTTACCCAGTGTTGTTTAACATTAAATGTTCAGAAAACTGCCTGTATGTATTTTAAAATTAAAAAGGAGGAGATCCAACCAGATATATAATAGGTAATGGTGAAAAATTTCAAATTGTGCCAGATTTGAAATATCTTGGAGATATCTTAGACACTCATATAACATTTGAAAAGCATATTTTAAAAAAAGTCTGCACAGCGACACCTCAACTTATACATTTTAAATGTATACGGCGTCAACTTTCATTTGAAGCTGCAATAATTTATTTGCGGCCTTTGATGTTTTCTAATTTTTCTTACTGTATAAACAAGCTTTAAAAGTATTTGACAAGAAACCTAATAGATATCATCATTGTATTTACTTTAAACAACAATTGTAAAAAAAAAAAGAAAAAAAAAAGAGCAAATGTACAAAATTGTTAATGATCTTGCACCCTCGCCCTTAAAAGTCAAGTCAAGTCAAGTCAAGTTTATTTGTATAGCGCTTTTCACAATACAGATTGTATCAAAGCAGCTTCACAGTATTAAATTAAAATAATACAACAAAGTTTGTTTCAAGAGGAATTTATTGATTGATAAAATTAAATTAAATATCCCCAAAATATCCCCAAAAGCATTTCTTTCTTCGGCATACAGAAATTGTAAGACGAACAAGAGCTTCGTCAAGAGGTGACTGAAGCACATTTTAGAGTAACTGAGTTTGGTCGATCAGCTTTTTCTAGAGAGATGTTAATAACTGGAATAATTGACCAATTAATATTAGACAGTGTCCTACTTTTGCACAGTTTAAGTTACATTTGATAATGTGGTTAAAGAGGAATCAGGTTTGTGATCATTTAATATTTTTGTGTTTTTTAATGGTTTTATAATTTTGGGGGATTGAATTTGAAACAGTGTGTGAGGTCTTGTAGTATGTATATTGGGGGATATTTGGTAGTAATTTGGATTGCAGTTTTTATTGTGGTGTGATGGATTATATGTCTTATATATTTTTCATTTGTGGGGGGGATTTTATCGTATGTAATGATCTTTTGTTATGTAATGTGATTTGGTACTCTCCTGCCCAGGGACAGCAAATAAAACTTAGCTTTGTAGTTAGTTCTGGGGCAGTCTTTTAGTGTCAAAAAAACATTTCCCTGTCAAAAAAAAAAAAAAAAAAAAAAAATTAATATATTTATATATATATTTGCAAACACAAAATTATACAAGTCTTCTGAAGTTATATGATAGCTTTGTGTAAGAAACAGGCTCATAATGTTTCTAAATCTTGATATGCGCCCTAGCTCTTGAAGTGGTGTCTGATCCATGAATGAATTTTTCTTTTGATTCGGATCATGAATCAGTTTATTTTTCACCAAAAATTAGGTCCTCAGTCTCAGTATACAGTATATACACGTACAGTTATAACAGTAGGTTTTCATGTGTCTCTCCAAGTTTACAAGACAGTACGTAATAAAATATTTCAAAGAAGAACATCAGCTGAGGAAGTACCGAAAACTTTGTGTTTAATATTCACTTATTTTTTTCACTTTTCAGTGTGTACTGTGAATGATTATTATTTAATAATAAATTAATAAGTGTAAATTAGTAAATTAAAAAAAGTGTTTGTGTGTTATTGGTAGAACAAGCTAATCAATGTCTTCAGGATTACTAAGACTACAGGCAGGTGAGGTTTTTTTTCAGGGTTGGAGCTAAACTCTGCAGGACAATCTCTCTCCAGGCTTGACATTGCTCATCCCTGGTATACTAACTGAACACTAATCACCATGAGTGACAAAACCATTTCAGGAAATCAAAATCATATTTTGAAGTCAAAATATGTGATGTTTTCTCAAAATATTCAGTTGTATTATCAACATTCAAGATGACTTTGGAACATGACTGAATGCAACAGAGGAGAAAGATAGATAAGTGGAGGAAATGAGGTAAAAGTATATTAAGAATTGGCCGAGGTTTTTTTTTTTTTTTTTTTTTTTTTTTTTTTTTTTTTTACAAAATGATACTCAACTAATCTTAACTTGGGTTTTCTAAGTAACAAAAGCATAGTATAATTACAGATGACTAGATAAGACATTTGAGTAATGAATGCAGATGTTCAGGAAATTCTAAGGGTTCACAAACCTTTTCTTGCAACTGTGTAGCAGAAACTCTGTACAGATACATTACACTACCAGTTACTTCCCATGATCTCTTTCATTTGTGTTGAACTTTCTATTACCGAACAGCGCCTGGAGCTCACACAGTATTTACAGTTTTGGGTGACATACTAGCGATTTACATTTTTTAAATGTTTCCAGAGATTGTTTTAATGTTTCCAGAGAACCTCAAAAATACTGCTCTGTTTGTAACGTGCAGCTCATGTAACTGTAAAACAGCAGTTTTTGTTAAATTAAAGCATGAAATAAACAAAAAATGAAAAAATATAAGGCAGGTAAACTAATACTATGAAGTACTTAGACTAACAGGAAACATGTAAAAATACAATGAACAAACTTAGAAAATGGGAACATGACCCGAGACCCGAAAATAATGCAATAAAGTGAGATGCTGTAGACCAGTGCACAAACTTTTTTACTACGAAAGGCCACACATCTACAGTAGTTTGGCCTGAGGGCCGGGAAATTTTGTAATATATATATTATATTAAAAAATGTTCACTCATAACAGGTTTAGATGTTGATGTTTTATTGAAAAATAATAGTTTTTTTAAAGTGCCCCTATTATGCTATTTTAAAGGTTCCTAATTGTGTTTTGGAGTCTCCTACAACAGGTTTACATGCATCAAAGGTGAAAAAATAAATAAATAAAAAATTCCCATCCATTTTCTCATTATAAACATTGCACATCACCACATTTTTCAATGATTCTCAACCGACTCGTCGGATGACTCAGTCTCTCTAAATCTCTCCTTTCCAAAAGCCTACTCTGTTCTGATTAGTCAGATGGCCCAGTCTGTTGTGATTGGTCTAACACTTACAACGCTTGTCAGAAGCTAAACACCCAATCCCATAACTGAGCTTATCTCCGGAGGCTTCCTCAGTCCTCAGCGATTGTACACACTGTAAAGACAGCAACAATGACGTCGATTTTACCATATCAATCCGAGCGCGAGACCGATAATGAAACATTGGAAGAACTAGTTATTCAACCCAAACCTTCATCTCAAGGGCAACTTGAGCAGGACTTTTTTCAGTGGCTATGTTTATGTGCACAACTTTTGTTTCAACCGAACTGAACTGATTCCAATTGATGAATCTAAATGTAGTGTTTACATGAACGCTAAACGTGATCGGGTTAATGTCACAAGCTTTAAATCGGAATAGATCTTTGGCATGCACACACTGCGCGAATATGCAGTTTCCAGCTGTTTGCGCATAAGTACAATTCTCCTACATTTGTTTGATTTTTGAACAGCAGACTTGATATTTATTTTAAGAATTTAAATACCACCCCTTTCAATCAGATCGAAATTTAATTCGGATTGAGCTCAATCGGATCGATTAAAGTGTTTACATGATGGCTTTTCAGTCCGATTGAGCCATCAATCCGATTACTAACGTAATAACATTATTTGGTTGCATGTAAATGTATGCTTCTCAGTTTGAGGTACATTATGAGATGTTGCAGCTGTAATTCCACACCATCATCGTTGAACTCCGAGATTTGAGAAGCAGTCGTCAGTAAAATTAAGTGTTTGAAGGCGGGTCAAGTTGTTCACAGACGGACAATGTACAACATAGGCGGGCATTAAGCAAATATCTCATCTAGTGCAGTGTTGTGCCTGAACCATAGACTGTAAAAAATATGGACAAAGCGTCTGTGACGTCACCCATAGACTTTCTGAAGAACGGGTTTGAAGCCGTTTATGGGGGGTATGGGCGGCGCCATCTTGGAAAATCTTGGGAAACCCTAACCCCGCCCACCTTCTGACGCAGCGCGCGTCACTCAGCTCGCTCTGCTACTCCGGTTATCTCTGTGTATATTTTAGGCAACGAAATATGTTATAAAACACCATACTAACTCTTTTCGTTTTCATTTAAAGAAATCTTAAACATTATAGCCACACAAATGTGGTTCAGGCAACGCGTATTGATTATATTCACTGCACATAACGTTTGCCTATTTATAACAAAACGAAATATAAAACACAAACCTGCCTCTTTTCGTTTTAAATATAATATAAAAATATTAAACATTTTAATATGGTCCAGGCAATATGTGCATTTGTACTAAACAACAGATGTTGCAGTAAACAACATTACAGATCATCTTCGTTGTATTAAAATTTAAAATGACAAAACTCAACCCAGTCTCTTTTTGTTAAATTTCAGTTTTATCAATATTAGCTATTATAAAAGTATAAGTAAAAGGTAAAGTTACAATAAGCTATACAAATAAAGCAAACAATTCAGTCAAACATAAAAAGTCATGCGCTCGATCTAGTCTAACCATACAACGGTACAAGTTAAATATAGCTTATAAAGTTATGAAACTTCCCCTCAGCCAAAACGATTGCCCACGAGACCAAAAATCGCCCGTTAGATATAGACAAGACGAATTATATCTCATGTTTAACCACTACAGAGACGCCAGAGTCAGCGGCAAACCTCAAAACGTCTAGCCGATGAAAGGCTGCTCCAGGCGGGGTACATCGCGCCGAGCGCCCGGTCATCGCTGGATCTCACAACTGGATACAATTTTCATAAATCTTTATAAATAAACCACAGATTTGAGCTTTAAACAACTACATTCTCGCCTGAAAAACTCTTAAAACTACATTTCATGATACAGAAACAGTAGTATTATATGTCAACTGTATTAAAAAATGGCGCTTCTTATGTTGTCATTCTGCCTTTCAGCTGTCAATCAAGCTGTCAATCAAAGTTAACCACGCCCTTATTGTCATACATTTTATATCTAAATACTATCTAAACTAACGAGTTAGAAAAAAATTCACTACCCTCGCCGTTGTCAGGCACTCGGAACCTATCAAAAAATCCAATAAAAGTCCATGGGACCAACCTGTAAAAACATGATTTTATGCTGTGAAAACGGACATTTTAACATGGGGGCTATGGACATTTGCTCCCTTTTGGGACCTTCCCCTAGCGGATTTTCGATGTATTGCAGTTTTTCGCACTTCCGGGTAGGCTTCATTTTTCAGATCAGAATGTTGCCCCTTGGCCTGAACGCGTTCATTGAACGATAGTTCATGAACTCGTTCATATTTTGGGCGAACGTGAACTGAACGTACTCTATTACTGCCTGATGAACGTTACTGTGAACTCGTTCATTCTGGTGTCTGTGAACGGCACGCTCTCTCAGTTTAACTTCGTTCAAAAGGGTGCAAGATTTCTATAGAAATGTATTTGTCCCGTTCGAAACCTCCGTTGTCCCGTTTATTGACGCTGATCTAACCACTGATGTATGACTGAATCTGATACAACAGCAACACTTGATCATGACACCAGTCATCATCCAATCACAGTCCACACTCACGCGCATCAGACCATAAGAATAACAAACTCTAAATTGAGAATTAATGATTATTTTGGGACAAATCATTGTTTGATTTGCGCACAGAATCCTCCGCTGTCTGGTCGCTTCGATCTGGACTCGCGCTAACGGCAAATCCCTTTCACTGTACGACTGGGTTTTGATTTCGGCAAATCAGTTTTAACGAATTCAAACAACGTGATTATTGTGAGTCCAACATACATCCAGCCACGCAAGAAAGCATGAAATCGTCCTGAGGGAATAATATACTGATGTGATTTGCTGCCCAAGAAACATTTCTGATTATTATTAATGTAAAAAATAAATAAATAAAAATAAATCAGGATTCTTTGATGAATAAAAGGTTCAAAGTAAATTTATCCAAAAACAAAAAACAAAAAAACATAACATTATAAATGTACTTGCGGAATAAAAGTAGGCTATTCATTTCTTTAATTTCTTTAAAAGTAGTGTATAATTACAAAAGCTTTCTATTTCAGATAAATGCTATTATTTTGAACTATGGTTTGTGTGTAATATGACTTTAATCAAAACAAATGTGTTGTCTGAAAACCTTTTAAACACATACGAACCTGAAATGACATATAGGCCTACTGTGTTATGTTGGCCTAGCCTATAGCCTACAAATATTTTGAGTGTCCCTCATTTTCCTGTAAAGAACCATGCACGATTGTCCTGCATTTGTTTAGTTGGCAACCCTACCCTCAATGTAAACCCTGGTTGGATAAGGATTTTAAAATTGGATATGAAGATGAAATCTGACGCATAGTTTCAGTGTTAAAACTGATAACATAATTGCTGTCTGTGGTTTTATATGGGCTGTGGCAATAATTTTGAAAAATAGTAGCTCGCAGCAACTTATGGAAAAAAGAACTGAACTAGTTCATTTTTTGGAACTGTGAACTTTAGTTCAAAATTTTGAAGTTTGAACTATGAACTGAATTAGTTCATTTTAAAATTTGTGAACTGAACTTTGAACTAGTTCATGTAGAAAGTGAACTTTCCCAACACTGATCTAGTGACATAGAACCGTAACGCAGTGGGATTCAAACTATAGATGACTCGTTTAGGTGGCTCAGAATCTATTCTTTATTTTGGGAGACAATAACTTTACTAATCGTGCACAGGGATATGATCCATTCTATCAACCCCAAGTACACCCCCCGATGGCAAAGATTGTTCTGCGAGAGAAGCAAGATCTCCTCAGTAAGAAGCACTGAATTTGTCTCATTTGACCACTGTGAATGCTATATAATTAAAATGCCTTTTTTAGTAACGTAAATTTTGCATGCATTTAATTTGTTCAAATAGTACAACAATAGCTGATGTCTGAATGTAACTAAATCACATAAATGTTGTATGATGTTATATAATATCATTTGTTTCTCTGTATTTGTGATTTTATTGTTTGTGTCACAGCTGCCGCAACAATCACTCACACTTGATGTGAGAACTCGATTGGACTCTCTCTACCTTATGATGAAGAGATTCCTAGAGCAATACCCTGCAATTCAAGCAGCCAGCTCGGATCAACGTCTGAGAAAGAATATGGAGAGGGACAGGTAGAGCTAGATAGCAGAGAGGACAATCTGGGTATCCTACTCAACGTATTTATACAGCACAGCACCAATACACAAGATGAATAAAACACTAAGTAGCTCAAGTTTCAGTCAACTTCAAGGGAGAGTCTAATGTTAGATAATTAAAAATAAAAAGTGTAAGCAAGAATAACTATTCCTTTTATATTAATTGTCACACACAGACTTGCCCGGCTGAGTGATGAAGACTTCAGGAAGGCAGAGGACTTCATCAACTTGATGAGAGTTCTTTACACTTCCACGCTTTGCGTTTCAACTGAAAATAACCCCACATGTGGTCAGATCCTTTACTGTTGTTGAGAGAGACACAGTATTTGTATCCAATCTCAAGAAACAAGTTTGGGCAAACTTGTCCAAGCGATATCAGGAAAAAATTAGGTGGACTTTCTTTAAAAAACAATACATTAAATAATTGTATTCCAGTGACTTAATTGTATTCCTGTGACTTAATTGTATATTTAAATAACATTTTTATTTTATAGAGCGAGGACATCAGGAACTTTCTTGAAGACCCACGCTTCCAACAAAATATGGATGGTGATGATGACGCTGTCGGTGTCTGGGACCGAATCAAGAGAGACATGATGACAGACTCTGAGCGCGAGCAGGTTATATAATGTCATTGAAGCTCAAACATTTAATGTCTCCAATTCAGTCATTAAAATGTTTGGTCTATAAATGCCAATTATGTTATTTGCAGTCAACAGAGGACGATTGTGGAGAAGGTAGTGATGTCGGAAGGTAGTATGTGGTCAGAGAAAAGACATGAGAATGATGAAGTGGAGGAGGAAGATGAGAATGTAAGAACTGAAATGCTGAAATTATATTTAGGATCTTAGCCTCTGCCTTTAGTACGGGGGCGAATCAATCAGGGCTGACTTTGGCTGGAGAATGGCTTTGTTGGAGAGCCGCTATAAAGCCAAAACAATCTCTGTTACCTTAAATTATACGTTTATCTCTGTAAAGCTGCTTTGAAACAATCTACATTGTTAAAAGCGCTATATAAATGAAGATGACTTGACTTGACTAGTAGATGTTTTTCTTTTAGCAAATAAGTCTATTCTTTTTATTTGCAGTAACAATCTCCAAGCAAACATCCAAGAAAGTCTCCATTGGAGGAGCTTTTTGCTGATGAGGATGCAGAAAAGATGTCATCACAGAGGAGGACCATGTCCATCCAGGACCATGCGGAGAAGGAGATGCAGATGTATAAGGAGACACCACCAACCTTTCATCTGATGACCCTGCTGCCTGGTGGTGGAACCAGCGCATGACTTATCCTTTAATGTCAAACATGGCCTTTTCGTATTTGTGTGTTCAGGCCTCCTCTACACCTAGTGAAGGGGTGTTATCAACTGCCGGTGACACAATCTGTGCTGAACGTTCACGGATACTGCCTGAGAAGGCAGACATGCTCATATTTCTGAACAAGAACTGTTTTTAATGCATTGAGTTAGTTTATACATGTCCAGAGAGTCCAGACTCCAGACCAGGGTGCAAGTTCTGCATAAATCTTTTTTTTTTGGTCTGGTGCAGAGGAATTCCTAATTGTCTCCCACATGGGCTGCAGCTCCCAAAACTAAAACTCATTATTGAATCAAAATAAAAATTTCCTCTGTGAAATGAGCCTGTGACATGTTTTGACTCCACCCCTCAAAGAATCGGAATCGAGAATCGAAAAGAACCGAAATCGAAAGGAAGAATCGGAATCGGAATCAGAATCGTTCAAATCAAAACGATGCCCAACCTTAAGCATAAGCCATCAGGCAAGTGTTATTTAAATAAACTCCTGATGTACTTACAAACTTTCCAATGCCTCGTTTTAAGAGTACAGAACCTATTTGTACTTCTGTAGAAGTTCGGTGCCATTCTGGGCATTATTAGTGGGGTAATTTACAAGATACATCATAGGATACATTAGCGCCTGCACTAAACCTGATATCTCTAAATAAGCTCTAACTTTAATATTGTTCGACCAAGGGAATAAAGGCTTCTGGGGGGGTATTTGGCTCGAGGTCATGGTGCAAAGGACCCTAGGTTGATTTTACTCCGAACCATCCCTTTAATATATCTTATCAGAATCCTGAATTTAAATGCATGATTTTTAAGGTCTACTGTGCAGAAAATATCAAGGTATTTTCACATTACTGTTGTAGATTTAATAAAATGTATTAAATAAACTATTATATTATTGAATAAACTGGCAGAATGGCTTGAGTGTTTAATATATAATGATGTAATAAATTTTTTTCTTTTTCTTTTTTCTTCGGGCAACGTGGAATAAACAATACAGTAAAGTTGCTTTACTAATATAAATTTTACCAATATACATTTTTGGTTTAGGTAAAACTAAAAAATAATGCTACTACAATTTCAAATATATAATTGGGCCAATAACATGAATTGGTAAACTTATTTTTTTTTTCAGTTGGTCCAACGTATTATGTCTCATTGAGCCAATGTTAACTAGGGTTGGGCCGATAGACGATGCCATCGTCCATCGCGATGGCTGACAGACATCACGATGTTGAGCATTTGAATGGATTGTTATTGCTGCTTCCATAGACACCATTGTGTATTTTACAAACTATAAATGTATTGTTTTGCTATAAATTATATGTATTTAAATGTCTGATACCTAAAATAAACATTATGTGGTTAAAAACACTGAATAGTTGTGATACATGACAAGCACTGAGCGCGTCCGTCTTTGGCTCAGCGCCAGCCATAGCGCAAAAGCACAGTTTGAATCTGGCAGTTATGTCACGTCACTGTACATTGGCTCCTTAGTCGTCAGCTGATGCAGAGCGTGCCAAAATCGAAATTGCTGATGAGATGTAGAGAAAAATATCTAGTGGAAAATGATAATGTTATTTTTTAGATTCTAGGTAGTTTCCACTTCCCGATGTCATCGTCCATCACGATGTTTCACTGTAGACATCGCCTGATTCCAAATTGGTAGACATCGCCCAGCCCTAATGTTAACAGACTATTGCAACAATTGATAAAATGAAATTTACAGAATTTCAATTAGGCCAATTGAAAAATTTGATGTGACCAGTCACCAGAAAATGTGTACTTTCTACATTTTTCTATTTGGATAAAGAAAATCTGTATTTATTTAAAGAAAAATTATTTCACATCCTGCCCACTGATATCCTACTACTGCGGCGGCGCTCATTCACGAAAGCTTGAATTTTAGCGGAGATTCACTTGCAGAAGGCTCGTCCTTTCCTGAAAGTGAAATGGACATATTTGTTTGACTTTCTAACATTTGCAGATGGAGAATATACCTGTGAAATATAAGTTAAGCACTGAGGAAAGCACCACATCTCAAACGCAGTAAACAGCGCAAGTATGTATCTGTCAGTCAGCAACAGTATCTGTCAGAGCATCTGACAGGGCAAGCTGCTTAAAGCTTGTTAACTATATCTTACCAGTTATTTTAAAGCCCTTTATATAAGATTGTGTCATGTTTAGGTCAAACTGTACTATATACTTTCACTGAAGGAGCTCCTCGGCTATTTTTCAGATGTGCTCGCTCATATCAAACTACTGTATCGATATAAACATATTGCCTCATTCCATATCGTTTAAAAACATATATATCGATATATCGTACAAACTCAATATACCGCCCAGTCCTAAAGGATACTTAAATGAGCTGTATGTAACCGGCAGAGCAGCCGAGTCAAGTTCTCAGGAAAGTTCTCAGAAAAATGTAAAGCAAAAACCCCCAAAACCCTTCCTTCCAGTGAGAGCTCTAGGACATGTCTGTCAAACTAAAATACCTGGGTGGTGTGACATATTTGATCAGGCTCAGTTCTGTCAGGTGTTTACAGCATTTCCAAAAAGAATTCCAGTCCTCTCTAACATAAGTCAAATAGCTGTCAAATACACAGTGCTGAAGGTCAGATCATCTTCTAGAGAACAAGTCACATTTGTTTTGGTTTTGGATGTTTGTGGGAGTGTCTTTTCAAAAGTAAAGTATCCTGCTTGTATATAAGACAGCTTTTCCACGCAAAAAGAAAGATTCTGGGTGAGAAAAAAAGGTAAGTGTACACATTATGTACTCTTTACTAGAGGTCGACCGATAGTGGATTTGACAGATACCAATAAGTAGGTTGGGCCATAATTGCCGATAACCGATTCATCAAACGATAGTTTTTAAAATGGATACTGGACACAAAACAAACACTCCAAGTAAAACAGTGCTGAACTTTTTTAAACATTTTTAGAATTTTTTTAAAGCATGTAATAATATTTGATCAATACAAATGTACCTCGATCATTCATGTTAATTATTAGTGCATGCATAGGTTAACAGATCAAATAAAGTCTTGCTCATTATTTGCTTTATTTTAGAACAATCCCAATCAAAATAACAAAATATGTAGGCTATTACTCTGACAAAAAAGAACTGAAATCTAATGCATTTCTGATGTGTTTATGTTTCTGTCAGCTGCATGAACTTATAATTTGCTTTCTCACGTCACTAGCTTTAAAAATGCTACTTCGCCGGCTAATGAATGAATAAAAGTGTCCAGCTGGATATAAACTACTGCAAATAGATGGTAAAAATTAGAGATCGACCGATAGTGGATTTTATCGATAGCAATATTTAGATTTGTCCGTACATGCCAATAACTTTTAATCAACCGATATTTTTTAAATGGATACTGGATAAAAAAATTTAAAAAACATAACACTCCAAGTAAAACAGTGCTAGCTGACATGTGCTAAATTAAATAAATATATTGATATTAATTCCGCGTTCCAGGCAACCTGTAACCCGTGTTTCCCTTACGAGAACGTTCTCTCGTACTGCGTTGCAAACGCTGTGGGGAAAACTCCTTTTCTCAAGAATATTGAAGCCTTTATTTTAAAACGCATTGCTGCAGTACAGGCGAGAGCATCATGCTCGCGCGCTGATAGGCTGTGCTGAGGCAACTGCACGAACCAATGGCGAGAAGGCAGAGGCGCGCGAACCAATCAGAGCGCTTGGCGCCCTGCCAGACTCGAGCGCGCCAAACAGGGCGTGACAGAAGAGTATAAATACAGAGAAAACTCGCCATATGACAGATCTATCTCCTTCAGCTCTGAGACTCACCTCGTCGCTGATTTCTCCGATTAGGAAGCCGCTCGCCGTAGAAAAGCCTCTCAGCGGAACAGCTTCGCGTCTCGGCAGATCGCCAGCCAAGCGTTTCCCTGTGGCATCCGACGAGTATCCTTTCTCTATTATTCTAAAAGAGCAAATCGCTGTTTTCACAGCGCTCGGTGTTGTTTCAAATGCCGCTTCCCATCTGTGATTCCTGCGGGGTTCCCCTGCACGTGTCTGATAGACACACACAGTGCGCTGCCTGTCTCGGTCCTGAGCACGCCGAGGCAGCGCTCACTAAAGGCGGCTGTCTACATTGCGACGGCATGCCTGTGGCAGTCCTCCGATCAAGACTCGCTCTCGCTACTTCAGAGAGTGAACCCGCCCATCTTCCGTCTTCGGCGCCCCGCGAGCCCCGTAGGAAGCAACGGCGCGATCAGAGGATCCCTGAACGCGGTGATTTCGGCGAATGCACGCCGGGTCCTTCCCCGCGTGCTTCGCCCACACCCCCATTTCCAGTTCTGTTCGCTCGAAGCGACCAACGCCCCTCACGTGAAGCGGCGGGACTCGTTTCGTTCGGCGGATCTGCTGAAGATATGGATGACGCAGTTTCTGTGGCGGCATCTGAGAGCGAGGATTGGTCGGGCTCCGCGGACCCCGCCCCCTCCTCTCAGTTTGATCGTCTCGACACTAGAGCGAGTGTTGACGCCGAACTTCTCCGTGTCATGTCTCGTGCTGTCGACGAGCTGGGACTCGACTGGCTTTCCCCAGCTGAACCCGCCAGAAGCCGCCTCGACGAGTGGTACCTGCCGGGGCGCCAACAGGCCCCTCGCCAGCGCGCCGCTCCATTTCTACCTGAGGTCCACGAAGAGCTCACTAAAAGCTGGCGCGCGCCCTTTTCAGCGCGAACGCGCTCCTCTTCCTCTTCCACGCTCTCCACTGTTGACGGCGCTGAGGAAAAGGGCTATGTGTCTCTCCCACCACTTGAAGAAGCGGTCGCCGCGCATTTGTGCCCTCCCACTGCAGGTAGTTGGAGGTCAAAGACGGTGCACCCATCTAAACCGTGCAGGACTACTTCGGCTATAGCCAGTCGCGCCTATGCTGCCGCCGGTCAAGCCGCCTCCGCACTACACGCCATGGCGACTCTTCAAGTGTTCCAGGCTAAGCTCCTCCGCTCTATGGATGAGTCAGGACCTGACCCGGACGCTTTTAAGGACCTCCGAAGTGCTACGGATTTGGCGCTACGGGCTACAAAGACCACTGCTCAAGCCCTCGGCCGCAATATGGCCAGCCTGGTGGTTTTGGAGCGCCATTTATGGCTAAATTTAACTGAAATCAGGGACGCAGACAAAACCGCCTTCCTCGATTCTCCGGTCTCCACAACTGGTCTCTTTGGCCCATCTGTCAGCGGCTTCGCAGAGCGTTTTACCGAGGCTCAGAAAGCTTCAAGTGCAATGAAGCACTTTCTTCCTAAACGCTCCAGCTCGGCTTCACGGCGCCCCAAGAGCACGCCGTGGCCGGAAAAGTCAGTGCCACAGGTTCACCAGCCCCGCCCAGCGGCTGAAACCAGCCAGCACCTGAAGCCCGCGAAACGGTACCCGTTCCCTAAGCGCCAGGGGCCCCGGCCGAAGCTCACGCTCGACCATGAGCCCAAAAAGCCGTCCTAGCTGGCAGAAAGAGGGGTCTATGTCCCGCCGCTGCCGGACCTGCCCCGAAGACCGCTCGAGTGCTGCTCACAGCCCCCTCTTCAGCTCAGGCGGCTGGAGCAGTTTTAAATGCAGAACATGGGCCCGTCATCTGTCACGCACCCCTGCACCCAAACGCTGTTTTAACAGCGACCCACAAAAAGCACAAATCGAGCAAAATTTCTCTCTTAAGTTCATGTCAGGTCGAACCCCCGACTCTGGGCGTTCCGTCATCAGATATGATCGTACCGCTGGCTCATCGGGCTCTGGCTTGGCAGGCAATCCCCGGAGTTTCAGAATGGGTGATGAACATTATAAAGCGCGGTTACTCGCTTCAGTTCGCTCGCAGACCTCCGCGCTTTCGCGCTGTTATCCAAACCTCAGTAAAGAGCACGTTGACTCGCGTCCTCCGCACCGAAGTGTTATGTCTGCTGGCGAAAGGGGCTATCGAGACAGTCCCCGCGTCACAAAGCGAGTCAGGGTTTTACAGCCGTTATTTTCTCGTTCCGAAGAACATGTGTGGCCTCTCAACGGGTACCCCAGGACCTCCCAGAGGGTGTCCTAAATACTATTATGGAGGCTAGAGCTCCGTCTACTAGACGTCTCTACCACCTTAAATGGTCAGTGTTCTCCAGCTGGTGTCTAGCTCGGAACCTCGACCCACACACTTGTGAAGTACCGATGGTACTATCCTTTCTCCAGGAGATGCTGGACGCGGGACGCTCCCCCTCCACGCTCAAGGTGTACGTGGCAGCCATTGCGACATTTCACGTACTGGTAGCCAGATCTTCTTTAGGTAAAAGCGACCTTATAGTTCGCTTCCTTAAAGGTGCTAGAAGGCTTAACCCGCCTCGGCCACCTTCAGTGCCGGCCTGGGACCTTTCCCTGGTTCTACGGGCTCTTAAGGGACCCCCCTTTGAACCACTTCAGTCGGCTGATCTAAAACCCTCAGCCGCAAAGCTGAGCTCCTATGTTCATGCGAGCTGCACAGAGCGGCTGAAATGATAGTGACAAAAACAATTGTCTAAATTATGTTGCATATTCCTCAAAAGTTCTTGTGATTGACAACATAGTACTATTTTCGGAAATCATAGGCTCTGATATTGCGCAGGTGCACGTGGTGCAACGCTGTCAGAGCCGACAGACTCGTGTGTCAGACTCATTTCAGTGCAAAATAATTAGGTCAAAAACGATTTAATATACTGCAAATAGCCTACTAGTTTTTTATGTTTATTTATAATTCATTTAGGTGGACAACAAGGCTACCAAGTACTGTGCACAGTGCGCAGCTAATTAATTTAACGTTTTTTTTTTTCCCTAACGTCATTTTTAGTCGATTTTTAGTCGAAAATTTCAGGACTTCAGTCGACCAAGATTTTCTTTGGTTGATTACAGCCCTAATAAATTTCATAGGTAACACTTTGCAAGTCCCATTTGTTAACAAGGATGTGTTAGCTAGCTTTCATGATTTTTTTTTTACAGTATGTATTAATATTTGAGCAAGACAATTGTACCTTGATCATTCATGTTAGTTCATAGTACATGATAGTACTAAGGTTATAGCCTGGAAATCCAGACCTAAATCTGAAAGATTAATGATCTGGCATCGACTGATGAAAATCGGCCAGCTCGAGGGGCGGCACCAAGCATTCATTTGAAAATCTCACTGCACGCAACTGGATAACACTACGACCAATCACAACAAGCCCCATACGCTTAGCTACCAGCGGAGCTAACTGGTAGATTAGACTCTTGCCGTATCCGGTCGGCAAAACAGCAAAAACGCCCTTCTTGCAAAGGAACGATTCGAGCGCCGTCTTCTGTTCCTCTTTTAAAGAAAAAGGCAAGTCTAACTCATTCATTGTAGTGGCCAAAGCCATTTCAAACAACTGGTGTTCATCCATAGCCATCTTACAATGTTTACTAATGACTTCGACGTCACAGCGCTGTCGTCTTCTGTTTAGCTCGCCTCTGGCCCGCCTATATCAGATAACCCGATGTGATTGGTGCAGCTCGGATACAAGGGCATATTTAATGAGCATCATTACTCGACGCCAGTGTAACTCGCTGAGCAAATTCAACTTGTGCTCTCAAGAGAAGTCTGGATTTCCAGGGTACTAAGGTTAACAGATAAAATAAAAACTCTATTTAAAATGTATTAGTAAATGTTGAAATTAACAAACAATGGACAATACTACAACATTTATTAACCTTAGTCAGGGTCCGAAATTAACACCCGCCAAGCGCCAAATGCGGGTAGATTTTCAGTTTGAAGAGTAAATCTCAAAAGGCTATCCGCCACAGTGGCGGGTGAATGTTCATACCAAAATAATGGTATCCTTATAGAAAAAAAAAAAAAAGAAAAAAAAAAATCCTCTCCCTTTGAAACATCACTTATCAGGCTTATGCTACTCTGAATAATACCTGAACTTCGTATTTTGAGCACTTCCTGCGTTGTTGTTGCTTTTGCCTCTTTATGATGACTCGCTGAACTTAGTCCTAATTTGTAAGTCGCTTTGGATAAGGGCGTCTGCTAAATGACTAAATGTAAATGTAAATGTAAATGTAAATAATACAATTTTCAGCGCGCACGCGCTCTTCTGCCTCTGAGAGAGAGAGAGAGAGAGAGAGAGAGAGAGAGAGAGAGCGCGCCCCCCGGCACTCACTCACTATTCAGAGCGGCCAAGCGTCAAGCTTCCCCGTACTTTTTCACAAGCGTCCTTGACAGGGCGGCCAGAGCTTCTTTGCAGCTCAAGTCGGCGGCGGTGTGTACGTACAGTTAACGCTCTATCTGTTGACGGCGCTGAGGAAAAAGGATATGTGAAGCTCCCGCCACTGGAAGCGGTCGCCGCCCATTTGTGTCCTGCTCATCAAAGCCGTGCTGAACGTCTTCAGCACTTGCGGATCATGCATACCCCGCCGCTGGCCAGGCTGCTTCTGCTTTACACACCATGGCCGTTCTTTTCTCGATAAAATTAGTTTTCTCATAGCGTTTGCAACGCAATACTCGTTCCCTTATCTCTCAGGGAACCGAGGTTACGCAAGTAACCGAGTACGTTCTGCCTTCCCTTCCACATGAGTCAGGTAACAAAACTGACAAAAAAAAAAAAAAAAAACCTTTATATATATATATATTTCACCCCAATGATAGTAATATTTCATATATTTCTCTCATTTTGATCAATATATATAGTTTTTTATTTATATTCAAATTTTGCTCTGGACAATTTTTAATGTTTGTATTCAACATAATAGGCCTACCTTATTATCTCAATTAAAAGTACTGAAATGAATGTATATGTGACAAAAAAAAGACTGTTTATTATTTTGGCCGGTAAAAAATATGCTTGGCTGGTGGATTTTTTCATCTACCAGTCCCCGTGGCAGGTGAGCCAAAAAGTTAATTTCGGACCCTGACCTTAGTTAATGCAAAAAAAAAAAAAAAATGTGTTTATCTTATTTTAAAGTGTTACCATTTCATATAAATCCAAAGAGTCTGTTATGCTTAAAGATGGCCATCTCATTTGTTTAATTAATAATATATATTAAAAGTAAATTCACTATGAATCATTACAAATACTTTGCCTTAAAAGTACCAAGTAGTCATACAGTGAAAAAAACTAAAAAAACAAATCTATATATAAAAAACAAAAACAAAGATAGATCGATAATCGTTTTATCATCGCAGCCCTCTGAATCGTAATTTAATTGAATCGTTAGGTGCCTAGACATTCCCACCCCTAGTTCTCAGCCTCTCCAGTAATGGACGCAACCCAGAAAAACTATCGGTATGGATTTTTCCAGATAGGCCTAAATGATTGTTCCACCAATCAGCACTGATTAATTGGCAAAACGGATGAATCGATCGACCTCTATTCTTTACATTTTACTGTAGCTTATTATAAAGATCTATGTTTCTAGTGTTTCTACATATTGAATTGATATTTACTGTAGTGACCCCAAAAAAGCATTTGGACTAGTTTTGGGTGTAGTTTATCATATTAACTATATGATTTGTTTCACTATAATACATATCAAACTCTGGTCCTGGAGGGCCACTCTCCTGCAGTGTAGCTCCAGCCCAACCAGCTCGAAAACATCTTCCTGGAAGTTTCTAGTAATCCTGAAGAGCTTGATTATCTGGATCAGGTGTGTTTAATTAGGGCTGGAGCTAAACTCCGCAGGACAGTTGCCCTCCAGGAACTGAATTTGACAGCCTTCACACTATAGAATTTGATATCCACAGTGTCAAATTACATTTCAATCCTAATTTTGTAATATACTATATTGCTGAATGGATGTCCCAACAAAATGTTTAGGTCTTCTTACCTGTCAGGGATCACTGGTGATCCCGGATTATTGTAGTTCAAAATATGTTTGAGCTTATATATATCTCAATATTAATAACAGTCTGGTTAATTTTGAGTCTTGAACTATAAACTCTCAAGGGTTGGCTTTCTAAATGTATGTGTGTTATGTTTCTATTCAGAATTACTTATGAGCAGTAACCTTTTTATTTTGGGAATGTCATGTATGCAGCACTTGCCAAAATTGGGGGTGATGAGGAAGGGGTTTTAAACAGTATTTGTGAACGTGTTGAATCTGAGATTGTAAATGGACAAAACATACTATTAAATGTGTGTGCGTTCACATGTACTTACAGCTAACTTCACTGGCAACTTAAACATTATTCCCTATGATGGCTGGGCGTCAACCTCGTCGCGCGCCTGGGAATCAGTATCCCAACACTGAGCCTCAACCTCGTCGCGCGGCTGGGAATCAGTATCCCAACACTGAGCCTCAGCCTCGTCGCACGCCTGGGAATCAGTATCCCAACACTAAGCCTCAGCCTCGTCGCCCGCCTGGGAATCAGTATCCCAACACTGAGCCTCAACCTCGTCGCGCGGCTGGGAATCAGTATCCCAACACTGAGCCTCAGCCTCGTCGCACGCCTGGGAATCAGTATCCCAACACTAAGCCTCAGCCTCGTCGCCCGCCTGGGAATCAGTATCCCAACACTGAGCCTCAACCTTACCAGGTGGCTGGGAATCAGTATCCCTACACTGAGCCTCAACCTTACCAGGTGGCTGGGAATCAGTATGCCTACACTGAGCCTCAACCTTACCAGGTGGCTGGGAATCAGTATGCCTACACTGAGCCTCAACCTTACCAGGTGGATGGGAATCAGTATGCCTACACTGAGCCTCAACCTTACCAGGTGGCTGGGAATCAGTATGCCTACACTGAGCCTCAACCTTACCAGGTGGATCATTCACATTCTGGAAAAAAGCATAGAAAAAAACACAGAGAAGGAGATCAAAGTGGCAGCAGCAATTCCTCTTCTGATTCCTCTTCTGATGAATATAGTTGAATCAAAATGAAATACCGATGGTTGCACTGATGAACACAGACCCCTGAACTAAGCAAAATGTATCTTACAAACTTCCATTCAAACAGCAGAGGTGTTGCTCTCCTAGAAAGGGAAGGTGAAGATCAACATACACCTCACAATGAAGGACACTGAAATGGAACACATCAAATAAATTACTGCAGATTGAGATGCAACTGATTGACTTTAATGTCGTCTTAATACAATGTAATATGAAATCAAATAAAATGTAACCATTACAGTTCATATGACTTTTGTTTTGTTGCATGTGTATAATGTTTGGCTGATTGGCATTGTCATCTCAGTGAAAGATCCATATGGAATGAAGCAAATCTCAGATCAAATATGCATCTATTTAATTGCAAGTTTATTTTAAAGGGGAGTCAATGCATTTCTTATAGGCAGTTTCATTCCCATTTTAATCCATTTCTTCTGCAAAAAAAAAAATATTTTTTATAATCATAATCTGATGTCAGACATTGAAACATATCAACTGCAAATACATTTTTCAGGATCTCTGCAGAGGATGACTGAACAACTCCAAAAACAGCATTACAATCTCCATTTATTACAAACCAGTTTGACTTTCTTTTAGGAGTACTCCAATTGATTTGCTACCCATGGCAAATGGCTGATAATATAATCGCTTCTAAAGGCTCGATAGGTAATCTCTCAATTTGCAGACCGCAGAACTCATGCTGATGCACAAAAAGACGCACCTGCCATGAAAGGTATGGCATGACATGCTTGCAGCAATGCTGTCAAACGCTCTCTGTCAAAATGCGCAAATTGCTTCACATCACCACATCATGTCTGTAGTAGTGTTGTCAAAAGTACTGACTTAGGTACCAAGTTGGTACTGAAATTTTTAAATTGTGACGCTTTGAGTGCTGTTGTAAACACCTCTGATTGGCCATTCCCGTACTCATCGGAAATGTCTAGGTTTGGCTACAATGATCAACGCACAGGAGTGTTTGAGAACACGGAAGTGTTTGAAAGTGTTTTGAAAGCGGGAGTAGGAGCGTTTGAAAGCACAAGCAGGCGTCTATCAGCGTACCGGACCGATAGACTGCTTTCAAATGCTCCCGTGTGTATCTGTGCAAGCGCTTTTTATAGCATTTTTTATAGTAATAAAAATAATTTAGTTCAGTTAGAGAACAGACACTACAATTAAAAACTGTACGCGTCTGCTCAATTAAGCGTGAGTCGCTCAAGAGTCGCAGCACAGATCAGCAGCAGGAGTCAGATTTCATTCATCACGAGAGTGAGGAGCTTACTGATGATGGCAGAAGATTTGAAATGTGAAAGCATCTATTTGGCAATAATATTTTAGATTTAAATCCAATGCTAATAGGGAACCTGCAAATGATTAGTAGCATTTTACAATTAAGAATAATAATGAACCCACCATTCAAGCAAATTCAAAAGAAAAAGTAAAATGCACACAGCCGCACAGGCAATCATAACGGTGCATAATCCAATTTGTCCTAAACATGAGCCATACTTTATATTAAGGGCTTCAATATAACTGGTAAGGATTAGAGATGCAGCCAGTGACCGGAATCAACTGATTTTCCACATGATAGTGCTTGTATTGTGCACAATTTTACTAATTCCCGCAGGTTTTACACTCACACTAAAAGTCCACAGAACCACTGATCTATATAAGTCACAACACACAAAATTATGTCAAAATGTATTTGACGAGTATTCAGTTAAAAAGTCAGTTTTGGGTGACTGAGATGATGAACGGGACCATGGTTTGTGTTACATTAGTAACACATTATTAGCGGTTCAATAATGTAGTAATCATATTCATTACCGCTATGTGTCCGACATTGTAGAGAGAGACACATACAATGCATTACCATTCTGATACATCGACTTGTAGATGTGCCTGTATAATTCATTCTTCCACTTCTTCTGAACCAGTTTCTGGTTCAAACATATAGCATTTGGTTGATTTGAGTGATGAGTGATGAAACTGAGTTTGGCGATCAAAGATGAGTTTTAAGGGATACAACTATTGACTATAGGGGGACTTTAACTAATGAAACCTTATTGTAAAGTGAATGTTCTTTATAGATCTTTTGCACTTTAATCTGTTTGAAACATTTGTTTGCTTTATAAATTTGTGTATTGTTTTATTGTATTTAAATATTCGGAGCAGTTTTAGTAGTCAGAAAAAAATTATTGTTATTAAATGTCTTTTGTAGGACAAGAGGTTATTAAATGCTTCTCATGCTTGGAAAGCTTGTGTTGCTTTTTCAAAAGCATGTTAAAAGTGATTTAAACTCACAGTGCTTTCAGATGGAGCAGCGTTTACAGAGCTGATAATTAATGACAAGCTGCACATAACAAATAATCACAGCCTTTGCGATTTCATAATCGTGATAAGCCATCTCGATTTAAGTGCGATTACATGGAAATTGCGATTAATCGTGCAGCCCTAATGCCTAATATATACAGTTTAAAGTAGGACTATAAATAATTACGTAATAATTAAAAACAGATTGAAGCTGAAATATTTAAAAACATCCTGGTTGCGTATGCAACCCACCGATCCCTGAAGGAGGGAACGGAAGACGTAGTCGACGTCGACTGAATGGGGATCACGCTTAGGGAGCCTGACTTCTTCATACTACTATTTAAGCCAATTCAACATTGGCGTGCATGATTACACACTCCGTCCCGCAGCATGGGTATAAACATGGAAGTGGACGCACGCACCAGTTGCTTTTTCGCTGAGGAGCCGAGTGGCTTCTGGAGTCAGCGGTGGTCCAGCAGTAGTGGCGAGGGGACTTTGTCCTCCGTGCCCTCTTTCAGGGAACGGTGGGTTGCATATGCAACCAGGACGTTCCCTTTGAGTCAAGAACGTCAAACGTAGTCGACATCGACTGAATAGGGATCTACTGAAAACGCCACTAGTGCTGCCACCTTCCAATGCGTAGACAGAAGCCTCCTGATCCCCCCGCGATTAAGGCAGAGAAAGGACAGGGCTTTAGGCCAGGGAAGTCACTGCTGTTCCTACAGGACCCCTGGGGAAGCGTTCCCTGTACATGGAAGGAAGGGACGCTGCGGAAGCCACATCCTGCCCACAGGGAGGTAACGTGGAGAATACACATGGATTGGGTGAATTGACGGGCAGTACAACATATGGAATGCCACTGGGGAGGCTACAGCCTATCACAGGGGGGAGCTACTAACCAGACAGTGACGGCAGAAAGCTCTGCCAAGGGAAGACACCACCTAGGTGGACACGTGCAGCTTGGGATTTTCACCAAAATGAAGGCAGCCACCATTTCAGTGGGCCAAGCTCGCCTGGAAACAGCCTTCCCTTTCTGCTGATTTCCTTACCAGTCAAGAGCTGATCTGAGGTCATAAGGCTTGCATTCTGTGCACGTATAACCACAATGAAGCGGGCGGACAGAGAAAGCCAGGGCTGGGTCGGCTCACCACCTGGTCCCACCTTTAGAGAGAGGTAGGAACCTTGGACACATATCCAGGCCGGGGTCTCAGCTCGTGAGAGTTAGCCGGCCCGAATTCCAGGCACAACTCGTTGACCGAAAGCGAGCAAGTCCCTACCCTCTAGTAGAGACCATGCGAGCAGGAGAACGGTTTCTTTAAAAAAATGTTTTTACCTCACTGCCTGCAGTGGCTCAGGGGTGGTCTCTGCAGTGCAGTAGCACCAGAGATAAGGCCCAAGAGGATAAAGAGGGGCGCAAGGCAGATTAATTTTCCTTGCTCCCTCAGGAACCTGACGATCATTCCCATGCTACTGCATCTTGATGTGCGTCAAAAAATAGAGGCAACCTCATTTTGAGGGTGGAGGACACAGCCCTCATTCCAACCCATCTTGCAGGAAAGAGAGCACTGAAATGACTGAACGCCTATCTCCTCATGGATATAAGACTAACTCAACGAATAGATTTCACTTCTATTTGGCGTAAGCAAACTTCCTCTTAGGGGGTGCTCTCGCAGAAGTGATGGTGACTACCACATAATCCTGCGGTAGCTACCTGAACCTCCGCGTCCCTCCAGGGGTCTGAACCATCATGGTGCCATCATGCCCCGTCCCTGAGAATGTATTCAGGGGAAAGTCAGGAAGGGCTGTCGAGGGGAGCATGTTCAAGAGAACTAGGTCTGGTTGGGCCAAAAAGGGCCAACTATCAAGACCTACTCCAGTCCTGACCTAGCACAGTACGTGCAAGTGACATGCGCGCACAAGACAGGAGCACTGCTCAACACTAGGTGTGAAGAAAATCACTGAGCTTCAGGAGCATCTCTGCTCAACACCTGAGTGTGATGAAAATCACTGAACTTGAGCGGGCGCCAAGTGACAATGAGTCGCACAGCCGCTTTTTTAGAAGGCTCACTGGGGAACACATTTCTGTGGGGCCCCGGGGACAGCTGAGAGCCAGTGTCTGTCCAAGGGATGTCCGCTCGGACACAACTGGCAGAGGAATGAATCCGGAGAGGGGTGCACAGTGTTTCCCACACATAGACTAATTCGTGGTGGTGTGCCACAGAATCAACACCGGCCGCCACATATTGCATTTCGTTATTCATTTCACCAAAAGTTGGTATCTCGTGAACACCTTTACACAATCACACATTAAAAAGTGAAGTCGCCTTGGCTACGGCAGTTCATTGGAACGAAACCGTAGCCAAGGCGACATCTAGTGTATATATCTATACCCGACCGCGCTCTCAGATCACTTGGACGTGGCTGTGTACAAGAGGTAAAAACGATATAAATACTGTTCGTTTTCTCACACAAACCGCTCGTTTCGTGTCTTAGGCCATCAATGTGTACTTACGATGGGGAATTGTTTCATTTGGACGATGGGGAATTGTTTAATTTGGACGATGGGGAATTGTTTTAATTTGGACTCTGTGCATGCTCTTTGAGGTGGTGACCATCGACCTGCATTATATGACTGACAGACAAGAACGGTTTGACCTAAAAATATCAAAATTGAAACTACTGCGGAAAAAAAGACACCTACATCTTGGATGCCCTTGAGGTAAGCTAAAACATACCAAAATTTAATTTCAAAGTGAACTATCCCTTTAAAGGGGTGGTATAATGCCCTTTTCACAAGATGTAAAATAAATCTCTGATGTTCCCAGAGTGTGCGTGTGAAGTTTAAATTTTAAATGCAAATTAGCTGCTGCTCCTGACACAGAGGGCGGGGTTTCAAGAGCTCCTGTGTGTTAGCAGCTCCGATTACCTCAGGCAGACACACACTAAAATGAAAGCAACTGCTCTGTTGCTAAGGTGTTTTTGGGGTCCTTGATGTTCTGACATGCTCTTACATTTGTGCTTTTTTCAGTTGCTTATAAACATATTAATGGCAAAGGTATAATTACACTCTATTTAGCACAAACAGGGCTACCATAATATGTGAGCAACATGTATCCCCTTTTGGGGATTCCCTTTTGTTGCGAAAGGGGTTTTCCCGGTCCGTTCGTTGGCTGGTCTCCTCGTGCCTGATGTCTGGGGCGGCCAGTCACGTGGTGTGCTGGCGGAATGAAAGTCTTTGTTTGAAGCTGGCTTTGCAGAAGAAACGTGGCTCGAAATCTTGTCGCAAAACTTAACTTAGAACCGAGACTCACAACGGAAAATAAAGGAAAACTTAGAAAAGAAAAGACAACTTAGACGAGAGTAGTAAGATGGCTTGAATAAAGCTGTTGAACCCGTTCTTCTGATCTTAATTTGGGTTCTTTGTCTCTGCGTTTACATGGTTACTTGTCTGATTGAGATCTTCATCTTTTTCTGCCCATCTCTCTTGAGAGTGGTAGCAGAGCGTTTCTTGAGGGTGAACCCAGAGAGCGAGAGCACAGAGATAGAGCGCAGAGTTAGAGAGTTAGAGAGCGAGCTTTGTTTCGGGTCTAAGATTTTAAACTCAAAGTTTGTCCAACCTCCAGGATGAGTTCTGGCCAATTAGACACTGGCTAAATTTAGGAAGTGGCATTCTTTTCAGTTCTGATCGTAAATTATCTTATCTGGGGGGTTGTCTGTTCTCTCGCTCTTAAGCAGAGAGAACAGAGGCCACAGTTTACACAGTTTAAATCATTTAGACATGATTTCTAATTAAAAGAAGATCAAAACATATTACACAGATTTCATTCCAGCCAACTTACTAGTGGTGTTCGTAAGATAGCATTGATATGAAACAGTACACACTTTCAGTCACACACCTATAATAATTATAACAATTACATGAATTATATGGGATCAAGGCATATTAAATGGACACATATATCGTAGAAACACATAGAATGATGTATGATGTTTATAAGTCCATTGAAAATTGTTACTGAATGAGTTTTATGTATACTGTAGGAAGAATCTCAGTTTTCTGGTTTAGAGAGAAAATAATTCTGGTTTGTTCATTCAGAGGTCCTTAAGGAGGAGGGGGTCTGGAATGCTGAGGGGGTTTAACAACATCTGCTGGTATCGATCCGTCTTGCAAACTATCGAAGTTGACCAGTTCTTCCTTCAGTTAACCAATAAAAGTCTTTGGTTACAGACTCTCTGGAGCCTGGTTGATTTATGGCTCTGGTTTGTGATTTGAGTCTGGGATGTGAAGACTCTTGTGTCAGACCTTGGTCTCTGTCTTTCTCTTAACCAATCAGTAATTTGGCAACAAAGCTAGCATTGACCAGTTATGTGTTAGTGCTGGGGGCTCTTGTAATTAGTCAGACCGGTCGGCGCCTGGATCCCGTGACAAGATGGATGAGGATACTAAGTCCTGACCAAATCTTCCTCTTTGTTCACAGAGAGTTTGAATTAATATTCTGGAAGAAGATTAGTTTGTGGTTGGTTCCTTCTCATTGTCGCTACAATATATATATATATATATATATATATATATATATATATATATATATATATATATATATATATATATATATATATATATATATATATAATTGGTTCACAGTTGTTGTTGTTTTTTCCACAAATTGTGCTTGCAAATTGTATAATATCCAAGGTAAACATTTCTAGTAATTGTGCAGTTAATTGTTCTCATACTGTATTTTCAGATTTAGAATATATTCTCTCCCCAAATGTGTCACTAATAAAGCATAATAAAATTATTTAAAGAGAAGGCTTATATTGACCTTTTAAGATTTTGTTTACATCTATCCTTGTATATGTATACATATATATATATTTTTTTTTTTTTTTTTATTAAAAAGGTTATACAATTACAACAATTAAAATTGTAACAATATTTCCAGTGTAATCTTTCTTTGTAAAAACTAAAATATACATTTTATTATACGTAATTCATTTCATATGAGCAGAAATTGGCAACATTATAAGCTTATTTGATGTGGCAGTATTTTACAGTAAAAACGTTATAATCTATCCGATTTTGTAGTCGATTTTTACTCATCTCAGTATAGCAATAGAGTTTGGTAAAAGCGGTTCATTCATTCACACACAGAAACGCGGTTCATTTTGAAACAGTATTTTTTCAATAGGGGTGGTGGTGGCGCAATGGATAAGACACATGCCTTTGGTGTGAGAGACCCGGGTTCGAATCCACTGTGAGACACCAATGTGTCCCTGAGCAAGACACTTAACCCCTAGTTGCTCCAGAGGCGTGCGACCTCTGACATATATAGCAATTGTAAGTCGCTTTGGATAAAAGCGTCAGCTAAATGAATAAATGTAAATGTATTTTTGCCAGCTGTAGTAGCTACACAACAGCACGCATCTGTGCGTTCGTTCATTCACACTCAGAAACGCGATTCATAAAACAGTCTTTTGCGTGTACAGACAGTTTGCGATTAGAACAAAGCAAATAGAACTGACCTATTCCTCAGCCGGATCCGTCGCTCCTCGAAATGAAACTTCCAGAACTTCTGAGGTAAATTTTCCAGGATTATTATCAAGATAGTATTATTCCTCACAGCGTCGTAAAGTACATGAGTCTGAAAGTGAACTCGCGGTGTGTGTTATCCAGCTGATGTGGGCGTTTCACAGGTCTGTATGGATCGCCTCAGATAATTTGCGTTTGAATAGCGTGCGCTCTCTGTGGGCGGGGTCACATTAAAACTTCATGAGCTGAGATGAGAACGACTGACATCTCTTTCTTTTCATACATATTACATAAACTGTGAATATTTTTTTTTTATAAAAATTACTTCATTTAAAAGAAGAGAATTCAAGCTTCATGTGTCTGTATGCCTGTTTGACTGAGTATTCGCTGAGTTACAGTTCATTTCCGGACGCGTTTCAGAATGGACTTCACTGACAGAGAGAAAGCAGAACTCGCATCATGTTTACTTTTCTTTATTTGGCAAAAAGCACAACACTTTGTTTTTATTGTGAGTATACACAAAAATAATACACACTTAACAGGATCGATTGATGTATGAAACGTGTATGGAAGATCAAAGTCAACAGAGTATTTAGAGTCTCTATTGCACTGATAAGGAAAAACGCGAGCTGGTATCGCCGGCGATACCGCCGACCCCAGGGGGTTAAACAGAGTCAGACAAAGATGGAGAGACTCAAGAAGAAGTGACAACACGTAGAATGCAACAGGACATCTCTAAATGGTTAGTTGATGAATTTATGTTGCTGATGTAGAGTTAACTATCTTCAATTAGCATATTCTGTCATGATAATCTATAAATAGCTCGTATTGGAACTGTGAGATGCACACAGAGTGACTTTCTATTGCATGTGAAAAGATGGATGCTACAGTTTGAGCTGACACACAAATGTGCTCGACTAAAACTCTTCCTCTTCTCAATCCGGACTGTGTGTTCCCGGGGGAGGGGTTTATGTAAATTTCAGGGTTGGTGATGTCACTAACCCGTGAGGAATGTCGTGTAGTCCATACCAGCCGTTTGTTGTAGTCCTTAAAGAACGATTTATTTAAAAGCAAATATCTCCCTTTACTTTAAACTTTGAGCATTGTAACTTTGCAGATGTTGTTTATGCTCAAACAGCAACATTACACACTAACTAAAGTTAGAAAAGTGAAATCATACTCAACCACCCCTTTAACTAGTCACAAGTTTGCGGTAAAATGCAGTTGGGTTGTCGGGGTCAAAACACTATATAATCTGTGAATATTTTCACGATAAAGCAACGCTGATGAACCATCGCTTGGATGCGTGTTAATTAATATCATCCTTTACAGGTAACAAATGTATAAAATGCAAACCATCATTGTTCTTATAGCTTCATAATTAGGACTGTTCACTGTATTGCAGCGTTTATACGCCCACGTATAAATCTAATTAATTATTATTCATAACGAATTATGATCAATAATTAATAATTCAATTACTTTTAATTATCTTCAGAATTTACCGTAGCAGAATCAATAGTATGATCATTTTATCAGTTCATCCAATGAACAGAAAGCATAAACAAGTATTAACTCTAGGAAATATAATATCTTCCTGGCCAAGAAAGAATTAATCCCCAGCTAACAATAAGGGCGCTTTCACACTGGCAGTTTAGTGCGGACCGGGGCACGGTTCGCATGAAAAATCGCTAATGTGAACGCTGTCATCGGACCCGGGTGCGCACTAGAGTACCGAACCCGAGACTACCTGGAGGAGGTGGTCTGAGCTCGGTTGCTCCCGAACCGTGGCGCGGTTCGCGTTAATGTGCAAGCAACACGGACTCGGGTGCGCGCTTGTTCAGGAAGTATAGTATCCCACGCATGCGTATCACTGTCGATATCATTGTTTCCTCACACACGACAACCATGAGTGGCAGGGGAACGTTGTGGGACACTGAAGAGGTGATGTCTCTCACTATGTTGTGCATAATAGCACCAAAAATACAGACAAATTACAGCTATGCTCAGTCGAGTTGTATTATCCATGCATTTTCCGTGTGCGTTTGCGATGACGTAAGATCACTGCAAACGCACCTGGGTTCGATACAACTAATTGAGTGTGAAACCAGACCAACGCTGCGGGGGGCGCCGGGAACGAGCGAACTCGGGTTCGGACCGCAGCAAACGAACCCAGTGGAAAAACGCCCTAAATTAAGAAATAATCACGGGTAAAAGCATCGGTAGCTTAGATCGAAGTTTAACCCTCTGGGGACCAAAAACGCGCCCGCGCGTTTTGCTCGTTTTTTTTTTTAGCAATGAAAAATAAACACAAAATGCTCTGTTAATTTTGATCTTTCATTTTCGTGTAATACATCAATCGATCCTGTTCAGTTTCTATTTTTTTTCTGTATACTCACAATACAAATAAAGTGTTTTGCTTTTTGACAAATAAAGAAAAACTAACATGATGCTATTTCTGCCTTCTCTCTGTCAGTAAACTCCCATTTGAAACGCGTTCGAAAATTATCTATAACTCCGCGAAAATTCAGTCAAACAGGCAAACAGACCCACGGGCATAAAGCTTGAGATCGCAGCTTTTAAATGAAGTAATTTATATAAAAAACAAATATTATCAGCTTCTGTAATCTGTATAAAAAGAGAGCGACTCCAGTCGAGCTCATTAGGAGCCATTCAAAAGTAATTTGACCACGCACCGGAGAGCGCGTGCTATTCAAACGCAAATTCTGAGAACCATTTCAGTCTGTGAAACGCCCCCACATCAGCTGTAAACAAAGAGGCATAATATAGCCTACCTTATGGAGAAAATTTTCCGTGCTGATATGAGGAGCAGATCCCGCTGAGGAGTGAGGTAGGCTAAGTTATCCTTTCTCAAGTGTTAATGTGGAATAACGTTATGGAATAACGTTGTAGGCTTATGTAAACAAAAAGATGAATCGCGTTTCTATAATATGAATAGCGTTTCTGTGAGATGAATGAAGGGTACATATTTGTAAAGACTGTTTAGCCTAAATATGAATCGCGCGTCTGTGTGTGAAAGAATAAACTGCTTTTACAGTTACAGTTACTGCGTTACAGTCAGGCGAAGTATGAAAGACAACATTTTGTTGACTAGATTTGGGTACAGTTTTTACTGTAGAATATACTGTCACATCAAATAAGCTTTTCTGCTCATATATATAAAATACTATTTTGTCAAAAATAAAGTCATAGACTAAGATGTTCCAATGTTGGCTATATTCAAACTAATGAATACATATGATAAAATGTAGGCCTATAATCTTTTTTTTTTTTTTTACAAAGAAAGAGTACTTTTTTTGCAGAAATATTGCTGAAATTGTAATTATTGTTGTAATTGTAACCTTTTTAATAAAATAGCAAAACATATTTACAAGATAGATGTAAGCAAAATCTTAAATGGTCAATATAAGTCTTCTTCTAAATATATAGGCTATTTTGTCCTTGCATTGTGGCTCAGTCAGTGTCACACCTGAGTGAATGGCTAATTATGCAGAGTCATTATGCAGAGTGGGTGGGACTGGGTAATCTAAGGTGTAAACTACTCCTCCCCCTCGCATATTGGCTTTCCAAGCAAAACCTGTTTTACACCATTTAAATCAATGTATTTTTTTTTTGTGAACGATAAAGCAAGACTATTTTCACATAATTTTGAAGCTAGAACTCCAAGAGAAAACATCCATTAGTCAAAAGTCTTGTGGGCACATATTTTGTATGAGTTTTGTGGTCTTATTTCAGCAACTTTCATTTTTATTTTTTTAAATAACCACGCATAAACATTATTCTCTTAAAAATACAAACATCTACATACATGTTGCTCGCATATTATGGTAGGCCTGTTTGTGCTATATAGAGTGAATTTACACCTTTGCCATTAACATGTTTATAAATAACTGAAAAAAGCACAAATGTCAGAGCATGTCAGAACATCTCAAGGGCCCCAAAAACAGCTTGGTCCCCAGAGGGTTAAGACAATAAGATGTATAAGCAGATTAACACAAGTAATCTCTCTGTTAAAATACGAACAATACTTTATTGATTATATACTAACACATAAAAACTAATATCTAACACAAACACACATTCACACATTCATACGAGTTGCAGAAGGAAAAAGAGTAAGGAAAGATTGAGTTTTAAGAGTGAGTTTAAGAGTGAGATGATGAAATCTCAAGTTTATGCACTTATAAGACTTGACCTGGAACGAACCATCAAATCATTAATTTAACCCTTCTATCGTTTCTTAGACAGGTTATTAAATTTATATCAGTAGCCTACACCAGTTCAGCTTTTAGTCTGGAGATACTTGCTTGTCTTTGCTTTTGGGGATTCCCTTTTGTTGCATGAAAGGGGTTTTCCCGGTCCGTTCGTTGGCTGGTGTCCTTGTGCCTGGGTCTGCGGCGGCCAGTCACGTGGTGTGCTGGCGGAATGAAAGTCTTTGTTTGAAGCTGGCTTTGCAGAAGAAACGTGGCTCGAAATATTGTCGCAAAACTTAACTTAGAACCGAGACTCACAACGGAAAATAAAGGAAAACTTTAGAAAAGAAAAGACAACTTAGACGAGAGTAGTAAGATGGCTTGAATAAAGCTGTTGAACCCGTTCTTCTGATCTTAATTTGGGTTCTTTGTCTCTGCGTTTACATGGTTACTCGTCTGATTGAGATCTTCATCCTTTTTCTGCCCATCTCTCTTGAGAGTGGTAGCAGAGCGTTTCTTGGGGGTGAACCCAGAGAGCTAGAGTTAGAGAGCCGATCGAAGAGAGAAGTTAAGAGCGAAGTTTGTTTTGGGTCTAAGATTTTAAACTCAAAGTTGTCCAACCTCCAAGGATGAGTTCTGGCCAATTAGACACTGGCTAAATTTAGGAGGTGGCGTTCTTTTCAGTTCTGATCGTAAATTATCTTATCTGGGGGGTTTTCTTGCTAACAGAGAGAACAGATGCCACAGTTTAGACATGATCAGTATTATAAGAATACGAAACATTTTACACAGATTTCAATCAAGCCATCTTTTGAATCAAGAGCATAGGATCATACTGATATGAAACACAACACACTTTCATTCAAACATCTAACAGTTATAACATTACATGAGTTATATGGTATCTAAGCATATTAAACACACATATAAGTTGCAGACACAAAATAGAGTTATGTAGTTGCATGATGTTTGATTGTAAGTCCATTGAAAATTGTTCTTGAATGAGTTTTATGTATACTGTAGGAAAAATCTCAGTTTTCTGGTTTAGAGAGAAATGGACTCTGTTTGTTCGTTCAGAGGTCTTAAAGGGGGAAGGGGTCAGGAATGTTGTGGGGGAAAACAACATCTGCTGGTATCGATCCGTCTTGCAAACTATCGAAGTTGACCAGTTCTGCCTTCAGTTAACCAATAAAAGTCTTTGGTTACAGACTCTCTGGAGCCTGGGTGAGTTATGGCTCTGGGACGTGAAGACACTTGTGTGATGCCTTGGTCTCTGTCTTTCTCTTAACCAATCAGTAATTTGGCAACAAAGCTAGCATTGACCAGTTATGTGTTAGTGCTGGGGGCTCTTTTAAATAGCCCGACTGGTTGGCGCCTGGACCCCATGACAAGATTGATGAGGATGGAGAAGTCCTGACCAAATCTTCCTCTTTGTTCGGCAGGAAGTGGAAAGTTTGAATTAATCTTCTGGAAGATTAGTCTGCGTTTGGTTCATACCCATTGTCGCTACAGTATTAATTGTTTTCCGATGTATATGAGAGTGCTAGTATGTCTGTAAACTCTGTTTAACGATTGGTGCTGCGCACATGATTAGTAAACGTGCCGCGATTAGAGTAGTGTTATTGTATGTTTCATGTTTTCCTATATTCATTAATTTTGTGTTATGAGTTTATTTCGTGCTGTTTCACTGATAGTGTGAGTATGTATATGACGTCATGAGTATGTTGTCGAGTGAACTTGGATGAACATACATGGCATGAATGGAATTTGAGTGTTTACATTACCAGCATGTAATTTAAAGCTGTGTGTGAAAGTATGAGACTATGCACACGCACTAATCAATTTTTCAACTTACGAGTATACATGAGCTTCTTGGGGGAATAAATGTAAGCATCAAGCCCTAGGCATCAACATAATGTGTTCAAAAGAGATTTTTAAAAAAGGATAGAAAATAGCTTATTACTTCTAAATTAAGATGTTTTTTGATGAAAAAATCTTGATAACATTATAAGTGCACTTCAGAGTACATAAAAAATAAAAATAAAAACACATGCAGTTCATGACTCCCAGGGCCGGCGGGTGCACTTCTGCCGCTCTAGGCGAAAAACAATTGTGCCGCCCCTAGGGCTGGTCCGAATACCATTTTTAAGCTTCGAAGCTTCGGTAGTAATGAACATCGAATATTTGAAGCTTCGGGCAGAGGGAGCTGAACATATTCTTCTCTCTAATAAAGGCAGGAATCTCTATATGTCTGTCTTTCTGTTTGCATTTTGATTATTTGGAGAACCGTTCATCCAATCGACTTCACAAGGGAGTGCAGTATCGCATTTGGTGCAATATAGATGGACACACAAGACGCAACTCGAGACGCAATAGATGGACACACGTTCAGAATTTATAAACTTTTAGTATACAGAACAGCGCGAGCGGGAAGCAGCGCACCTCACGCGGGCAGGGCTTATTTGCTTATTAAACGCACACTCACAGGTCTGTTAACTTAAGCAATAGGCTACTTTTAAGGTAGTCTAATATTTTTCTGATTAAAAAAAATTACTGACACAGTAAAGGGTAGATTTAAATAAAGAAAAACAAAATTGAAATAAAGAAAAACAAAATTGAAATAAAGAAAAAACGAAATTGAAATAAAGAAAAACAAAATTGAAATAAAGAAAAAACGAAATTGAAATAAAGAAAAAACGAAATTTAAATAAAGAAAAACTAAATTAAGTTAAATTAAAAACGAGATTAATTTAGATTGATAATAACGGGTAAAAAGGCTAATACATTTTGTTTCTGTTATTCTATTTTCCACAATGTCAAAGCAACGCAGCTTAACCCAAAACACAAGCTCAGGCACTTCTGTCCACACACACTCCGCTGTTCTGCACTAGCCAGAGAATACTCCCGTTGCACACTTTAGTAGGCCAAGAGGAAGCAAATATATTAGGTTGGGTTCCTTCAACTGTCCATCCTATTAAAATGGCTATAGGCTATATAAGATAATTGTAAAAAAAAAAAAATCTTTTTTTATAGTGTGAACATATTCAAGCGCGAATGAGAACCGTTTCGAGAGGGATGCCAGGTGTGTAACATTTTTTTAAATAGAAATTCCAGTAAGGTTAGCTGTGCTAGTGGCCTCTTGGTTCTTTGGTGGACTTGACGGCGTGTCATCACTTGCAAATACTCCCTGGATCAATATATTTTAACAACGAACCCCTCTGTTGTTGGTGTGCTTTCTCCTTCAAAAGTCTCGATTCATGAACGATCCGTTCATTGCGTATGTCAGGTGACAAATGGAAAGACTCGGAAGGTTAAGTCATTATTATGTTCCCTGTACATTATTTTTGACTGCATTATAATGATTTTCTTAATTCAGAATATGATCAACATTGCGTAGGTGGATGTGATCGGGGAATTTGGCTGTTAAAAGTAACATTTAAAGCCACTTAAATTACGCCACGAAATTACTCAAATAAAGATTCGTTCATTTTGATGAACGAGATCGTAAAAGAGAGTCAGTAAAATGATCAGGGGTGCGTTCTCCGATAACGTTGTCTCTTAGCGCGCTACGAAGACTCAAAAGGTACACCTTAACTACAGGTATACCTTTCCTACGTGTGTTCTCCGAACTATACCTTAGGATGTTGCTTAAGGTAAACCTTCTTAAGTTCGACCTTAGCAGGTGCTGTCCATGGTGGAGGCGCTGAATAGGTTGATATCGATGCCTCGATGATCGATTGTGTGCTCTTTCCTTCACAGCGGTATAGGCAGGGCCTGAAATTAACACCCGACCACGCGCCAAATGCGGGTGAATTTTGCAATTGGCGGGTAAAACTGTCAATCTACCTGCCACATTGGCGGGTAGCCAATGAGAATTGAGTGATTCATTAGTTGTTTTTTTTTTTTGTTTTTTTTTAAGTCCGCGACGTAAAATACGATGTTTTGGATGTGCGAGTAACAGTATTAAACTGTTGGTGAGATGGGATGAGATGAGATAAAGCAAAGCTGACGTTGGTTATGGTACAATGACAGTTACACAGATGTGTGTGCGTGTGTATGTTGAGTTGGGAACCAGTGAGAAAATGTCCGGTACCCGGTAACTTTACCAGTAATATTAATATTAATTTAGTTCTGCTTAACGGTTCAATTGACTTTGATTAATATGCGCGAGTGAGAGAGCGCAAGACAGCGCTCGACCTGTTGTTTGAAGACGTGAGAGTGCGCGCGCGCGGCCGGGGCTCTCTCTGCTCGTTATCGCCCTGTCAGGCGCAGCAGTCATTCTATTCTACATCACTTACCGATCAAATAAGGCTTTGGCGGGACAAAAATCGAGACGGCTTTGGCGGGACAAAAATCTTCGGCCGCCCAAAAAATTTAAATGCAGGAAAACTCCTGACAATGCTCGTAAGCGTTTGCTGCGCTGTTTCTTACCTTGCTTTACGTTGACTTTACTAGTTCCAGCTTCACCGTCACCGCTTTTTTTATAATTTTTTTATATTTGTTTAGAAAACCTCTATTTTCTTCTTCTCTTTTCTTTCCTCTTCTGAGAACCGGACTTGTGCTGACCGGACATTTTGAGCGTACTGAACTTCAAATTAAATGACAACATCAAATTTTGATCAGTGGCCAAACCATTTTTGTCTTGGGTGTGGGGGGCCCCAGTTCTGGTGGGGGTGGGGACATGTCAAGGAGACCGACCTCATGAAGATGCAGCAGCAGTGGAGGAAGAAGAGTGCATCTGCTCCTTTTTTGTGGACTCAGATTAGCAGCAGTCAGTATATGAATATGACATATGACTATGTCTGTGACACAGCAAATCAATGAATAAAAAGATGCAGCACTTAAATGTGTATTCTTACAAGTTAAAGAACAATGTTTGTGTGATTTCTATTTTTCACCTTTATAAGGCAAAAAAAAAAAAAAAAACTGGCTGGTAAAAAGTTACTGTGGCAGGTGGATTTTTAAATCCACCTGCCACAGTGGCTGGTGGTCAAAAAAGTTAACTTCAGGCCCTGGGTATAGGTAAAGTATTGAGAAAACAATGTTCTTTATAAAGAAGCGTTTTAGAAATAGTACAAACTGCATATCGGGGCTCATTGAAATACACTGTAAAAAAAATCTGTAATTTTATATACTTTTTCATGTTAATTTTACAGATTTTTTTCTGTATTTTTTAAATACATGAAAACACCAATAAATTACAAAAATAAAACGTAAATTTAAATCTCTAATGCAAAATAACATAAAAAACCTGTAGCTGTGAATAAGCAGAGCAATTCTGTTATTTTAAAGAAAATGTACGTTTTTTCACATAATATTAATTTTAAAATACATTCAAAATGTATCGTATTTTCACAAATATAAATTTTTTATTTAAAAGATAAAACTGTTATATTTAAGTTTAATATTGTAAAAACACTGCTAAAAGTAGATACAATTAGTAACAATTAACAGCAACAAAAAAAAAAATTTCTGTAATTTTAAATAGAATACTTGTAAATTGACAAATATCTCGTAAAATTATGGACATTTTGAAAACAAAAACCTTAATAATTGCTTTTTTAATAAGTATAAAAATATATAAGCAACTGCCAAAATACAGTTTTTATCATTTAATAAAACAGCCATAATACCTTAATTTACACAATTTTTTTTCTCCACTAAGTTTGTAAAGACACTATCAGAATGTCATATATTCACAAATATTTTATTTATTTAAAAGATAAAACTAAGATTTAAGGTTTGATACAGTAAAACATTTCTAAAAGTGCAATTAGTGACAATTGACAGAAAAAGATATTTGTTCAGTAATTTTATATGGATTTGCTTGTTAATTTACTTAAATTGCCAATTTTACATTTTGTATTACATTATAGTAGTATATATTATTAATTTATGTTAGAATCTACACTGAAAAAATAAAAACCTTGGATCAACTTTCAAAAAATTAAAGTAATCGTCGATCACACGAAATATTTGACATTGACTCAAAGTAAATCATTTAATTTAGTTTAACCTGAAAAGTTTAAATCCATGCAACCACTTTTTAAAGGTTGATCAAACTAATAATTTTAGGTTAGAACAAACTAATTATTTTAAGTTAGAAACCAACTAAATTAATATGTATAGGTTAAATTAAATAAATTATTTTAGGTTGTCTTAATACATTTTTATCAATGACTACTTATAACACTTTCCTTTAGAACACATTTATATTAATTGTTCAATAGCCCACAAATGTGTTACATTATTCAAATCATCAATTGATCTTGATGACATCACATTAGTCTTAGTAGTAATATTAAATTAGGAAGGTTTGTCCTGACAACACATTTCACCATAAAACATCCTAAAATACAATTACATGTTATGACAATATTGTATATCTGTCTCAAATGTATATGATGAACAGTCTCTTTCAGCTGAACACTAAAGGCAAATCCTGGAAATAGGAAGTTTTCTGACAGGAAACATTATCCAAATGATTTTCTTCAATGACTTGTGTGAATCTCCCCAGTTCTCAATATAGCAAGCTCCTGGCCGTAAAAACACCATAAAATTTAACCACAAATGGAAAATAAAATCAAGCAAGTCTGTGCAATTCAGCTCTGCCTACTCTGTGCTGTACAGCTGCGTGGTCAGTCTAGTGACTTTTGGGGTCATCTTTTGTCCATCAAGCTCCATCTGGATCTTTTGCACAAATTCAAAGTGCACTGAAGCCTTATCGCATATTTAAGGTTAAGTGTGTATATGAGTCCAAAGGCCATGGCAAAAGCGGTTGCAACCGAGGGCAAATCTTTCAGGACCTCTGTTCCTTCGATGACAATTTTAATGTCTTTGGGTGGATAGAGAGGATCCTCTTTCCCAGTTATAAAGATCACCATGATTGTCTGCTCCAGTTCTTCAACCTCATTTTCCTGCAAAAAAAAAAGAAAGAGAAAATAAGCATGTAGGGGTGTCCATGGTTAACCGATTAACCGTTAAAAATTGCGTAACCGAGTGAAACATTTTGCTCGGTTAAGTGGCGTCAATGGCGTGCATTGAATTTAGTTGTAATACATTGTTGCACCACCAGAGACCGCTAGACTAGTTTTATAATATGAAGCGAGCAAAGAAAGCGCGCGTCCGAGAGTGAAGGCTGTGCACGAGCCAGAAACAAACCAGTGCCACTGATCGTAGCACAATAATATCTGTCTGCAGAGCCGCAGAGCCACAGTTTTACCCCAGCAGTTTTACCCCGCACATGCGCAGTTTCATCACAACAGCTTTACCCGCAGAGTCCGTTTACCGTTACATTAACTCGTACAATTTGTATTATGCATTTCCTAAACATGTACTTACTAATCAAACACTTTATATGAACAAACTACTAATCAATAAAACACAATCGGTCTTCCGACCTTTTACTATTGTGTTGATATGCGCGAGGGAGAGAGAGCAATACAGCGCTCGTGTTGTTTGAAGGCGGTGAGAGTAGGGTTGTGCCGATGGACGATATCATCGTCCATCGTGATGGCTGACCGACATCACGATGGAGAGCCACCATCGTGATGCCACGCCCCCCCCACCCTGTCAGACCAGCCCAGTCTCACGGCAGTTCGTTTTCGTGTGTACACCAGTGGTTGGGAACCTATGGCTCGTGTGGCTCGCAAGGTCTCTCACCCTTTACCAACAAACGATAAAAAAAAATAAGACGTGTGTGTTCAGTGCTGTTCGCGAGTGTCACGAGTCACCACAGCAATCAACCAAACGCTTACGTTTCTGTGGTAACCTAACAGTTACAGCTCCTGCACTGGGATTCAAGCAGAGCAGCTTGTTTAAGGTGATGGCGAAATTCATTTTAAAACAGCAATGAAAATGTAAAAGTAGGCTTTATAAACTTTAATATATCCTTTTATTGAAACGGGTGCTTTGCTGTGCAAAGAGAAACATTTCACCCGTTGGCCGCTTGTACTTTCACTTTTGCCGCAGAGACCCTTTATGTCCTATAAATGTATCGTATTGTTGATAATCCGCACAGATTTCAGTTGACGATTATGTAAAGTTCATAACAAAACATGAATGAGAAAGAAAAGAGCAGGATGTGCTATTGAAAAGCACGATAAGCCGCGAAAGAGAACTGAATTCTACTGACAGGTTGCTGCGCACGCGCTCCGAGCGCAACATAGTAGTCTTTGTCTTCAGTTGCGCGCCTGAACGGCCAAATAAACATTTCAAAATGCCAAGCCGAGTATTCCCGTTGCGTAAACACAGTAGATGTAAGTAGCTACAATGTGCACTCTCCCTGTCTCTTCGTGATCGTCAGCACACACCCCCCCCAGACGATATCATCGTCCATCGCGATGTTTTACTGTAAACATCGTCAACTGCCAATTTAGGGGACATCGCCCAACCCTAGGTGAGAGTGCACGCGCGCGCGGCCGGGGCTCTCTCACTGTTTGTTCTTATGCGCCCTGTCCACTGATCAGAGGTGGAAGTAACGAATTACAACTACTCACGTTACTGTAATTAAGTCGTTTTTTTGGGTACTTGTACTTTGAGTATATTTTTAAATCTGTAATTTTACTTGTACTCAAGTACATATTAAGCTAAGTAATCTACTTCGCTACTTGTAAAATCACATTTCGTTACTGAGTACAATTTGAATTGATATTCAAATCTTTGAATGGCATTTCGGTAGCCAATACAAATATTCGATAGTAAATGGACCAATAAAAACCCTGATATTTGGACTAAATGAAAGCCGCCGCAGTTGCAGCAGGTTTTGAAGAGCTGATCATGAAGGAGGCGAGGAGCTCAGAGTGATTAATGGCTGGACTGAAAGTTTGGAACAACAAACTACATAGTAGTATTGTCAAAATATCTATATTATGATACATATCAATACTGAAATATCTGTCAATACTCATTTTGGCCTATACACCGATACGATGGCAGCTGCGCGTTCTCATTCTCTCATCTCAACGACAACACCGCCTCCTCTCAGCGCTCAGATTATTGTAATGGTTATTGATCAATGTTTAAATATGTAAACAAAAGCCTGAATTAAAATCTCACCTTATAAAGTGGACGTGTCTCTTCAGAAGACTTGAATTAAACTTTTCCATTGAAATAGCTTACTGTTACAATGAGTGTTGTGCTTTTCAATGCTTGAAAATAATGATTGCCTTGACAAAATGGATGGACAAAAATGTAGATATTAAAATATTTAGTATGTAGTAGTTTTCCCGATGGTATTAAAAATGATAGGCTAGGCCTACTGAATATCGACATATTTCAAGGTGTCATATTGAAGTTAGAAATTCCAGTATCCACTAATTAATTTCCTTCGACAATAAGGTAAAAACGTGTTAAAAGTAGCTATTTTCTACATAAATCTATGATTTGGTTGAATATTTATTGGTAATGCATTAACTATCACCAGCTAAAAAGTAATTAGTAACTAGTACTCTGAGTAGTTTTTGAGAAAAGTAATTTGTACTTTTACTTAATTATTTTTTTGACACCAGTACTTTTACTTGTAATTGAGTATTATTTCAGCAATGTAACGGTACTTGTACTTGAGTACAAATTTTCAGTACTCTTTCCACCTCTGCCACTGATCTAAATAATTAGTTGTTACGACGACTTATGTATTCCCTCGTTTTAATAAATCGTGGACACGTTGAACTAATTCCCTCCCTCATTTTGATTTAACGAATTACAACGTGGCCAAAAACAGTTTGATACTATTAGTGAATGCTTAAGTCCTATTTTTTGTGAATTGGTGAATATTCAGGTGAATTATTTCGTGGCCACGAATTAATCATAATTATTAAACTGTTTTTCTTACCTGTGAAGATAGCTCTTCAGTGAAGGCAGACTATTGTATATAAATAATTGTAAATGTAATGTAAATGTATTCTCGTACAGCTTTTTATTTCTTTTTTGTGTGTGAATTGGTGAATATTCAGGTGAATTGTTTCGTGGCCACGAATTAATAATACCTCAGCACGTTTTACAAGACCCTTCAATTCAACTGCTCTATTTGAAAAGAATTTAGCCATTCTTGAGCCTGATTGACTAATTATCAACAAACTATCTAAGAACTCTTAAATCGGAGTAAAAGTAAATCAGTGGTGAAAGTAATAGTAACACAGATATGTAAGAGAGATATTCTGAATGTGATTTCGCTGATGTTATAGATGGCAGACAGAATTACAAAATAAAAAGCAATCCAACAGCACATTATACAATGTAAACAAAGACATGTTTTCTTGCGGCGGCCTTTATAAAATTAGCAGTGACTACCAACTGAATATTACTTTCTAGCTCCTCCCATTCCAAAGGCGTTTTAACTCCTACGGTGGCCGTATTATTTCAAATCTGCCGGCAGTCGCGAGTAATCTCCCTCTCACATTCGTCACTGTGCCACTGCGTGTAAAAACGCGAAAGGCGAAGCTTGTATGTCCCTCTTTGGCCAATGTAGTTTCAAGATGGAGGGGCAACATGGTGACCGGCATTTGAACCCCTTACCCGTATGTACTTTCAATGGCAGATTATAAACTTACGAGAATACTTTATTACTTGAAAGAAGTAATTATACATTAATGAGCACATATATTTTTGAAAGAACTAAGTGTTTTTTGCTAAGAATCAACTAAAAAAGTTACACAGTGTAGCTTTAAGAACGGGAGTGGAATTGACTGAAGGCTGTGCTCTTCTCCGTTTTTGGTTAATTTTTGTAGCAGAAAGAACGCCACATATAGGCCTGTAATATGAAGTAGCGTGTGCATATAGGTGTTAAGTCATTTGCAAATGGATTCTTTGGACGCACTTTTTTGACACTGTTCCAGGGAAGACAGGGAAGAAAAAAAAGATTGTTTTGGTACGTCTGGATGTGGTCTGGAATAGGGTTGGGCCGATAGACGATGATATCGGCCCAGACAGCTGAACAGACATCACGATGTTGAGCTGGCGTTTTGTTATAACCCTCACCCACCCGATATCATCGTCCATCGCGATATTTCACTGTAGACATCGTCCGATGCCAAATTGGTAGACATCGCCCAACCCTAGTCTGGAAGTGTTTACTGCTCAAAATTCAGTCATAATTTAGCATCAAAGATTTAAATAGTGTTAAAATCGTATCTTGTGAGCCGAGTTTCTCGTCACACCCCTATTTATTAAATATGGCTAGGAAAACCAAGACTATAGATGTAAGATGTAGTTAGTCTGTAGATGTAAACTGTGAGAGAGATGCCCTTACCTGTAATTCTTTGATAAGGTGCTCAACAGGTTTCCGAGGTAGATCAGAGATTTGAGGATGCATTCTCTTCTGATGGTGATGTCCACAGTCTGAGTAAAAACAGTTACTATGAATTAAAATTAAACATAAAAAAAATAAAAATAAACTATTCAGACTATTCAGTGTACCAAACTATGATTCGCATGAACTCGTCATTGATCTAAAAAGTAGGGCATACAAAAATAAGTTTTTAAGATGAACAGAAAACGGCCCGGTCCATAATGCAGATGATCAAGTTTATAGTGTTTCAAAAGTTCAGATCTTCTTGAATAAATTGTCACAGTCTTTACATTGCCACATGTGCGGATAACTGAAGAAACATGAGATAGAAAATATACCTTTAGGCAACTGAGCAGACCACATCTAGTTTTACTTAGTAGATCTGATAGACAACTTCACAGATGAGAGAAACTACACTAGGATGCACAAATGCCTAATTACCACAAATGCCCTTATTACATTGTAAATAGACCTTACCACAAGCAATGATCACTGGCAGGAGCCCAACAGATTGGTGGCTTCTTCCCTTAAGTTGAAAGTGAAAACATGATTAAGTTTTAGCTGTTAGCCATCAGAGTTTGTTAACTACTAACATCACGCACAAATTAAGAATACCCAACATTTAACATAAATAGATATATTTACTTTAATTTAATTTAATGTTTTTTAGGTAAGCTGGCTAACATTTTGGTACATTTCTACCACATGTAACCTTAAATGCTGTTAACAGTGTAGCAAACTAACTTTACCAGCTAGAAATAGCTGGGCCTTGTAATATTATGCCTGATAAATACTTAACACAAGATAATTAGGAGTGTAAATAAAAGATTAACCCTTGTGTGGTGTTCATATTTTTGTTACTCAGCCAGTGTTCGTGGGTCTGGTGGACCCGCTGCATTTTGGGGTTTTTAATTCAACACAATCAAAAAGTTATGTTAAAATACTCAACAGATGTTTACTTCATCCCAATTACAAGCAATATAAACAGCATATATGGTTAATATTTTCTCTTTACCTTTGTTAGATCACATTTAAGAATTGCAACCTCGTGTGGGAATGGCAGGAGTAGAAACAAAACTCACTTTTGCACTCTTTCACACTTACACACAATCTCTCTCTCACACGCACGCACGCACACACTCATGCACACACATACACACACCCACAACACACACACACACACACACACACATGCACGCGCACACACACACACACACATTCACTTGGATATGTGGTGTACGGTCACTCTCCATAGGCATAATGGTTTTTCTAATGTACAAACTGTATAATCTGTCCCCCTACACTAACCCTACCCCTAAACCTACCAATCACAGAAAACTTTTGGCATTTTTTGTTTCAAAAAACACCATTTAGTATGTTTTAGTATGAGGACACAGATGTCGTCATAAAACATGTTTACATTGTAATACCTATGTCATTATACACATTTGTGTCCTCATAAACCATATACAAGAACATACACACAGGACCTATAATTTCCACACTTTTATTAGCCCTGGGTCCAGTGGACCCGAACATCCTGTGTGTAATATAAATTGTGTAGGGGGGGTGTACAGTGTGTTTTCATTGAAAATGTGTTCTGATATATATTCCTCACAGAAAATGAGCCAAGGCCAATGAGTCTCAGTTTGAAAAAATAATAAATTGTATAATTTTTCTTTTGATAAAAAATGAAAACGGGTCCAACAGACCCGAACACCATACAAGGGTTAAACATGACCTTATGCTATTGACAGCAGAAGTAAACATAAGTCAAGTTTGCAGCTTGAACCTGGTGATTAACTAACGTTACCACGTTTCAAGTGTAAAAAAGAGAGCATTATTTACCCACCTTCATGACAAGCTAGCTAACGTTAGCATGACATGCCTATTAATCGTCACTAGCTAGCTTTAAAACAGAGCACGCAGAGCTCTTAAAAGTCAATAATCTCTGCAAATAAACATTTTCTAGACTCTTCACGCCACTGTTAAATATTAAAAACACTCAGCAGAACAAATGCATTTGAATTCATGAACATAAAATTAGCTGTAATGCACTTACACTAACTTACACGTGGTAACTTTAGCTAACGTCATGACCCCACAAAATGAATTTAGAAATGATATTAGTTCTGGGGGGAGTAGGTGTTTTTACCTTACCAGTATCAATGTTGCTCGGAGTTCTTCTGGCTGGAGGGATCTGTTGAAGTGTATCACGGCCGCTGGCCGCTCGCAGTCGCAGATTCAATGTGTGTGTTCTTCACACAGACAGTTCAACGGACGATTTTTTTTTTTTTTTAACAGGTCAGGTGGTCAGAGAGCGGGATCGCCAACTCAACAATGCGCATGTGCAAATCATGCTTAATCTAATAAAAATGCTCTGATCAAATGAATAAATTCAGTTTAATATCCCGCTGCCAAATTATATGTATCAATGTAAAAAAAAAAAATGGATTCAACCATAAATATAAACTAAAACGTTTACTTTAAATGAAAAAACTAATAATTTTAAACTATTTCAATGACAAAATACACATTAAACTAACAACAGCAGTTAGACTTTTTTCAGTGTACCAGAAACCCCTTTTGCGTTAAAGGAGACCTATTAGGCTTTTCTGTGTTTTCTGTCATATCTATGATGTTACAATGTCAGATGTTCATGCTAAACATGGCCAAAGTGTATAATAAAGTCCTCTGGCAGCTCTGCCTCAACTCTTTATGAAGTTTCCTGATGGACAGATAGCTTTACTTATTGTGAATGCTAGCTGTTGCTAAAGATAGCTTGCAGCAGCTGCTGTTATAATCTTTACAGTCTATGGTTATAATCTGGCTCTGAAACAGCAGTCCAAAGCATCTGTACTAATGTTAATGTTTACATCTTTAACACCCCATACCCCCCGGAGCATTAAGCTTACTAGCTAACTAGCTAGCAGAAGCTACAATACAGGGATCACAGAACTACAATAAAGGGCTTGAAATGCAGCATCATACAGCCCCTTTTAGTCAAACATTTCAGCTTACAGAATTGCGAAACGTGCAGAAACGTGGCCACAGTTACCCAGCAGACCGGGGTAATTTGAACTTGAAGTTGCTCATTTAATTGTACTGTAGCCTATATACCGGTATATCCAAGCATTATTGTCATTATTTTGTATGTAAAGTGATATACAAATAAAGATTGATTGATTGAATATTGATGCCATCCAATAAAGCACTTCACACATTATGTTGCTTTTCTCTTTTCAAGCAAATCAAAATAAACTTTTAGATATATTGTGTGTATAAACTGACAAAAGCATAAAAGCACTGCAGTAAATATTGAATATTTATTACCAGTATTTCACCAGGTTATCATTAAATATTTCTGGCTACTGTGTTTTAGTAACTGTGCACAAACTCAATAAAGGCACATGCCTTTGGTCTGAGAAACGGGAGCGTGCCTATGCTCCCACAGCCCTATGTTCCCACTTCCCATAGCTCTTTTTTCCCACAGCCCTATGTTCCCACAGCTATTTGTTCCCAGAGAGGGTTAAGGTTACCCTAAACCCAATCCTAACCCTAACTAGCTGTAGTAGTGTAGAATAGCTGTAGTGTAGACTAGCTGCTGTAGTGTAGACTAGCTGTAGTGTAGACTAGCTGCTGTAGTGTAGACTAGCTGTAGTGTAGACTAGCTGCTGTAGTGTAGACTAGCTGTAGTGTAGACTAGCTGCTGTAGTGTAGACTAGCTGCTGTAGTGTAGACTAGCTGCTGTAGTGTAGACTAGCTGCTGTAGTGTAGAATAGCTGTAGTGTAGACTAGCTGCTGTAGTGTAGACTAGCTGTAGTGTAGACTACCCAGATAGCAATTACATTTGGCACGGATCCGTTTTAAGCCCCTTGCCTCCGTTTCTATCTTAGAGACGTTTTCTGATTGTGAACCAGATCCGTGCCAGACAGAGGTTTCAGCTTAAACAATCTAACTACCATCAGTTCAGTATTTATATCATTTTACAGATCTGGCCCAGATCACTTTTCCCATAGGTAACCGAAAGACATTAGCTGTGTCTGACACTGATTTGGTCCAGATCTGCAATATGAATCTGAGCCGATACTGTTTTCACATAGGCTACACTGGTGTGGCCCGAATCTGTGATACATATCTGAGCCGACTGCATTTAAAAAAGGGCTAAAAACTGCTCTGGCCCATATCTGCAAAACAGATTTGAGCCAACACTGTTTTGACAGAGACTACCTGATGTGGACCACATCCGAAATACTTTTCTCAAACTGTGTGAAGAACTCCGTGGAATAAACATTTTCAAAACAACATGGTTACCTGTCTGCATATTTATTTTTCTATCTTAGAGCATGAGATAAATGCATTGTCATTAAGCTGAACAATATTATCAGTGTTTAAAAACTATACAGCAACAGGTCCGTTACAGCACACACTGTAAAAAAAAAAGTGTAATTTTACAAGTAATTGTCTGTATTTTTTTTTTACAGATTTTTACCGTTTTGTCATTATACAGCAAATATTTGCAAATAAAAGGCATTTGCCGTTGCTGCACATTCAGGGCTTTGTGTGTGTGTGTGTGTGTGTGTGTGTGTGTGTGTGTGTGTGTGAGTGCGCGCGCGCGCGAGATGACGCAGATTCAAATTCGCCGCCATTACTTTTCCGCTGTTTACTCCCGCCCACAACGGTTAACGTTAGCTGATCAGGATCGAGTTTGGGCAAGCGGGAGATTTGAATTCAGTCTACTCTCGTGAAGTAGACTGTGAGATCAACAGTGGTTCAAAGCAATCGTGTTCGTCAAGAGCAGCCGTGAGCAGGAGCTGTTGTCTGTCAGTCCGTTTGGATTCTTTGGAAATAACACCCTTTTCTGTGAGCCTTGTTCGTCAGCGGACATCATGCCAACCGATCACCGGCTGAGGTAAGAGTCTCATATACTAAGTTACATGTGAACGATATTTTATATTACATTTGTGTTACGTTTACAGTTTTCAAGCTAACGTTAGCATTCTTAAATTATGTTCTGTCATAACTGGCGAGAGCTGGAGGGCAAAACACTGAAAATGTAGCATGCGTCTTTACATTTTCCATCTGTTTTAAGAAAGATCAGTTGAACCCACACCTCAAAAGACCTAAAACAAGCTTTCGTAGACTTGTTATACATATCAAAGTCCGTTTAATTGTGAATAAAATCTTCGTTAATACGCGATAGTATCTGTCAGTAAATCAATCTCTTAAATGGCGGGACATTTTGAATCACTGTCTGGAAGCTGAAAATTCTTCTCTTAAAAAATATCCTCGGTTTTAACTAACCAATTTTTATTACCATTTTTAATAACCACAGTTATACTACAAAAACAAATAGGCCTAGCTGGCCTACCATGTTTTTTTTCTTGTTTTTTTTCTTTGTGGTTAAACCATAGTTAATTTTCGTAAGGGTTAAACATGGCTAACGTTATCTCAAGACTGTTAAGAAAACGAATTCAGTAAATACTGTACTTGATACAGGAAAGCACATGAGACTAGAATATGAACACAACATGATAAATTGCATATTCTGGCTGCATCTGCTTGCCAACACGTAGCTATCTAGAATGCATATATATGTGCATATATTAGGCTTATAAAATAAAAGTTGATAGAATGTTTGTGTTCTGATGAAGAAATGAACGTATCTACATTTTGGATGGCCTGGGGTCATCATAGTAGCCTTTTTCATAGGATACTTTTGATCATTGGTTATGAAAATTGCATTGATCCAGATGAACAGACAGTTAACTTACACCCCTAAGGTTAGGTGTCTCAGCTCAAAACTTCACTGTTAGCCTTTCCTGCTCAGCTTCCAGATCATAATCAGTTTAGGTTTTGCATTGTCTCAGTGGAACATATTCTTACATGTGTAAATGTAATACTGAGTTTTTTTTTTTTTTTTTTTTTTTTTTGTGATTTCAGGTCAAGTGGAAAGCAGAATTATCATGGCAAACAAGGTATGGGAAGAAGTAATTTAAAATATTGTAATGGCCGAGTCTTCTGATTCCATATGATTTCACTAAAAGTGGCAGAAAATGTAATTTGTTTTATACTATATTTTCCCATATGAATATTCATTTGATCCTTGTGAGGCCACTGCACAAGGTTTGGTTTTACTACAGTAAGACCACGATTGTGTTAGATTCCACCCATCTATTTAATTTTTTTGTTGTTGTTGGTAGCGTAACTAGGCTTTTTCATTTAGAAACATGACTTTTCCTATCACTTAATGACACATATCTCTACCTTTCATTCCAGCTAAAGGATCTGACGGTTGCTGCTTGCATCTCAGCCTACCTGATGGAAAATTCTTGCTGGATGAATGACTTTCAACTCAACCTTGCCAAGACAGAACTGCTTATGGTTTCAGCCAAACCATCCTTGCTGTGTGATCCTGCTGATTTGCCTTATACAACATCAGAAAGATCCGGCCCTTCCTATCGGAGCCACACAACTCCTTGTCTAAGCTCTTGTTCTATCCAGACTGGACTATTGCAGCTCTTCCAGCATCAGTCAAACCTCTGCAACTGATCCAGATGCTACAGCAAGACCTAAACTCACTGCTTCAGATCTATGTGTCTCCAGAAGCTTGTGTTCTGCAAGTGAACAGCGCCTTGTGGTGCCATCATCCCAAAGAGACACACAATCACTTTCACTGACCTTTCCCTGGACTGTTCCCTGCTGGTGGGATGACCTGCCCAACTCAACACATTTTCAAGAAACTGCTAAAGATCCATCTTTTCATAAACACTTGACCCAATAATACTAAATCTTTGTTTTAATAAAAAAAATAATTTGTGCACTGTGCTACACTAACTGGGACTTGTCACTGCACTTGTTGCTTCTATTGTTCTCTTAATTTTAAGTCACTTTGGAAAAAATGTAATTGTAAATGTTTAAAACAAGTTATATTAGAGTATAAAGGTATACAGCAATTGCCTTTTAATGTGGATATTTTTACGTGTTCTAAATTCTATACTAAGCTTGTATTTCCTATCATTCACGTATCTTGATGTTCAGTGTTTGTTTAATGAATACTGTAAGTGTGCAGGTATTCCGTACTTGTATGTTTAGTTAATTTAACAGAAATTCACTGTACATTTGCTATTATTAAGTACTTAATTAGAGATTGCAGGTCTAATTTCACAACTTTGACCAAAAATTAAAACTAAATATACAAACTTTATATTTGAATGTATGTACTTATTGCATTTTTATACATAACTTCATAGTTATTTTACACAGAAAAACTATATAAGATAATTACTGTAGATAGACAGAGCATTATTATAAAATAACTTTATGTATGCTTAGGTAGCATAGGTTACTATGATACCCTAACTGACAAAAATGCCGAAAATAAGGCAAAAGGACAATCCAGTGGTGATTTAAGTGGAATCGTAACACATCCGGCACAGCTCCGGTAGGCGGAATCGTTTCACGCACCCGTTACGCATCTGTAACGGGATGATCAGGCGGTGCTGGATCGGCGCTGGCACATATCCGCAACAACCCCTAAAAACAGACCAGAAACGGCTTCGGCCCGATGTGCGTTTGGACTCAGGAACGAGTCCGTGAGGCGGATGCGTGCCAGACCCGGCTCTATCGTTTTGCGGTTGCGGCCCTGTTCCGTTACAGCGTCCAGTGGCTATCTGGGTAGCTGCTGTAGTGTAGACTAGCTGTAGTGTAGACTAGCTGCTGTAGTGTAGACTAGCTGTAGTGTAGACTAGCTGCTGTAGTGTAGAATAGCTGTAGTGTAGACTAGCTGCTGTAGTGTAGAATAGCTGTAGTGTAGACTAGCTGCTGTAGTGTAGACTAGCTGTAGTGTAGACTAGCTGCTGTAGTGTAGACTAGCTGTAGTGTAGACTAGCTGCTGCAGTGTAGACTAGCTGTAGTGTAGACTAGCTGCTGTAGTGTAGAATAGCTGTAGTGTAGACTAGCTGTAGTGTAGACTAGCTGCTGTAGTGTAGACTAGCTGTAGTGTAGACTAGCTGCTGCAGTGTAGACTAGCTGTAGTGTAGACTAGCTGCTGCAGTGTAGACTAGCTGTAGTGTAGACTAGCTGCTGCAGTGTAGACTAGCTGTAGTGTAGACTAGCTGCTGTAGTGTAGACTAGCTGTAGTGTAGACTAGCTGCTGTAGTGTAGACTATCTGTAGTGTAGACTAGCTGCTGCAGTGTAGACTAGCTGTAGTGTAGACTAGCTGTAGTGTAGACTAGCTGCTGTAGTGTAGACTAGCTGTAGTGTAGACTAGCTGCTGCAGTGTAGACTAGCTGTAGTGTAGACTAGCTGCTGCAGTGTAGACTAGCTGTAGTGTAGACTAGCTGCTGTAGTGTAGAATAGCTGTAGTGTAGACTAGCTGCTGCAGTGTAGACTAGCTGTAGTGTAGACTAGCTGCTGCAGTGTAGACTAGCTGTAGTGTAGACTAGCTGCTGTAGTGTAGACTAGCTGTAGTGTAGACTAGCTGCTGTAGTGTAGACTAGCTGTAGTGTAGACTAGCTGCTGCAGTGTAGACTAGCTGTAGTGTAGACTAGCTGCTGTAGTGTAGACTAGCTGTAGTGTAGACTAGCTGCTGCAGTGTAGACTAGCTGTAGTGTAGACTAGCTGCTGCAGTGTAGAATAGCTGTAGTGTAGACTAGCTGCTGTAGTGTAGACTAGCTGTAGTGTAGACTAGCTGCTGCAGTGTAGACTAGCTGTAGTGTAGACTAGCTGCTGCAGTGTAGACTAGCTGCTGCAGTGTAGACTAGCTGTAGTGTAGACTAGCTGCTGCAGTGTAGAATAGCTGTAGCGTAGACTAGCTGCTGTAGTGTAGACTAGCTGTAGTGTAGACTAGCTGCTGCAGTGTAGACTAGCTGTAGTGTAGACTAGCTGCTGCAGTGTAGAATAGCTGTAGTGTAGACTAGCTGCTGTAGTGTAGACTAGCTGTAGTGTAGACTAGCTGCTGCAGTGTAGACTAGCTGTAGTGTAGACTAGCTGCTGCAGTGTAGAATAGCTGTAGTGTAGACTAGCTGCTGTAGTGTAGAATAGCTGTAGTGTAGACTAGCTGCTGTAGTGTAGAATAGCTGTAGTGTAGACTAGCTGCTGTAGTGTAGACTAGCTGTAGTGTAGACTAGCTGTAGTGTAGACTAGCTGCTGTAGTGTAGACGAGCTGTAGTGTAGACTAGCTGCTGTAGTGTAGACGAGCTGTAGTGTAGACTAGCTGCTGTAGTGTAGACTAGCTGTAGTGTAGACTAGCTGCTGCAGTGTAGACTAGCTGTAGTGTAGACTAGCTGCTGTAGTGTAGACTAGCTGTAGTGTAGACTAGCTGCTGCAGTGTAGACTAGCTGTAGTGTAGACTAGCTGCTGCAGTGTAGAATAGCTGTAGTGTAGACTAGCTGCTGTAGTGTAGAATAGCTGTAGTGTAGACTAGCTGCTGTAGTGTAGACTAGCTGTAGTGTAGACTAGCTGCTGCAGTGTAGACTAGCTGTAGTGTAGACTAGCTGCTGCAGTGTAGAATAGCTGTAGTGTAGACTAGCTGCTGTAGTGTAGACTAGCTGCTGTAGTGTAGACTAGCTGTAGTGTAGACTAGCTGCTGTAGTGTAGACTAGCTGTAGTGTAGACTAGCTGCTGCAGTGTAGACTAGCTGTAGTGTAGACTAGCTGCTGCAGTGTAGAATAGCTGTAGTGTAGACTAGCTGTAGTGTAGACTAGCTGCTGTAGTGTAGACTAGCTGTAGTGTAGACTAGCTGTAGTGTAGACTAGCTGTAGTGTAGACTAGCTGCTGTAGTGTAGACTAGCTGTAGTGTAGACTAGCTGCTGTAGTGTAGACTAGCTGTAGTGTAGACTAGCTGCTGTAGTGTAGACTAGCTGTAGGCTGTAGTGTAGACTAGCTGCTGTAGTGTAGACTAGCTGTAGTGTAGACTAGCTGTAGTGTAGACTAGCTGCTGTAGTGTAGACGAGCTGTAGTGTAGACTAGCTGCTGTAGTGTAGACTAGCTGTAGTGTAGACTAGCTGTAGTGTAGACTAGCTGCTGTAGTGTAGACTAGCTGTAGGCTGTAGTGTAGACTAGCTGTAGTGTAGACTAGCTGTAGTGTAGACTAGCTGCTGTAGTGTAGACGAGCTGTAGTGTAGACTAGCTGCTGTAGTGTAGACTAGCTGTAGTGTAGACTAGCTGCTGTAGTGTAGACTAGCTGTAGTGTAGACTAGCTGTAGTGTAGACTAGCTGCTGTAGTGTAGACGAGCTGTAGTGTAGACTAGCTGCTGTAGTGTAGACGAGCTGTAGTGTAGACTAGCTGCTGTAGTGTAGACTAGCTGTAGTGTAGACTAGCTGCTGTAGTGTAGACGAGCTGTAGTGTAGACTAGCTGCTGTAGTGTAGACTAGCTGTAGTGTAGACTAGCTGTAGTGTAGACTAGCTGTAGTAGTGTAGACTAGCTGTAGTGTAGACTAGCTGCTGTAGTGTAGACTAGCTGTAGTGTAGACTAGCTGCTGTAGTGTAGACTAGCTGTAGTGTAGACTAGCTGTAGTGTAGACTAGCTGCTGTAGTGTAGACGAGCTGTAGTGTAGACTAGCTGCTGTAGTGTAGACGAGCTGTAGTGTAGACTAGCTGCTGTAGTGTAGACTAGCTGTAGTGTAGACTAGCTGCTGTAGTGTAGACGAGCTGTAGTGTAGACTAGCTGCTGAAATTATAGGGAAATGTATGAACACTACTCAATTTTGAAAATGTCCTAGAAATGTGGGATCATAGAGTTCCTGGCAGATTTCTCCCGACCTTTTGGTGAACATAGGGCTGTGGAAACATATGGTTGTGGGAACATAGGGCCTAATTTTCTAAATAAAAAATAAATAAATAAAAAGATTCTTAGAAATGTGGGAACATAGGGCCGTGGGAAAGATCCCTGAGAGACCTGGGTTCAAATCTCACTGTGATATTATGCCCTGAACAAAATGGGTTACCTAGTTTCTCCAGAGATGTGACCTCTGATATATAACAATTGTAAGTCACTTTGGATAAAAGCGTAAGCTAAATAAGTAAAATGTCAAATATATTTATGTACAATTTCTGTGCACTTTTGAAGTGTGTTTTGCATCTGGCATTTCCTCTGAACTCTGACTTGACTGCTTATTATCGCAAAGCTCTGGTAGCTCTGATTAAATGGAGATACTTTTACCTGACAGAAACAAATTTATACAGGTCTTGATTTTCTAGATTATTTCCATACGTATTTCCTGTTTTCCTACATAGCATGATTACTTTCATTAAAACATCAACTCTTGAAAGGTAGTTGTGATGGGACAATATGACTTGATATGATGGCAAGCCCTGCTGGTTTGTTGTTTGGGCATTATGTGGACATGGATGCATCAGTCAAGCACTGTTGTGGTGTTAAAAAATAAAATAAAAAAAAATAAAAAAGAAAAAAAGAAAAGAAAACTGTTAAACTACATTCACACTACAGGCTTTGTTTATTTCCCATATCACGTGTAAACTGGCAAACTGCAAAGTCAGGAGCAGGAGATTTTGGGACACGTGACACTAAACGTGTGAAACGCAAAAAAATAGGTGAAACGTCCAATAATTTTAACGAACAACGGCAACGTTTGAGTGGGAGGGGTTACGTTAGAAAGCGCGAAACAGCCCAGAGAGACCGTTACAGACACATTTGTGAGCCAGAGAGGAGCGCGGCTGTTTTTATGTTTTCATAGTGTTTGATTGAGACAGTTTGGAAGAGAGCGACTTTTATGTGCAACGCGTTGTGCCATATTCAGGATGCAAAAGATACCATTCACAGTCTGCAAGTAAACAAGAACTACAAGGTACGTAAGCCCGAAATATAAACTGTATAACTAACGTTAACATTACCAACTCAAGCATGGTAACTTTAGTTAGCATAAATGTTAGCTTGTTAATCATTTACCATCTTTGACTTTACTCCAGCTTTGCAAACGTGCTAATTCTATAACTTGTGTTGTGACCTGAAAGTCGACGTTAACGTGTTAGTGTAACGTTAAACAGTGCCAATGTTATGAGTGAAGTGTTGGCTCACTAACGTTAGTACGTTATAATGTAACGTTAGGTTGAGATAGTGTTAACTGTTTTACATATTTAACTAACGTTACTTGCACACAATAGTTCCAATATAAGTTATTTGTATTTTTTTTCTCAATTAAGATTGCCTATGCACTCAAATATTGTTTTTTTCTGTCTCTCAACAGATTTTGCTGACCTCAAAATAATCTGAAGAGGTGAGTGTTTTGCCATGGTCCAAGAATACACTTGTCACAGGTGTGGTGTTTCTGTGAAAACCTTAAAAGGTTATGTTCAACATCAAGAGCTACACAGAAATGAGGCTCATTACCAGTATGCATGTTGTATAACAGGTTGCAAGTCTCACTTTAGAAATTATAATGCATTTAAATGCCATGTTTACCGTCATCATAAGCAGGCATCTTCTGTGTCACAGTGTGAGACTTTGCAGGGACCATTTAAATGTGAACTTACTCACTGTAAGAAAGAGTTGATTGATCTGAAAGGTCTTTTGTGTCACCTGAAATCTCATGCTTCAAAAAGAGAGGAGGTGCAATGCCCATTCAAAAACTGTGATAAGACTTTTTCAGTGAAATCATCTTTAACGTCCCACCTATCTAGAAAGCACAAACATTCCACAGCTCTTCATGTCTCTGGTGCATACTGTCTTCCTTCAGCTCCTAGTGAGCCTCAGTTTTCTGTTGTTGAAAGCCAGTCAGATGAAGGGGCAGTTGATGATGGGCCTGGTGAGATTACACTGGATCCTGCACAAATGAAGAGCTTATACATGAGAAATCTATGCATGTTTTACATGAAGTTGCAGGCAAAGCACCTCATCCCCTCCTCTACAATACAGTTGATTGTAGAAGAAATTAATAGTCTCAGTGGTGTTTGCCAGCAACACACAAAGAATCAACTTAAAGTATCTCTTCATGCAAAAACTAAACTAACTGAGACAGAAATTAAAGATGTTTTGACGACCCTAGATGACATAGATATGCATTCATCCTGTAGCTCTGCACTTTCTACAGAGTACAAGAGAAAGCAGTATTTTGAGGAGAATTTTGCCTATGTGCATCCACAGACAGTTTTTTTGGGGTTTGATGAAAACAGAAAAGAGCGAAATGCTCAGTACATTCCCATAAAAGATACATTAACAGCTCTGTTAAAAGATCCTGCTGTGTGGGAAGAATGTTCTACAACTGGGAATGAGAGTGCACCTCGTATTTTTAACGATGTGTGTGATGGATCTGTATTCAAATCCAATCCTCTGTTTTCAGAGTCACGTCTCACTTTAAAGGTGATACTGTATCAAGATGCTTTCGAGGTGGTTAATCCCATTGGCTCTGCAAAGAAAAAACACAAAATGCTTGGGGTCTACTTCACTCTTGCAAACTTTGATCCTTTTCATCGATCCGCCGTTGATAACATGCAGCTTTTGCTCTTGTGTCGAGAGGCTGATTTCAAGCATTTTGGCCATGAGAAAGTGTTCTCTCAATTGTTATCAGATCTCAGAGAACTGGAGACAAATGGTCTGAATATACATGGAAACACTGTGAAAGCAACACTCTATTGCATTGCTGGGGATAACTTGGGTTCGCATAATATCGGTGGCTTCACAGAAAACTTCAGTACATCGCGCTATTTGTGCCGGTATTGTCACATTACCAGAGATAAGCTAGACGACTTTGAACACAATGCATCCATCCGCACAGTACAAGACTACAATGACACTATTAGGGATGGGTACCGAAACCCGGTATTAAACGGGCCCCGGTGCTGAATTATGGAAGACCGATGGATCGATAAGCTCGGACGTTATCGGTTCTGCTGTCGGTACTGGAGAAATTAAGAAAGTACACGTGCCATTTATTATTGCTATTAAGAAATTATTATCTTGCTAATTTAATCTCGCCAGCCACTTCTATATATAATAATATTGAACCATTATTGTCTGTGATGCATTTTTGCTAAAGAGAGAGAGTGTGTGTGAGAGAGAAAGCGATCTTTCACGCGGAGCCACGGCGCGCGCAACACAACAGCCCTGCTTAATGAGTGACGATGAGGACAGAACTAAACATTCAAACGGTTACACTTTAGATGTTTGATATTAAACTAATTTTATTTTAGATTTAGATTTTGGCTTCCAATGATTATAAAAAAAAGATGATATTTGAGGTATAACCATTAAAAACTAAAGCCACATTCTCTCCAGCGCAACTTACTTCCCTTCACAGCGGTGCGCTGTCATTTCTCCCTAAAACCCAAACGTAACGTCAGAATCTGCACGATCGGTGATTGTTGTAAAATATAGTCTATACTGATGCTAAACTGCGGGACGCGTTTGATAATAAAAGGCTATTAAAAGTACCAAAATTTACGCAATAGACGCTGTTCCAAAGGCGGCGCACGCTCTGAAACACACCGCAACGAGACAAGCAGCAACGTAGGCTATATTTTGGGCTTCGTGTGCACATCTAAACAATCAAATTTACACACAAATATGTCAAAATGGCCTTCTTGGAGATTCACGTAAACAGTTTATTCACTTAAATACAGTTTATGTCTTAAATGGGCGTAAATAGTTTTGAGAAAATGATGCGTCATAATGATTAGATCTGCATTTGGTCTTAAAGAGGCAGCAGTCTAATAATCCTGCTGACGATTGCTCCATTAATGTGAATCAAACAACAAAAGGCAAAGAGAAAATCAGCGCAGCTCTTGAATGAATAATTTTGGCTTTTATAAGCTTTAATCTATCTATGATAAACTATGCAGTGTTATTTTACATCTGACTTTATTAGATGTCTTTTTAGCCCATATTACTCCTGAACAGTAATCTCAGTAGACATTACTGAAATTAAAGCACTGGGTATATAATTTGTATATTTGTTTTATTGTATAGGCCTACTTTTCTTTCTTTTTTTTTTTTTTTTTACCATGTGTTTGTACTTTGTTTTTGGTGTCCTAAACACAAAACCCTGCACCCTTCTACATAACATACATGTTTTATTTGTTTTGTTAAAGCATTGCTTTTATATATTTAACGTTTCAGAATATAAAGCAATATTAATTATGTTCTAAATAATTTTTCCCCTTTTTTAAAAAAATAACAAAAAGAACCGATAAGAATACCGTTAAAGTACCGGATCGATAAGGAGTATCGGTAAGAGTAGTAATACCGTTAAAACCTTAACGATACCCATCCCTAGACACTATACAAGAGCTGCACAATGATGATGTAAGTGAAGTCAGAGGTTTGAAATTTGACTCGATCTTTAACTCTCTGGCTTTTTTCCATGTCTGCCAGCCAGGCCTCCCACCCTGTATTGGCCATGATTTGTTTGAGGGTGTTGTGGCATACGACCTTGCCATTTACATCAACTATTTTGTCAAGGTGAAGAAATTCTTCACATATTCCCAACTTAATTGTAGGATTAGGCAGTTTGGCTATCAGGGATCTGATGGTAATTCTACACCCTCAGAAGTTTCTGAAAAGGGTGTAAAACTAGGTGGCCAGGCAGCAGAAAACTGGTCTTTGCTGAGACTTCTCCCTCTTATAATCGGGGATAGGATCACAGATACAGAGAATCCAGTATGGCAGCTGACTGTCCAACTGAAAGAGGTAGTGGAATTAATTTGTGCCCCTAAAATATCAGCACCACAGATTGCTCTGCTCAATGTTCAGATACGTGACTATCTAGAGGCAAGGAAAGAAATGTTTCCTGCGCACAAATTGAAACCAAAGCACCATTACCTCACTCACTACCCTGCACTGATACTGAAATTTGGCCCTCTCATGCGGTTGTGGACAATGAGGTTCGAAAGCAAGCATTCATACTTCAAAAGATGTGTGCGAAGAACACAAAATTTCAAAAATGTATGTCAAACACTTGCCAGAAACCACCAGCTACTACAAGCCTACTTACATGCAGGCTCTTTTTTTGCACCTTCATTGGTGGTGAAGAACTCCACTCCTTTCCATGCTGAACTGTACAGCAATGCAGTGCGCACTGCTGTAGGAGAAACTTTGGTCAAGGAAACCAATGTTGTGGCAAGTACAGAGGTACAGTGGAAAGGCACTCAATACAGAAAGGGGTTCTTTCTTTGTCTGAGCCACGGTGAGTCAACCGAATTCGGACAAATTCAGCTTATACTGGTGAAGGAGGAGAAGCATGTGTACTTTATTGTTACACCTCATAATGTGTCATATTTAGCGGAGTTTGGACTTTATGAAGTGAAAGAGGCAAGGCAGACCATGAAGTGTATGAAAGGAGAGCTCAATCTGGATTATTATCCATTGCCTGAGTACAAGCTTTTTGGGACAAGAGTCATTTCACTGAAACACAGCGTTGTTGATACAGAGTAAAGAAAACTATCAATGTGTCTTTTCTCTCCTGTATAGTTATGGATACACAGAGTGCTCTTTCCTCTTTCCTTACCTCAACACTCCCAAAACTAAGGGAACTTGACCCTTTGCTCGAGGCTCTTCAAGAATTAGGAGTTCACGACCTTGAAGACTTGAACTACATTCAAGAAAGTGACCTTCTTCATGTCCTGAAGCCAGTGGAAGCAAGGAAACTTATTTCCCATTTTAAAACCACAAGTATGTGTTTGTACTTAATGCAACTTTTAATATTAAGAACATTAGATATATGCTAATATATATATATAAAAAGCATATATGCTTTTTCTGGTGTTCTTATTATCTCCAAATAAAGGTTTATGTTGTTACTGTGGCAAAAAAAATAAACAAGACATAACTCCACTATTGTGTGTCCTTTAAGGCCAAAGAGATGCGTTGGACAGTCTTCCCAGCAACCAACAGTCCTGTGACAGTCCTCATACACAGCCTGATGAGATGTTCCCTTCTGGTGAGTCCATGCCTATTGCATAGAATGTGACTTTTTTGGTCTTTGCACTTATCATTAGTCTTGTCTGAAGTTTCACTATTTGGCAAGTATGTATCTTCTCTACATATGGCCATTAACTATTCTAAAAATAAAAGGGCACCATGTCTGTGTTGCTCCACTACATAACTAAACAGAACATAATTTTGTGTAATTTACTGTGATTGTTTAAAAAACAAACTAAGCCCCCAAAAATTGGTATGAAATTGTTTGGCTTTGCAGTGCATGTTGTATCATCATATTTTCATCTGTAACCTTTCAGGTGGCTACAGCTCAGCAAGTTCAAATTCACCAAGGTCAACATCTAGTTCAAGTATAGGTTGCACACCTCGTCGACCGTCTGACAACAGCTGGCATTTCAATTTTGAAATTCCATGGAAGAAGTTGCCATCTGAGCTCATCAGAAAATTAGAAGAAGGGAAGCGACCAACAAAGAGTGACAGACTTGAAATGATACGGCTGATTATCAGTGAAATCTTAACAATATGCCCAACACCCGCGAAGAAACACCTCAGTGAGATCGCAAGAAAGATGGCAAAGGTGTATCCTGTGGCATTCACTGATGTCATTGAAGGTGAAATTGTGGGCAGTGGATATGACTCACTCACAAAACAGATGCTCAGCAGGGTGGATAACTTGAAGAGAGGAAGCACTCCACTTTCCTTAAAAAGACAACTTATTAGCACCAGTGAAGGAGAGGATACCCCACCCAGGAAGAGAAGACTAGACACCTATGGATGCATTAATTGGCAACCAATGCGTCTACCAACTGATGAAACACTGGAATCCCAGAAGCAAGCACAAGAACAGTTAAAGAAAATGTACAAAGAAAGATGCCGTGACACGAAATGTATTGAGAAAATGATGAGGACCACCTTCTTCACTCAGAGAAAAGACATTATCAATGGAATTGAGACCTCTGATTTGATAAATGATTGGCCATATTTATTTGAAATAACTGGCATGAAGACTCATTTCAAGGCATGGACATTGATAACAAAGCCATGGAAAACAAATATGCCAGGGTTATTTCATACCTCAAGACCAGTGACAAGACAGGGAAGATGGAGACCATCTTCAGAGAAATGGAAGCATCAAGCAAGAATGTTGCAGATGTCAGTGCTGCTGGGTTTCTTCAACTACTTGTTAGATATTTCAATGAGGAAGAAGACCTGGGCCCGTATTCATAAAGATTCTAAGAATCCTCTAAGAAAACTCTTAATTTAGCTTAAAAACTTTTACGTAGGAGTCTTAGCTTAAAAGCGATTCGGGACCGATCTGAGAGCAACTCTGAATAAGGAAAAGACAAAAACTTTCATCTTTGTAAGGAGGCGGGGTTGACCCCGTTGCTATGTATGACACAATCTTTTGAAGACTGTGATTGGTTGGTTGTCCAAGAAAAAAAAAAAAAAGAAGTGATTTTAAGTATAGGGTCTATTCTAAGCCTTCACTTTGAAATTACATGCGTAATTTTTCCTATTTGACCGTTCACACACACATTACATATATAAATCCTTTTTTTTTTTCTTTTTTTTTTTTTACCATGCTGCTAATTTCCTATAAGGTATTTGATTGGCTTAGAATGATAAAAATTGTTCCACTCTTTCCAATTACACTGATTGCTGGTATGTCTATTTAAGTGGTGGTTTGAATGTTGGTTTTAATGTATCAAACATGGAATTTTCCCAGTTGCCAAATATCGTAATGTAGTGACTAGGCTACTTTCATTTCTGGCGCTATGGCATTTCTGTGCTGTGTTGGAGATGTTAGCGTGTCTCTAATAAGATCAGTCACAAACATGATCCCTGCACGATCTAATCTATAGCGTCTTATTAACTCACTGTTATTCATTGTCTGCAACACATTTCTTCTCCCTCTTCGTATTTATGCCATTTTCTCCTCTGCTAAAGAAACTCTTAAGCCTCTTAAAAGTCCTCATCCGTGCTCCTAACAATTTTGACCTTAAGACCTCTTTTAAGGGTTAAGATGCTTTCTGAATGACTTTTTTCTTTACTAGGATTTTTTCTTTAATTTTAAGAGTAAACGCCCACATTTCTAAGAATTTTCTTAGAATTTTGTCACTAGGAGCTACTTTTTGCATTAAGATTCTTTATGAATACGGGCCCAGATGTTCCATAAACTGGATCAAACAATCCTGCCCTCTGAAGTGAACTGTGCGGAACTTCCAAGTACGCCATGCATTGTTGTGTGTGGTAAGTTTGAATATTTTCTTTTTCTGACATAGTTATGTTATTATATTATTATTATAATTTACTATTGGTTATTAAAGGTGTAGTTATTCTTTTTTGCCTTCTTCCTTTACCTGTGAAGTAGAGCTGTCCTCGATTGAAGAAATTCAAGGTCAACAAATAATCATTCAGTTGTATCGACTAATCGATTAGTTGATTTAATCGAGTTTCTCCGCAAAGAGTCATGCAAAAGCACCACTTTAATTCGTGTTTACCAGAGATGTGCACGCACGTTTCTTGGAAATAAGTCATTCAGCATGAAAAAAGCATAAAACATGCCTAATCAACTGAAGAGATCTTAGTTGACTTCTGCAACATTACCTACCCCAGATTTATACGTAATGATAATATCGTATTGTTTGTCTGGTGATTTCCACCCCTACCAATTGTGTGATGGATGTTTTTTTCATGTTTCGTGTGTTTTAGTTAAATATAATTTAACTTTACAAACGTATTGAATAATTACTGGACTTTATGGTCTTTGAGCACAGTTTGTCACAAAAATACAGATCCCCTGCCTGTCTTTTGTGTGTTTACAACAGGAAATTCTCCATTGGCAGCAGAGTACTTCATGCTTTCTGTGGACCAGACCATTGTGAATGGTCACATCAATGCCTTCACTGATGCTCTTGTATTGATGTTTGCCACGTACTACTGCCTGAACATATCTTACCCAGAAGGCCAAGGAGCAACATTGGAGTTCTTGCAGAGGTGAGAAAAAAGTCATTTAAAAAAAAAAAAGTTTTATTGATTTTTGGTATAAAGAACACAGCACAGGGTCAGTGGAGTACATGTTCTTAGTAATAATACTCAAATGTCTCTGACATCAAAGTTTTCGGTGGTGACTTTGCATTATGATATTCTGTCCATTTTTCGCATTTCTTCAGACGTCCATTTTAAATATCCAAACAGATATAGAATGACTAGAAAAAATAGTTACCCAATTTAATAAAAGAGCCTTGCACAGGACAGGATTTCACAACTTTCCCTTGCTGTCTTTTTCACTACATTTTCTCAACCGTAGAGAGTGTATTAAAGGGATACTCCACTGTCTTTTCATATTAAACTATGTTATTCCCTTAACTAAGACGAGTTGATACATGCCTCTCTCGTCTCAGTGCGTGCACTAAATCGCTCTGGCGCGCGGCGAAATTTTGTTCACTCAGTTCATTCAATATGGGCCAAGCAGAGAAGCTACCAAACACCTCCACGTTTTCCCTATTTAAATACAGTTACTCGCGTAGTGCAACTCGACCTAGGACGGTGACACAAAACAAAACGTTGCGCTTTTCTAAGTGTGTAAAATGGATAACTATGTTGTATGGCGGAATACCACAGCAAGTGCTTATGAGCACTTCGACCTGGCGCAGTAATATCTTCACTAGAGGGAGCGGGGGCCGGTGAGAGGATTTTTCTCGAGTGAAGATATTACTGCGCCAAGTCGAAGTGCTTACAAGCACTTGCTGTGGTATTCCGCCATACAACATAGTTATCCATTTTACACACTTAGAAAAGCGCAACGTTTTGTTTTGTGTCACCGTCCTAGGTCGAGTTGCACTACGCGAGTAACTGTATTTAAATAGGGAAAACGTGGAGGTGTTTGGTAGCTTCTCTGCTTGGCCCATATTGAATGAACTGAGTGAACAAAATTTCGCCGCGCGCCAGAGCGATTGAGTGCACGCACTGAGACGAGAGAGGCATGTATCAACTCGTCTTAGTTAAGGGAATAACATAGTTTAATATGAAAAGACGGTGAAGTATCCTTTTAATAGACTTCTTAAAAGGTACTATGTGTCATGACAAAGACATGACATCATTAACAGCATGCTAACAAGCTTAACCCCGACACATTCTGTGTGGTTATTCTACTTTTTATCTCAAGAGGCGATAGTCCGATAGTATAGCTTGTGCCTCCTCCCCTCTAGTTTCAGTTGAGATGTATATGATGCAACAGCTGTGTGTGTGGGCCTTGTGTGCCTCAGCAGCACAGCAGCAAGTCCACATTAAGCCACTTTATATTATATTTCTTTAAGTTACAGTGCCCAGTATTGTGCCAATATGCCTCCACGCTGTGCTGTGTGAAATATATGGAAAGGGCGGGTCAGATCTGAGCAGGAAATGGTTGATAGTAACAGAGGTGGAACAGTGCCTGTGTGAAAAGCCACACACAGTGTGCCAGCACAGCGCATATTGTGCTATACTTTACAGTCTGCCTCACGTCTTGGATTGATATGTGAAAGTACATACAGCAGTGGAATTATGCCTTAACATTTTTTTTCAGTTGGACACTAATTCAATATCAATATATTTTTGATATATCGTTACGTTACAGCATTTGTCACTGAACGACGTTCAGGGCACAGCCGTCAGTTTATTTTTATTCAAAGTCGAGCAGTTTAGAACACAATTGGCTGTGTTCTAAACTGCTTGTGTATAATGCCAGGACATAAAAACTACACTGCACTTTTGTTCCCATCTATATGCTGATACTGTCTGTGTTTTATCTCCTGCTGCTGTTTTTGCACAAGTTTCTTACTTCAGTGAGGAATTTTCAGCAGCTACATGCGTGCTGCATGGAGGATTTTTTTTTAAATATAGTTTTTGAAAAAGTGAGTGAAGTAACATACTCGATAATGTCTGCTCATTGTTAAAACAATAATTAAGATATTACCGTAGACGATACATATCTCACACTTGGGTTAGTCTATGTTAAGCGCTGTCGCGTTTCCATTACAGATTCGCACAAAACTTTTGTGTTTTTTTTTCTTCTAAATATCGATAAACTACTATTGCGAAATGACGGCGTTTCCATTAACCGATGTTATGCGACTAAAACATCATTTTTTTCCTCTCGCGATCAGTCATTCCAAAAATCATGGCAACGGACGTTGGTAGGTTTATATCACAGCCACCACCAGACTAGACATTATAATATTATTATATCCAGGTTCAGGTTGGTGTGTGTTGGTTTTTGTCCACCTCAATCTCCAGGTGTGTGTGTGTGTGTGTGTGTGTGTGTGTGTGTGTGTGTGTGTGTGTGTGTGTGTGTGTGTGTGTGTGTGTGTGTGTGTGTGTGTGTGTGTGTGTGTGTGTGTGTGTGTGTGTGTGTGTCCATCTCCAGGTCCAGGTTTGTGTGTGAGAAAAATTTGCAACAAGAAGTCTGTGGAGCAGTCATAGCATAGAAAGTGTAGCAATGGCATAGCAATGTCTTTAAAGGGATAGTTCACCCAAAAATGAAAATTCTATCATCGTTTACTCACCCTCAAGTTGTTCCAAACCTGTATGAGTTTCTTTGTTCTGCTGAACACAAAGGAAGATATTTGGAAGAGTGTTTGTAACCAAACAGATCTCGGTCCCCATTGACTACCATAGTATATATTTTTTCCTACTATGGTAGTCAATGGGGACCGAGATCTGTTTGATTCTGTCATTCTTCCAAATATCTTCCTTTGTGTTCAGCAGAACAAAGAAACTCATACAGGTTTGGAACAACTTGAGGGTGAGTAAACGATGATAGAATTTTCATTTTTGGGTGAACTATCCCTTTAAGGTATCTGACACTAAGTGTTGGCAATGGAAATGTGTACTTGTCACTAAAAATATATGATATATATATATATATATATATGATATATTTAACTTAATCCCCACCCCGGTCCCCAAACACCACACCACCGCAAATAGAATCTAATTCTGTGGGAAACACTGCGTACATACAGTATGTTTTCCAATTTATTCCTGATTCGTCTTCATGTCAAGATATAAGGTACATTTTGCAGGAGTCCACATTTTATTACTAAAATTGTTTGATGTCTTTCACTTGACAGATGCCTTTTTAAGATCAACCCAGACAAGGGATCGAAAGTGGAGAAGAATTCTACCAAAAGGCAGCTGGCGGTCAGTCCGAAGGTTCTTTCCCTGATAACAAAAATATCGGACCATGAATGGAGGGAGTAAAAAAAAAAAAAAACACTTTTCAGAAGGGAGACTATTGCAATCGAATGTCCCTAGTTCTTTCTCATGCACAGTTCATGTTGTTCTCACTACTGTATTCTTGAGTGTTCTTTAATTGTTGTCAGATAGTACCACTGCGACCCAGATGAATACTGGGTACACATTGTAACCATATTTTAAGTATAGAATTGGTTCACAGTACTGGACAAAGTTATTATAGTTATTAGTTTATAGTGGATAAACTCAGTACCTTCAGTTAAGTTACTGCAATAACAGTGGAAGCAAGCATTACACTGCACCTAGATTGACTTTTATCTTATCTGAAGTACCAGACAGACTTTTAAATTGTATTGCTTGTTTTTTTTGTTTCAAGTGTTTTTATTTCACTGTGAATATTGGCTGAACCTATTGTAAACTGTTCTTGAACTTTCGCCTACAAGCAGCCAATTGTTGGACTGCTAGCAGTATGTAGCTATGCCGTTAAGCTATGTAAGCAAGTATGTTGCTAGAGCAGCAACTGTTTTCTATTCTGATCTGTTGGTCAACAGAATAAAATAATGTTGAACAGTAGTTAGTGTGTTCTGGTTCTTATTGTTAAGCTAAATCATTTGTCATTTAAGTACTGTTATAGCTTGATATTTTTTAATTTGTCCATTACATTTGCAGGTTGAATGTGTATAAATATACGTTTAGTTATCATTATCATAGTGTTATGATATTTGACAAAATTATTTCTTTGGACATTTAAAACAAAGGTAAATCCATTGTAGCCAATGTTGTATAAATTAAATATACATTATTTCTATGTAAAATTTCCTACAAAAAGTAATTATACTTAATATGCTCTAAAATTAATGGTAGATTGCTCTAATTGTACTCACACATACTTGTTTAATAACAGTATTTGCTTTTCTTTTTAAAGGCGAATCCATTGTTTTTATGGCAAAGTATGCTTATTTAACATTGAAGATTAATTAAATATACATTATCTTTATGTAAAATTACATATAAAGAATTCTAAAATGAATGGTAGATTGCTGTAATTGTACCTAAATTCATTGTATTTATGGCAGAGTATGCTTTTTTTCCACATTAAAAATCAATTAAATACATGGGATTTATATGTAAAGTTCCATGTAAAAACTTGTAAAAAAAAACCTTGATATGATCTAAAATTAAGGGTAGATTGTTGTAAAAAAAAAAAGCTTATTATCTGTTTTACAAAAGTATTTTGACTTTTTTTTAAAGTTAAATCAAATTTTTTTTGTGGGTGATATATCACTTTATTACATTAAATATTTATTAAATAAACAAAATTTTTACATAATAATATATTATAAAACTCAAATAATAGTGGCACTTTTCTGTATTATAGCAGTGTTTAACTGTATTTATAGGTAATTTAATTGTTTTTAAAGGTGTATATGCCTTTTTTAAACATAAAAAATCCCAATAATTACATGAGATTTAATGTAATATTAAAGATACAATCTGTTATTTAATTATGGAAAATTACTGTATTTTAACGTGATTGTTTTTTGCTGTTATTTTACGGTAATTTTTTGGCGCCCCAGCTGCCGGAATAATACCGTTTTTTTACGTTTTTTTTTTTTACAGTGTATGTACGCAGAAATAAATATGAGTATGTGTTTATAATTTAGCAAGTGTGCAATCCCAAACCCTCACGGCCATAAGTGTGTTAATGTTCTCCACAACGTATGCTGATTATCCACCAGCCATGTAGTTGACATACACTAACTGGCTCCGCGGACGGCGCCGTCTTTGATTTAAAACAAGTACTCGCTGTCTCGCTGCCATAGCTATAAAGTTTGTGTAAACTCATCTTTCTTTATATAGACTCCTAAGCAGGCCCGGGGTGGGTAAATCGGGTTTTTTTTTCACATTTGTCACGTTAGTTACATTAGGCTACACACGTTCCACATTCTGACACCGCAGCGCGCAGCCTCTGCATGGATTGTACCATGTGAGGGAGTTCTCCCCTCCCCTCCTATAGAGTTGGTTGGGTCCAGCCCGTCTTTTCCAAAACGTTTTCTCAGGTAGGCTACCGCGGCACCGCCGGCGCCTACCGATAGCTGGGCCGGCCCTACCGTAACGGTCCACGTCAGGGAGGATGGATGGGAGGAAGAGGCCAGGAGGTATGGAAGTCACAGAATAAAACATTTTAAAAGATAATTGCGACTTTTTATCTCACAATTGCGAGTTTACATCTCGCAATTCTGACTTTATTTCTCAGAATTGCGAGATATAAAGTCAGAAATGCGTGAAATAAAGTCGCACTCGTACTTGCGTGTTATAAAGTCAGAATTGCGAGATATAAAATCCGAATTGCGTGAAATAAAGTCGCAATTGCGTGTTATAAAGTCAGAATTGCAAGATATAAAGTCAGAATTGTGTGAAATAAAGTCGCAATTGCTTCTTATAAAGTCTAAGTGAATTATTATTTAACCTTTACATTATTTGTTGAACCATGGTATTAATACAAACTCACAATAGTAAGAGTTGAACTGTTGCTTCATTTATCCAATTTGGAAAAAGTGCTAATTTGGAATTACACCATGGAAAAAGTGGGCCGGTCTTGGCCTGAAACTCCCGGGCTGAAAAGTGGCCCCACTCCGGCCCTGCTCCTAAGCCTTTTCTGTCAAATGGTTCGCCAGCTGATGTGCCTTAGGATAGTAGCCTAATTAAAAAAAGCTAACAACCATTAGTGTATGGAAACTTTATTAATGAAAACACTTCCATACACTGGGTGTAGGCTATAACAACATAAGTATTTTATGTGTAAATTTTTTAAGTAAAGTAAAAATGTAATTTTAATACTAAATCAGATTTTATATTAAATGTTCATATAAAATTTTCTATGTGTAATTAAACTGCGATTAATTAAAAAAGCTTTTTGCGTAGTGGTGGCCACTAGCGGTATGAACCGTCAACAGCGATAAGGTATAGCTAAGAGCGCTCCAGACCAACCTTACGAACGTATGACTTACAGAAGGTATACTTAACTAAGAAGGTTTCGGAAACCACGTATTAACGATAAGGTACTTCTTAAGGTACAACTTAAGAACGACCAGTGGCGGATTTAGCAAATTGGGGGCCCAAGGCGAAGGTATGTATGGGCCCCCCATCCGATCTTTAAAGGTGCAATGTGTCATATTTCTGAGGATCTATTGACATAAATGCAATATATAACTATGTTTTCAGTGCATAAAAACCTTACTTAATGAACCGTTATGTTCTTATTACCTTAGAATGAGTCATTTATATCTAGGCCTACATAACCGCGGGAACCCCCTTCTATGAAGATCGACATATTGTGACGTCTAAAAATCACACACTGCACCTGAATGGCAGGTAAAGGTTGGAGAGGAGAAATAAAGCTTCCCCTTTAAACCTTGCATACACTTATTCTTATTCACACCTAAACAGAAACGTCACAATGTTTACATGGTACAATTTCTGGTAAGCTCTGTTTTTATTTTATTTTTGCTTGACAAATTTCGATTCAATTCTTGTGATTTGATTCAATACTGGCTCATTTAGATACATATTAGGTACACAAGATAGACGTTAATTTTTCTCAAGAAAAAAAAACTATGAACATAATGCGTTTTAGTAAACAATATACTAAATAAGTAATATAGTAGGCTACACATATTTAGCTAAATACTCTTTATATCTTATTTTTCTAGTCAACTAACATGCTATAGCCTATATTATGGTAATTAAATGGCTTTCCTGAGGTAACGTTTTGTGACGATTGTTCTCCAGCTGTTTTACCTCTTTCCACGGTTGAAAAACACTGATTGGTCGATATTATGAATAAGGAATATACTACATTTTGGTAAGTTATTACCGAAGATGATCAGTTCACGTGCCTCTAGGGATCGGTCACGTCACATTACAAGCTCCAAAGGGTATTTATTGTTTGAATTTCGTAATAGAATTGACAGAAACCGAGAGCTGAGATTTTTCATATCATAAGTAATTTAAACTGCTCTGTTTTGCTTCACGATTTTTCTGTGCGTTGGACGTTTGTTGTTCCTCCTAGCCATAAAAAAGTTTGTCATCGTTAGCAGCTTTCCTAAATACTTACAGTATCTGAGTCTTTTTTTTCTTTTATTTGAGACTCTTGGGTAACTTCGAAACTTTTCATTTTCACGTTTAGACTCATCTTGCTCTGTTTGTGTAGTTCCTGTATCGTTAGCGTTGTTGTCATTGTCAGCGGGCATCACAAAACAAGTTTGTTACCTTATTCGGCAATTTGTCCTCCTTTTTTCAGCACCGCTTGGGTAGCTTCGCTTCATTTTTACTCTACTACTCCTTACACTCTGTCAATCACTTCTTTTTCTCTGTCAGTTTTTTGTCGCAATACAGGCTTGTCACTTTCGCAGATGCGTAAGATAATGGAATAGTCCAATGTAGTGAGGTGGGGGGCCCCCTCCTTTCTGCGACTAATGATTTGATGCCATTTTTGCAAATGGAGTTTTAGAAATATATAATTTGCGAAAAGTAAAAAAAAAAAAAACTTAAGCATAAGTTAATGGGGCATTTTGGGGGCCCCTAGGTAGCTCGGGGCCCAAGGCAATTGCCGACCTTTGCCTAATGGTAAAGTCCGCCCCTGAGAACGACGTAGCGTTAAGGTAGTTTCGGAGAACGCACCCCTGAACTTCCCATCACTCAGTCATGACTCGTGAGAGCAGGGGGCGGGGCGGGGCAGCGGCAGCTCAGCGAATCATATAGCCTATTTTGTGAATTGTTCATCCCGGTTGGCACACATTTTGCCGCCCTTACAAAAGTGCCGCTCTAGGCAATTGCCTAGTTCGCCTATATGGACGCGCCGGCCCTGATGACCCCTTAAAATTCACCAGAGAGCAATTATAGAAAAATAGATCAATGGAATGTAACAGAAAACCGGAATCTCAAACATGGTTTTCAAAAACAAACTCCTTTCAGCTTGAAAACATCTTAAAATGCAATGTGCCTGAGGCAGAACACTAAAACAACAGAAAGACATGATGCAACAGCCAGAAATGACCATCTGACACGTGTGTACATAGGCCAACAATTAAACACACACCTGTGTTTGTTTAATTTATCTGTTGAGTATTCAAGAAGACAAAATGACTAAAATTACCACCATCCATCTATATAAAAATGCATTATTGATGGCAAAGTGAATTAATCAAGAGTCCTTTGATCCATCATTTGAAAGGAGGACAAATGTATTTTTGTATTGGCGCAAACTTCAAGTGTGATCAGTTTTCTCAACAAAATCCATTATAGCTTTAATGCAGTAAAAAAATATACCCAAATGAACAATTTAAAATGAATTGTATTCCTTCCCTAAAACATGTTAAAGTTGTTAAGAAATATCATCATGAAAAGGGTAACTAATTGACATAAAAAAAATTCTTAGACTCCATCAAACCATGTGAGCCATTATCTCCAAATGGAGAAGAAGATCGAGTAATAGTAATATATATATATATACAATTATTATATTATATTATATTATATTATATTATATTATATTATATTATATTATATATAATTTATTTTTATTTGTAATAATGTTCTCTGAGGTCCATATAAAATTAATCAATTAAAGTTTTTTTCACTCTTACCTGTAACTCTTGTGTGTTCTGTGTTTTCTTTTCTCTCCTGCGTTGCAGCAAATCCGAGTGAACAGAGGTTTTAACATTCGCCATTGTGAATTACACGGTAGAAATGGAAACTCCACTGTCTACAATCTACGGGTCAAACACTCACTTTAATAACAACAAAACAGAACCACCAAATAAAGAAAAATTACGATGTATTCCTTCTATGATAACATCTCGTCTTTCTCAGTTCGTTCTCTTCTTCCTTATTGGTTGGGGGGGGGGGTTTGTCGATGGCACACAAGTTATGTGCATGAAACAGTCCAAAACTAATGGAAGATGTTTTTATCCATTATAAGAAGGGTGGTTATATTGCTAAATAAGTGTTACAGTACATGGCATGTTGACTGGATTTATGGTTTTTGGTTTCTTAATTCTTATTTCAAATTCTTAATATATTGTGTAATTTAAAAAAAAGGTTTTTTTTTTTTTTTTTTTTTTTTTTTTGCCATAGTCACTATGTTGGACAAAAAGTACAACCCAGATTTTATTCCTTGGCATTAAGATGTATGTACAATGCCAGTAGGCTAAGTCCTTTTGTCCAGAGTTTAGAGTGGAGTTAGAGTATACTTTATTGCCCTTTTTCAGGAAATTTGTCTTGGACTCAAAGCTGCAGTAGTACATAACACACACACACACACACACACACACACACACACACACACACACACACACACACACACACACACACACACACACACACAACACAACACAACACAACACATGACAACAACATTAAAGGGGAAGAAAAATTCTAATTCTAATTAAAACAATAAAAAGAATTTATAACAATGACTGCATCACATTAAAATATTAATAGATACATATATAAATGGATTTTGGAACGGTTGCTCTTACATTAGTTGATACATTGGAAATAAAACATGGCTTGAATCACTCACTATTGTCTGTGCATTCTTAAGAACCAACGACTCATAAATGAATTGAAGTGATGTGTACTCTCTTACACCCGTGACTGTCATTGCAGTTTTAACAAGACGTGCAAGCTGTGATTTTGATTGGACTGAAAGTTTGCCATTCCATCTATTAATTTAACAGACTACCTAAAACTGCTTGATAAAATAATTGCATAATCCTCTGATTTACACCAAACAGCCTAAGTCTTCTTAAAAAATACAATTGTTGCTGGAATTTTGAACAGAGATAATTAATGCGGGCTTTCCAAGTAAATGAACACTCAATGACCACCCCTAGATATTTACAGGTATACACCTGCTCAACGATATTATCATGAATGATTACTGGACTGTAATCACCTAATCATTCATTTATTTACATTACACCACCGCACAAAATTCTCAATTTCGGACTGATACTCTATGAAGTCTCAGATGATACACAACCAATTTTTGTTTACATGTTTTAATGTTTTAATCAAGATTGTCACTTCGAAATAAGTAGTAAAATCAGTCACAATCAGCTGTGGCAACCACTTACATAATGTCTAAACATTTAAACATCATTATATCGTGATAATTAAAATACAGTAATAAAACAGAGACTTTTAAAACACAATTAGATGCACTCAGAAGTTACTAAAGAAGTAATCAGTTGTATAATATTAAGTAGTGAAGTATGGTGACAGTGAATGTAAGTAAACACAAACATTCACATCTTTTCACTCATCATTTTTGCAGATGAAGTTGAGTTTGTGAGTCTCAGGAAGGCTGATCCAGCGCTGATCTCCTCCAGACTGAACTGCTCCTTTTCTCTCCTCGAGGCTGCAGTTTTCCGGTGTCGTTCCGTTCCCTGGAGCCCAGTTCTGATAGCACAAGATCTCTCCGCTCACCCAGAACCACATGTTCACGCTGCAGTACGGTTGTAAACCCAACCACACCGCCTCAGTAGACGCACGTTTAACCACATTCATCACACGACGCTGCATCTCCTCTGAATGAACCGAGACCAGATCCGTATAATTCTGTCTGCAGTGTCTCAGAGCTTCAGGCCACGTCAGAGTCTCTGTGATCAGAATCAGTTTATCTGGACACAAAACAAACCACAAGCAAAAACTAGAGAGAGACTGATCAAAAACAACATGCAGAACAAACACTGTGGAGGAATCTGTCATGTCAGACATGTAGCGTGAACTTTAAGATATCTGGAGGTGATGGATGGATTGTGTGTGTTTGTGAGGATCTGCTCACCTTCATGACACACAAAAGGATATTGGTTCATGCAAGAGAAGTCTGCCCATTGTCCCCGAGCAATCAGATTGGATATTGTGCAGTTTTCACGACCTTTGCCATTATCAGGTTCACCAGACCTCCAGTATCTGAAAGAGGAGTTACTCTGATCTGACCACTGCCATGGGTCTCTGACTCTGAACAGACCGATCCAGGCATCAGATCTGTGATTATCATTGATGATCTTCTGAATCTGTTGATTCTCATCCTGGTTCCTCACACCAACCAGATCAATGTGATTCTGTCTGCAGTAACTCTGAGCGTCTCTCCAGTTCATCATCTGATTGACAAAGACAAGTCCTGTGTTCCCTTTAAGAAAAACAAATGGAGGCCGATTTATATAATATAATATATCATGTATTTAATGGAAGATCCCCAGTGTGACAATTTGGCAGAATAAATACAAATTTAAAGCCGCAATCCACTGTTAGAGTACATATATAAATGTCACAGCGCAAAATGGTGCACGCTCAAAGTTGTAGTTAAGGCCGTTTCATACGGGACGCTGCAGATAGATGGAGTGTTTAGTTCATTTTCACAGAAAACGTGTTTGCCTTTCAATTACAGTTCACTCGCATTGCATCAGTTTCCTCTGTTTGTGCTCCTGCAAATGGCTTTTCAGCCCACCAAAACTGGAAGGGCCGACTAACTATTTAAAGGGATACTTCACCTCTGAAAAGATGAATGTGTATTTAAAATAGGTCATTTATGTAGAATAAATGTGAAGACATTTTTGAATTTGGAGCTTTCTAGACTGAGAAAAACCAGAAAATGTATTTTTGGCTTATGTGGATGAAAGACAACAACTCCCAGAATGCACTTGCTTCGCTGCCCTAGGAGGCCACTCCCAAGCCACGCCTACCGGTTACAGAGCGCAGTTGAAAACAACAAGGATTAGCTACTAGTGAGTCTCCGTGACGAGTTTGCCGGGGATTTCGAGATCACTCAAAATGTCCGGGATTCGGCTTTTGCGTTCTACAGTCGCCATTCATCATGTTTACTGTGGCGAGCAGGACGAGGCTGAGGGGCACGGGAGAACGACGCGAGGCCGGTGGCGTCATTAGTGAGACGCATCGGTCTCCGAGGAGCGGGAATTTTCTTAGCAATGTTAAAATGCACATCAACCGATCACTTGTTTAGCGTTCATGTAAACACTACATTCAGATTCACCAATCGGAATGAATTCAGTTAGATTGGAACAAAAGCTGTGCATGTAAACAATGAATGGCGACTGCAGAAAGCAAAAGCCGAAACGCGGACATTTTGGACGGCCGGACATGTCCGGGAAAAAGAGGATGGTAATCCCTACTACTCAGCTTTCTCCTACTACTCAGCTTTCTCCTCAGAACAAGAGCCTGCAATTTTAGCTTCCAAAGAAAGACGGCTGACACTGTGTACATTCTGTGAGTGAGATCCACCCTCTATGGGCGGGTTGAACACATGCGGAACAGCTCCTCCTACTGGCTGTAGTCTTTAGCCTCAGGCCAGAAAATCCTCCGATGACGCAAAATGACGATTTTTGCGTCATCGGAGGATTTTTTCCAGACAAAAAATACATAAATCTCTTGTCTCAGGGGGATATGAGGGTGGAAAGCACGGTAATTCGAAAATACTACAGGTTTTCTACTAATACAAAGCTTAATGCTAAATCCTGAAGTATCCCTTTAAGTTGTGCTGAAAGACATTTTCGTCAGAATTTTTATCCTTCAAGTGCAAAGATCATCTCCTCTGTTACAGAGCAGGCTCCCGCACCGCCTCCTCTTCACCGCCGGAGGGAACCTTCCCCGGAATATTAACTTTACCCATTGAACTCCATTTCCCATAATACTGTTTACCTGGGACTGATTGTGTTACACACCTGCACCTCATTTACACACACTCATATAAACCACTTCCACACACACATTCAATGTGAAGTCTTGATTCTGCCCCGGCCATCATTTCTGAGCGTTTATTCCTGTGTTTGATTTCTGTTATTGACCTTGGACTGTTTATCGTTTCTGATTCTCTGCTGCCTGCCCTGACCTGGATTGTTTATTGATTCCTGATTCTTGCTGCCTGCCTCGACCCTTGCCTGTTCACCTGGTTTGTCTCTGCCTAGCTGGCTTTGCCCTGTCTGCTGTGTTTGACCCTGCCTGTCTTGACTACTCTCTAATAAAGCTGCAAATGGATCCCACTGTCTCTGCCTCATCACAACATCCTTGCTGACTCCAAAGACGATAAGACGGAAGCCTCTCTACTCGCCGTTAAAGCAAGCCACCTGCAGTGAATTAAAGGTGCTTCGCAGCTCCAGCTGTTTCAGCGCTTCTCCCCGGCGGCTATCCGGCCAAAGGAAAAGAGCAAATTCCATTCTAAAAGAGCAGTAAAATTTGTTGCAAAATGTCGCACCATGAGTATGGCTCATGCAGGGCTCCCCTGCTCCCCTCAGAAGAGCACACTGAGTGTGTCGCCTGCATGGGACAGGCCCACACAGAGGCTGCACTTACAGAGGCCAGCTAAGAGAGCATGAGTCTCGCACTGCTGCACTTACTGATCGCTTTCTTAAAGATTGCTTTCCTCTCGAGCCAAGATGGTAGAAAAAGCGGAGCTGCGTTTTCATTTGCTGGCTCCGAGGAGGAATTTGATGACACTGGATGCTTCTGCAGTAGAGGACTGAGTGAACTCCGGCGATGACTCCACCCACCCGCTGCCTAAGGAGACAGACTCAGCCAGGCCTCAGCAGGACTCAGAGCTCATCCGTGTCCTTACCAAGGCCATTAACGAGTTGGGCTTGCTCTAATCAGCTCCAGAAGACAAAATCATGGTGTGCCCCTATTCAGCACACGTCCATTATCCCTCTTCAGCTGCCTTCACCACAGCTGGCGGCGCGGAGGAAAAGGGCCACACTAATCTACCCCCGTTAAAAGGTTGCTTCTCATCTCTGCCTGCGGGTGGACTGGAAGACTAAAGCTGCCAACCCGTCCAAGCTGTGCAGAGCGACATGTGCGATGGCAGTCCAAGTTTACCAGGCCAAACTTCTCCGCACCATGGACGAGAGTGGTCCTGACCCGGCGGCCTTCAAGGACCGACCTTGCCCTGTGCAACACTAAGTCTAAGACCCAAGTGATCAGTCCTGCCATCGCCAATTTGGTGATCCTACACCACCTTGTCCTACAGAACAAGGATGCTGACAAGACAGCCCTCCAGGACTCCCATCTCTCACTCTGGCTTAGTTGGTTCCGCAGTGGATACCCGTTCAGCCCCAGAAAAAGTCCAGCGAAATGCTACTCATTTCTCAAGCATCAGGGACTCTACACTAAGTTGGTGCTGGACCCTGAGCCGCCCAAGCAGCCCTGATGTCTCAAGCATAAGGAGGAGGAGGCTGAGTCCCGCCAAGGCTGGACCGCCCTTAAACTGTCTATGTGTTCACTTCCCAACCCCTTGTTCAGTTCCAGGCGGAGAAGCCTTTCTCCTCCACATTATCCTACCGCAAGTGTCAGGCCCCCGCCGGGCTGCCATCTGCGGCTCTTCAACCCCTCGCCACCCAGAGCTAGGCTTGGGAAGCCAATTGGGTTTTAGGAAAAATCTAAAGGGGTTACTCGCAGGCAGACCAGATGCATCCTCCAATATGGGGACAACCTCCACCTGAAAATGTTTCAGAATCTACTGGGCCTCATGGCAGCAGCCTCCTCAGTAGTTCTCTTGGGTCTTTTACATATGTGGTTAATATACATACACATATAGGTCCCGCCCGCTAAAGCGTTGGTCCCCTGGAAATCACCACATCTGTATCAATTGGGAGTAGAACTGGGCTCAGTTTCCAGAAGGAAAGTAGTTGTGACGGATGCCTCCAAGACAGGTTGGGGTGCCCTATGCGACGGCAGGTTGGCCTTTGGCTCCTGGACAGAGCCAGGAGGGTAAACCAGCCTCGCCCCAACATGGTTCCATCCTAGGACCTGTCCATTGTCCTGAGGGCACTTCACGGCACTTTACGTTTGAGGCGCTCACGACAGCCGACCTTCGCCCTCTCTCGCTAAAGACCGCCCTTCTGCTGGCTCTAGCATCGGTCAAGAGAGTTGGTGATGCAGGCTCTTTCAATGGATGCTTCCTGCCTTGAGTTTGGACCCAACAGCAGCGAAGTCGTTCTCAGGTCAAGACGAGACTATGTGCCTAAGGTGCTTTCCACACCCTTTAGGGCATAAGTCATTTCACTCTCTGCTCTCCCCTCTGCTGAGGATGACCAGAAGCCACACCCACTTTGCCAGGTTCAGGCCTTTAGGGTGTACATTGAGCGCTCTAGTGAGTTCAGACAGTCACAACAGCTGTTTTTATGCTTTGAAGGCTGCTCAAAGGGGCTGCAGGTTACGAAGCAGAGATTATCCCACTGAATAGTGGACACAATAGTGCTAGCTTATGAGTCCTCATACTTGCAGTGCACTATTGGAGTGAGGGCCCACTCAACCAGGGGAATGGCCTTCTCTTGGGCTTGGTCTAGCGGAGTGTCCATTGCTGATATCTGTGCAGTGGCCGGTTGGTCCACCTTTGCCAGGTTCTATAACTTAGCCATCAGGCACGGATTTTGTCTGCTTAGCCAATCCCCAACCTAAGGCGCTCTTTCTGAGAGGCAACAGGATCCACGAGCTCCGTTCCCAGGTAGCCTACATTAGTCATTTTTCTATAGACAGTACTCACAAAGGTAAAACGATCAAGATTAACTTAAAAATTCACCGGAGTTCTCCTTTAAGTGCTGTAGTGTAAATGCAGACCAATAGACCCACAGCAACATAGACCAGAAGAAGAAAACAAGTCTGTGTTGTCTGGGTAATTTTAGAAGCTTTTAAGATCATTTTATAAAGCACTCTTTTTTCACGTGTCCTTTTTAAAGCAATGTTTAAAAATCTCCTTCCCTTGATTTGCATAATAACATCGGTTTTCTTTTTGGGTTTCTTTGGAAAAGGAGGGATCATTTTTGTATTGCTCTCATGGGGTTTCTTCATATTTCTCTTCTGAGAGCCGAGAGGAGATCGCAGCACACATGCACAACAGAGACGAGAGGAAGACATGAAAGTGCTCATATCATGCTTTCATTCCCCTGAAGTCCACTTCTACTGTTAGTAAAGGTTGTTGGACTGTCATTATCCCACTTAAATAAAATCATCATCTTCTGCTGCTTCAGAATAATCATGTCTTATCAGTGATCTCAAACCCAGTTCCTGGATGGCCTTTTTTTTTTATTCATTGCTTTGTGAATATTCTTATTTTGTTTGGTTTCATACTCTTGCAGTGTAATATTTGTTTATAAAACATGAACACATTTGCATGGAAACTCATCCTCATCACGCGTTTGCTTATGTCCACACCACAACTAGACGTTCAGGATGAACAATATTTACATCTCTGACATGAAAAAGAAGGATAAACAGCGAGTGTTATTATTCTAGACACATTTCATTACGTTTTATTCAGTCTTATTTATCTGTTAGTTTTATTGCAACAGTAAAAGTTACACTATAACATGCGTCCCAATTCAGAGGCTGCATCACTTGAAGTCCAGTGGTCCGTTCTTCAATCGTGGATTACTCAGATTTCATTGTTGACATGATTTGACATGATCCAGGATTGTTCGATTCTTCTGAGCTCATCCCGGAGTTGCTGTCATAGCAACAGGTCCGTAAGCACAAACCTGCTCGGGAACAGGCTTATTTCATGGGAACAAGATTACATTGCATCTTTTTAAAAGCGGAGGTCACAGGCTAGCCTACTTAAAGTCTGTCCCAGCCACTGCTGCTTTAATCTAAAAAAAATATTATTTATTAGAAAATAATAGCTATTATAATGTTTATGTTTATAAAGTTTATCTTAATATAGTCACAGCCAGTTTTACTCATTGTTGCGTTCAAGGATGTATTCAAAATGTTTCTGTTATATGTATATAAGGAGTGTTATTGGAGTTTATATTTATTTCTCTTTCTCTGGTCCGAAAACTTGTTGAAGGCATCAAGGCACGTTCGAATGCAATGTTAGGACACAAAGGAGGAAGGAAACCTTTATTCCAAAATCGGTGCAGCTTTTAAATCCTCAACCATCTCTGGCTTACGGTGACGCATTGCTGCCACATACACATTATTTTATAACATCTCGTTATTATGACATAAGATCTCGTTATTACGACATAATTGAGTGGAAAAAATAATATGTATGTGGCAGCAATGCGTCACCGTACTGGCCCCCTGGTTTACCATGCCGTGACTTTTATTTTTATTTTATTTTTTTGCACACAGTTATATACATATATATTTACGTATTTATTCAGTCTTATATATTGTAATGACCTGGCAGTCAGTGCTAGCAGCTGGGTGCATTATGGGTAATTGTTTGTTGGGAGTTGATTTATGCGTTATTAAAGCAAGATGGTTGTGTTTTTGTGTTAGTAAAGTAATGTGTGTTTATGTTTAAGTTAGTTCGGGTGTTCTTGGTTCATTTACTGCTTTGTTATGTAAAAATGTGGTTCTCACCGTCATGGAAAGAGATGTGTAAGATGGGCTTTTGCCTGTGCATTTCTTAGTCTGTGTTATTTTTATTATTTTTTTTTTGCACACATTTATATATTTACGTATTTACTACTTTTTTTAGATATCCGCTTGTAGCAGATTTGAATTAATATGAATTCCGTGCACAATGTGTCATTCATTTAATGTATGATGTTTTTATGTATACTGTTTATGTCACCGGGTGAAAACCTGGCAAATCCAAAAAGATTCCTCATTGGTTCTAAATCTGGCTCTGTTGAGTGTTGGCCATAACGAGCGCCAGCTGAAGCAAATCAGCTGCGCTTCATTGAAGCATGTGCTCAGGAAAAGGAGCATAAAAAGGGAGTGTTTGAGCAGTGTGGAGGGACGGGCAGGCAGCAGTGTGTGTTCTGACAGCGGTGGTGAAATAAGAAGGCTGAAGGTTTAATGCCGGATCGGAGTTCTACTGTGAGATTCCCCGAGGCATGCTCATTTAGTGAGTTTTCTGAAGAAACCACAGACAGCAACGCAATGAATGTGTGTGATCTTGTTGACAGAACGAAGCGTAGTAACTGAAACAGCTGGGAGGATCGTTGATGTGTTCATGCTGATCTTCTGAAAACATTATTCCTCGAGTCATCCACCCTACAGAGAGAAGAGAAACGAGTCGATTAATCACTGTGGAGATGAACTGTGTCCAGGTTCCCACTTGAGTGTATGGTGGGAGGAAAGAGCTCAACGCACCCCGAGTACCACACTCCACGAGCACTGTCTCTCACGTCCACGAAAGTCCAGTCTCACGAACTCTCCCAACGACGCCGCTCTGCTACGCACGGAACGAGAGTAAAGGCGGGTAAATTACCACAGTCCTGTCTCACTTGTTATTGCCTGATCCACCGTCACTGTCTGTCCCTCAGAAGAGGTGAGGAAGCTGCTGTCATTCGATCGGCTGTTCCATGAACACGTCCCCAAGCCGAGTCTGAGCACCGTCACTGTCTGTCCCTCCGAAGAGGTGAGGAAGCTGCTGTCATTCGATCGGCTGTTCCATGAACACGTCCCCAAGCCGAGTCTGAGCACCGTCACTGTCTGTCCCTCCGAAGAGGTGAGGAAGCTGCTGTCATTCGATCGGCTGTTCCATGAACACGTCCCCAAGCCGAGTCTGAGCACCGTCACTGTCTGTCCCTCCGAAGAGGTGAGGAAGCTGCTGTCATTCGATCAGTTGTTCCATGAACACGTCCCCAACCTGAGTCTGAGCACCGTCACTGTCTGTCCCTCCGAAGAGGTGAGGAAGCTGCTGTTATTCGATCGGCTGTCCTAAGAACATCTTCACGAGCCGAATACTTACCTGCTCTGTCCGTGGGGAAAGCTGAAGGCGAGAAGCCTCGGTCCGTCCTACAGGTACATTTCGACGAGTCCAGGAAACGAGAAGAAATTTCTGTCTGTCCCATAAGCACCTTTCTGACGAGTCGAAAAGACGAGAAGAAGCCATTGTCCCACCCACGAGCCAGTAGAGAAGAGGAATATCCCCCCCCCCCAGTTCCTCTTCCCCAACCGGGTTCCAGCCACGAATATTCTCAGCACTGTTTTTATTCTTTTAAATTAATAAAAGACCTACCTTTAAAAGTCATCCTGTTGTCTGCCTCTGGTGTCTGCTCCTCCGGAGTGTGGTAATTGTCCCTCGGCCCTAACATCGGTTACATAACTTTTGGCGTAAGTCGGCAGGATTACCACTCGGAGTTGAGCGGCCAGAGGACCCAGGATGGCGGACGAAGATTTGCCAGCCGCCCGACAACCAATGGCATCTATGTTTATGGGAGTCCCGTGGGCCCAGAAGTATGGTGGGTCTGGCTCAGAGTTAAGTTTAACGGACTGGAGAGCGCAAGTAGAATACTTGGCCGGACTGCAAGGGCTCCGCGAAGCCCAGAAGATACAATTCGTATTGAATTCGCTTGAGGGGGAGGCGAAGAGGGAAGTCCGAGCAGCGCCTGAAGCCGTCCGAGCCACCACACAGGCCATATTTGAATTCTTGTCCAGGCAGTATGGTGATTCCACTCCAGTGGCAGTGCTACGAACACAGTTCTTTAACTGTAAGCAGGGACCTGGACAGACCCTACGAGCATTCGCTTTGCGATTACGAGAACAGTTCTCTAGACTGAAGAGTCGAGAGCATCATGGACTGGGTGAGGAAGAGACACTACTCAGAGATCAGTTCCTCTTGGGGTTACGAGAAGGTCCAATACGACAGAGTCTGAGACTGCAGCTTCGAAGGGATGCCGCCTTGACATTCGAAGATTTACGTAAGGAGGCCCTAGCCCTGGAACAGGATCACCAACAGACCGTGGAGACACCGGTGTGTATGGCTGCAAGTGGAACGAGTGCCTCAACACAGCCCGAACCGACAGACTGGAAGCAAGCCCTACGTGCAGAGCTGATGAAAGACGTCCGGGAAGAGATGGCCGAACTCTCAAAATCCATTCTTGGGGAACTCCGCCGCGGGCGGCCAGAGCCCTTGCCTCTACCTCGGGAACGGTCGTATTCTGACGGAGGGAGGGACCCGGGAAGACGCACCAGCCGCCCGTCCAGTTCCAGGTTCCAGTGGGATGAACAGGGGCGTCCGATCTGTAACACCTGCGGAGAGTCAGGACATTATAGCCGCCAATGCGGCTCCCGACGGAACTCGCAGGGGGTTTTTTTAGAACGACCGGCCACTGTGGGTCAAGTGGTCGGGACCCCCCGGATGGACCCTCCCGTTAATCCAGCTCCACGAGATGGCTTGGTGGGACGTTGCCCCCTCGTGGAGATCAAAATCAATGGTGTTACTGTTCGGTGCCTGGTAGACACAGGATCCCAGGTTACCATGCTTGCTGAGAGTCTGTCCAAAGATCTGTTCGATGCTCATCACTTACCTGAAGCTGAAGTCCCCTGGCTCACCCTGCGAGGAGCAAATGGCCTGAACATCCCCTACATCGGATATCAGGTTACCAACTTCGAGATCCATGGCACCACGATCCCACAAAAGGGAGTCGTGATTGTGCGAGACTCCTGTCTGGGGGAACATCGAGCCCTGTTGGGGATGAATGTGATCATGGACTGTTGGGAAGAGCTGTTTCGGGCTGGTCCTCTCCGTTACACCTCCACAGCCGAGAAGAACGAGTGGGAGCGTGTTGTGACCGACTGTCGGCGAGTGCAGGTCGCAAGCTCCCAACGAGATCGGGAAGACGTTGGTCGGGTAGCCTGTCGCTATGCTGTCTCTGTCCCTGCCCGGAGCGAGGCTGTGGTCTGGGTTCGGCTTCCAGAGCGGGCTTATGGCCCCGAAGATTGCATCCTTGTTGAGCCCCACTGGGAGTGCCAGACTATTGAAGTCGCTCGGGGGTTAACAGTAGCCCGTCGGGGCCGAATTGCAGTCAAAGTGAGGAACATGAATACTTACCCTGTTCACCTCTACCGGCACCAACGACTGACCCGTATCACGCCAGTAAGTCCCCATCAGGTGAGGGAGGAGCAGGAGGTCCGCTTCTGCCAGGTGAGCGCAACAGTGGTTGAAGTCGGTTTGGCGAGGGAAGAGTCTTGTCCTGGTCCCGCTACACGAGGCATGCCGACCCACCTACTGAGCGAGTCCCTGCAGGGGGAGGGCCTATTAGAGGAACAAACCCGCCGACTTCAGAGTCTACTGGCCAAGTGGCAACACGTCTTTTCCACCCATGATGAGGACTATGGGTGCACCGATATAGTCAAACACGCTATACCTACCGGAGACGCTCCACCCAGTCGAGAGCGGTACCGTCCGGTACCCCCGACTTTATATACAGAAGTCCGTGCCTTACTAAAAGGGATGTTGGGACGTGGAGTAATTCGAGAGAGCAGCAGTCCATGGGCCGCCCCAATTGTCCTAGTCCGTAAGAAGACGGGCTCTTGGAGATTTTGCGTAGACTATCGCAAACTGAACTTGGTGACGAAGAAGGATGCCTTCCCCCTGCCCCGGATCGAGGATTCCCTTACGGGGCTGACCAACGCCAGCTGGTATTCCACCTTGGACTTGGCGAGTGGCTACTGGCAGGTGAGAGTGGAGGAACAAGATCGCGAGAAGACTGCCTTTACCACCCCCTTTGGCCTGTTTGAATGGGATCGTATGCCCTTCGGCCTCTGCAACGCCCCTGCGACCTTCCAGAGGCTTATGCAGCGATGCCTGGGAGGGCAGCTGATGGACTCTACCCTGGTCTATCTGGACGATGTGATCGTCTACTCCCCCGACTTCAATTCCCACTTGTCACATCTGGAGCAAGTCTTCCGGGCGATGGAGCGGTATGGGCTGAAGCTCCAGCCAGGGAAATGCCAGCTCCTCAAAAAGGAGGTTCAGTTCCTGGGGCACCGAGTGAGCGCTGCAGGGGTGGCCGTCGATCCAGAGAAGGTGTCCGCGGTGCAGGGTTGGGTCCCACCGAAAACCGTGAGGCAGGTGCGATCCTTTCTGGGATTCGTCGGCTACTACAGGCGCTTCATAAAAGACTTCTCAAAAATTGCAAAACCCCTGAATCAGCTGTTGGCCGGGGCTGGTGTGTCACGGAGCCGGAGTTCCCCCACCATCACCTGGAGTCTGGAGTGTGAGACCGCCTTCCACCGACTTAAGCAGGAGTTGTTACAGGCCCCCATTCTGGCTTATGCCGATTTTACCCAACCTTTCATCCTCTACACCGACGCTAGCAACAGCGGATTGGGAGCCGTACTAGCCCAACGACAAGATGGAGCGGAAAGGGTCATTGCTTACGCCAGCCGGAGCCTCCACCCTGCTGAACGGAACGATGCTAATTACAGCTCTTTCAAAATCGAGCTGTTGGCCCTGAAGTGGGCTTTATGTGAGAAGTTTAAGGATTACCTGTGGGGAGCCGAAGTACTGGCGGTAACCGATAACAGTCCACTGGTGCATCTCCAAACCGCGAAGCTAGGGGCGGTGGAGCAGCGGTGGGTGGCCCAGCTCGCCAACTTCAACTATCGGCTACAATATCGACCAGGCCGAGAGCACATAAATGCCGATGTCCTGTCCCGATTACCACCAGCTAGAGAAGGGGGAATGCCAGGGCCAGAACCAGAAGAAGGGCTGATGGTGGGAGTAGTGGAAGCACCTGGAGCACGAGCGGAGGGAGTACCAGTAAGTTGGGGATGGGACCCCCGTCGATGGAGGGAACGGCAAGAACAGGATGCAGGGTTGGCTACCCTACGTACCTACCTGGAGCGGAACGAACTCCCTGGGGCGGAAGAACGACGGGAACATCCGGGGAGAGTAAGGAAGCTTCTGGGGCAGTGGAAAAGATTGAAGTTGCGAGATGGTGTGATCTTCAGGTCCGTTCTGGACTCCAGGACCCACGAGCTGGTATCCCAAGTGGTGGTGCCCGAAACCCAAATCCAGCCGTTGCTCCAGGCCTATCATGACCAGCTAGGACATCAGGGCCAAGAACGGACGGTGTCACTACTGCGCCGGCACTTCTTTTGGAGTGGGATAGAAGAGTCGGTGGGGAGGTATGTACAAGGATGCCCCCGTTGTACGCTGTTCAAGTCCCGGCGAGCCGTGAGGGCCCCCATGGTCTCAGTGAGACCTAGAGCCCCGTTACATATGGTGGCTATGGATTTTTTGACCTTAAGTCGCCCTACCGATCGCTACCAGAACATCTTGGTAGTCACCGATTTATTCACCAAATATGCCTGGGCCATACCAACCTTAGATCAGACCGCCACCACCACTGCCAGTGCTCTATGGAGACACGTCTTCCAGCCCTTTGGATGCCCTGAGACGCTCCATTCCGACCAAGGGCCGAACTTTGAGTCCCGTGTCGTCCAGGAGCTATGCAATCTGTACGGATGCCGGAAGACCCGCACCACGCCTTATCACCCACAGGGGAACGGGGGGTGTGAACGTTTTAATCAGACGCTCCTGAGTCTGTTAGGGACATTGGATGCGGACCACCAAGGGTACTGGACGGACAGTCTACCGGCCCTGGTACAGGCCTACAATAACAGTATCCACAGCACAACGGGGTATGCCCCTACTTACCTGATGTTTGGGAGACATGTACGTCTGCCCACGGATCTGCTGTTGGGGACGGCTCCAGCTGAGGCCCCCGCCACCACTACCGAATGGGTACATCGACACCACCGCCAACTCCACTCTGCCTATGACAAGGTATCCAAACATCTCGATGTAGCAGCCAAGAAAAACAAGCGCTTGTACGACCGCACTGCCCGAGAGGCCCCTTTGTTGCCCGGAGAACGGGTGCTGGTGCGGGATAACCGGCGCCAAGGGAAGGGGAAACTTAGCGACCGGTGGGAGACCACCCCCTACGTAGTGGAGCGACAGCAGAGACCTGACCAGCCCGTGTACACCATCCGTCCCGAGGGTAAGCCCGGCCCCGTGAGAGTCCTGCACCGAAACTTGCTGCGCCCCTGCCCCAATTACCCGAGACAAGAGCCAGAGGCACCAGCGCCTGTGGCCCCTGCACCCCCTTGGGTGGGCTGGGCTATGATCCGTAGAGCCCCCACTCCGGAGCCAAGAGAGGAAGAACCCGCTGCCCCAGCTCGACGCTCCCAACGGGAGACCCGAGGAGTACCCCCTGCAAGATACGGAGAGTGGGAGTCTGAGACCCGTTCTCGGGACTAGAACGGATCCGGTGGGGGAGGGTGTCACCGGGTGAAAACCTGGCAAATCCAAAAAGATTCCTCATTGGTTCTAAATCTGGCTCTGTTGAGTGTTGGCCATAACGAGCGCCAGCTGAAGCAAATCAGCTGCGCTTCATTGAAGCATGTGCTCAGGAAAAGGAGCATAAAAAGGGAGTGTTTGAGCAGTGTGGAGGGACGGGCAGGCAGCAGTGTGTGTTCTGACAGCGGTGGTGAAATAAGAAGGCTGAAGGTTTAATGCCGGATCGGAGTTCTACTGTGAGATTCCCCGAGGCATGCTCATTTAGTGAGTTTTCTGAAGAAACCACAGACAGCAACGCAATGAATGTGTGTGATCTTGTTGACAGAACGAAGCGTAGTAACTGAAACAGCTGGGAGGATCGTTGATGTGTTCATGCTGATCTTCTGAAAACATTATTCCTCGAGTCATCCACCCTACAGAGAGAAGAGAAACGAGTCGATTAATCACTGTGGAGATGAACTGTGTCCAGGTTCCCACTTGAGTGTATGGTGGGAGGAAAGAGCTCAACGCACCCCGAGTACCACACTCCACGAGCACTGTCTCTCACGTCCACGAAAGTCCAGTCTCACGAACTCTCCCAACGACGCCGCTCTGCTACGCACGGAACGAGAGTAAAGGCGGGTAAATTACCACAGTCCTGTCTCACTTGTTATTGCCTGATCCACCGTCACTGTCTGTCCCTCAGAAGAGGTGAGGAAGCTGCTGTCATTCGATCGGCTGTTCCATGAACACGTCCCCAAGCCGAGTCTGAGCACCGTCACTGTCTGTCCCTCCGAAGAGGTGAGGAAGCTGCTGTCATTCGATCGGCTGTTCCATGAACACGTCCCCAAGCCGAGTCTGAGCACCGTCACTGTCTGTCCCTCCGAAGAGGTGAGGAAGCTGCTGTCATTCGATCGGCTGTTCCATGAACACGTCCCCAAGCCGAGTCTGAGCACCGTCACTGTCTGTCCCTCCGAAGAGGTGAGGAAGCTGCTGTCATTCGATCAGTTGTTCCATGAACACGTCCCCAACCTGAGTCTGAGCACCGTCACTGTCTGTCCCTCCGAAGAGGTGAGGAAGCTGCTGTTATTCGATCGGCTGTCCTAAGAACATCTTCACGAGCCGAATACTTACCTGCTCTGTCCGTGGGGAAAGCTGAAGGCGAGAAGCCTCGGTCCGTCCTACAGGTACATTTCGACGAGTCCAGGAAACGAGAAGAAATTTCTGTCTGTCCCATAAGCACCTTTCTGACGAGTCGAAAAGACGAGAAGAAGCCATTGTCCCACCCACGAGCCAGTAGAGAAGAGGAATATCCCCCCCCCCCAGTTCCTCTTCCCCAACCGGGTTCCAGCCACGAATATTCTCAGCACTGTTTTTATTCTTTTAAATTAATAAAAGACCTACCTTTAAAAGTCATCCTGTTGTCTGCCTCTGGTGTCTGCTCCTCCGGAGTGTGGTAATTGTCCCTCGGCCCTAACATCGGTTACATTTACGTGTCTCCTCATTATTTGCCGCTTGGGACAAATAAAGTGTTTTGAATTGAATTGAATTGAATTGAATGTTAGTTTCACGTCCGGTCTCCTGAGATTCCTTCATCTGATCGATTATAGAAGGCAGCATAGATACATCCTCCACTGCCTTTGATATCCCACAATCCTGTGCTTTCCATTCTGTGACAGTTGAGCTAGAATAATAAAGATGGCGTCTGAAAGTTGCGGCTGGTCGTCAGTTTGAGTGTAAATGTACTTTTTTCATCAATGTTTTCCACTTATGATCTCATTTCTAGCAAGCAATTGGTATAGTCATTAAATATTTACTTACTTTTCACTAAAGCTCGCTCTATTTTGCTGTCACGCTGCCTCAGAAGTCTGACTGAAATCAGTTTTGTGAGGAACCTTCGTGCGCAAACGCTGCCTTTCGAAATCACCTCCTATACCCTAAAATAGCACGTTATTTTAGGGGACGGCCATTTGTAGTGGTGTCCAAAACCATAGAGGACGTAATTGAGTGAACTTATTCAATCCCACATTACACTGCAATAACGAGTGTACAACTGATGTACGCTCAACGGCTGTCCGAATTCGCTCGCTCGTTTTCATTCACTCCTTCAAGTGAACAGTATTAGTGGACTAACGTAGGGAAAAGTGAATGAGGGTTTAGGGGCCGATTTCGGATTCAGCCTCTGTCTTTCTTTCTTCTTGTGTTTGCTTGCCTGATAAATCAGACTACCACCTGTTCATCGATCTGAGTGTGTGTGTGTGTGTGTGGTGTGTGATAACTTGAGTTGTTGACATTGACATGATAAGTTAAAAGTTGTGGGTAATGTAAAGTGGAGGATACCTATATTTTTTCTCCTGTTTAATGGATAGTTAGGGAGTGAGGGAAGAAGGTATATGTTGTTTTTATTTTTCCTTATTTGATGTATATATGTAACATTATGGTACTATTCTTTATTAGCATTACCTAGTTTCCTTCAACAGGTATCTTAAAGGATTCAAAAAGAGGAAGAAAGAGACTGGTACACAAAAATAATCTCAGTTTATTATCACAAATGGTATGGTTAAAATGTTGAAGGTTGGCAAATAATACTGTGCAGAGGCACACACATGGCCAACAGCAAGGCCTCACTATCACACAGAAACACAGTGCATCAGACACCTCAATCTCAGTTAGCACAGCACCCCCAATAGGAAAACTCTGTACACAGCAAGCTCAAAACTGAATAGTACATGTGAAACCACACCATATCTACGCTAGAGGCGAGCTTTGGGCAAGTGCTGCGCAATGTTATAATACTGTTTGCCAGACCATTAAAAAAAAAAAAAACAGAAAAGGAAAGAAAAAAACAAACAAAACAAATACCATATTTTATAGTCAGGTGCGACTTATATATCAAAATGAATTCATACTGACTGATATGAACCAAGAGAAAACATTACCGTCTACAGCCGCGAGAGGGCGCTCTAGTTGGCGGAGTTGTTCAAAAGCGACACCAAGGATGAAGAAAATAATGTGGAATGAGATCGCGGGAGCTTGGTGAACTTGTTTACTGGTAACTTGCTTGTTGGACTCGCTGGCTTATGTTAATTTAGCCTATTCAGCCTCCCAGGTATATGTTCTTTATGCTATTGTGTAGCTGAATAACTGTTAATGTGTTGCGTTAACATACCGCACACCTATTCAGCCTGTTGTTCTGAGTAGTTGAATAACTTGCCTTTCCAGATTAAATGTCTGTTCTTGGTCTTGGATTTTGTGAAATAAATTTCTAGATAAATGCGACTTATAGTCCAGTGCGACTTATATATGTTTTTTTCCTCTTCATGACGCATTTTTTGACTGATGCGACTTATACTCCGAAGCGACTTATAGTCTGGAAAATACGGTAAACAAAATATACACTAAACCTTGGAGGTACAGTATAATTTGTAAAATTACAATAGGGGGAAAAAGCGGCAATTACACCCAGAAGCACTCAGTTTCTGCAACAAATCACAAACATACCATAAGCACACATAGCATAAAACCAACTGTACAAGTTTCTTTCTATTTGTATTGTCCTTCCCTGGGTAACAAAATAGTGTTTCACACTGTATAATATCCCACTTAAAACAGATGCTTACCGTTACTGTTTACAACTACAAACAGCAATACATCGCCAGTGTGAATGAAAAGCTCTCGTTGCTCCAGCTCACAGCTGAGAACAAGGAGAGAGATGTTAACGTGTGACTTCACTACATCAGTTCAAGGCATCATGCTTTGTGTATTAAATGCTGCCAATAATAGGCGCTTACCGTCCCTGCTTTCGGCTGAGAACAAAGGCGATGCACCGACCAGTATGAATGAATTACTCTGGCAGTAGACAACGCGCTGACGCGTTTTTGTCCCCAAATAAAAGGACGCCACGTCCTGGTCCGCTCGGACAACATGTCTGTGGTGTCCTACATAAATCGCCAGGGCGGCCTCAGGTCCAGGAGCCTGTACAGGCTAGCAGAACACCTCCTGGTATGGGCTCAGCGCAACCTGCGCTCGCTGAGAGCAGCGCACGTGCCAGGGCTCCTAAACATAGGACCAGACAGACTGTCCAGGAACAATGTTCCGGCAGGCGAATGGTCTCTACACCCACAGACAGTCCAACTGCTGTGGAAGAAATTCGGCAGAGCGGAAGTAGACCTGTTCGTGTCTCAAGAAAACGCTCACTGTCCGGAATTTTTCTCCAAGAGCAGGGACGCGCTGGCTCATGTATGGCCCCGCCGCCCGCTCTATGCTTTTTCCCCCGTCTCTCTCCTGCCTCAGGTGATAGAGCGGATCAGGGAAGAAGGATGCTCAGTACTGCTTGTAGCACCGTTCTGGGAAAACCAACCTTGGTTCCCAGTTGTGATGCAGCTAGCGAGCACTGCCCCGTGGCCAGTGCCAGTGAGGAGAGACCTCCTCTCTCAGGCCCACGGCTCGATCTGGCATCCTCACCCGGAATTGTGGTCCCTTCATGTCTGGGCCATCAACGGGTACATGTTGAACACCCTAAGGGAGTATTAAACACGATCACGCAGGCTAGAGCTCCGTCTACGAGACGGCTCTACTCCTCGAAATGGTCAGTGTTTTCGGGCTGGTGCACAGCCCGTGGCGTGTCACCCACAGATTGTGGAGTGACGGAGGTGCTTTCCTTCCTACAAGAGCTGTTGGATAAGGGCAGGACCCCTTCCACGCTCAAAGTTTATGTGGCGGCTATAGCAGCGTTCTCAAGAACAACGCTTGGTCAGTCAATAGGAAGGAACGATTTAGTCATCCGCTTCCTTAGAGGGGCTAAGAGACTGAATCCTCCCAGACCTCCCTCAGTCCCCGTATGGGACCTTTCTACGGTACTGGAAGCCATGAAAGGTGGATCATTCGAGCCTTTACAGACGATTGGTCTGAAACATCTGTCTTTCAAGACTGTGTTTCTGCTGGCTCTCGCTTCAGTGAAGCGCATAGGGGACTTACACGCGCTCTCTGTGAGTGCGACGTGCATGGAATTTGGGCCTAATGACTCAAAAGTTATACTCAAACCTAAGCACGGTTATGTTCCAAAATCCCTCAACACACCATTTAGGGCGCAGGTTATCTCCCTGTCAGCCCTACCGGTCCCTGATGAGGAAAGAGACGCGGGCCTCCTTTGCCCAGTCAGGGCATTACGAGCTTATGTGTCTCGCTCGTCTGTTTTCAGACAGACAGAGCAGCTCTTTGTTTCGTTCAGCGGGCGTTCTAAGGGACTAGCCGCGTCGAAACAGAGCCTATCCAGATGGATAGTTGATGCTATAGAGCTAGCATACGCCTCCAAGGGCATGCAGTGCCCGTTGGGTGTCAGAGCGCACTCCACGAGAGGCATGGCCTCTTCGTGGGCCTGGTCGAGTGGGATTGCCTTGCAAGATATTTGTACGGCGGCGGGCTGGGCCTCCCCGTCTACATTTATAAGGTTTTACAACCTAGAGGTTCCCGCCCTGCAGGCCAGGCTGCTGTCGGTCTAGTTAACCAGTATTATCTGACCTGATGCTATCAGCTCAGAATGCTGCGTCTACTGAGCACAGCTCGATGTTCGACAGTGAAAAGCAGTAGCACAAGATGTGCCTGGGCAAACTGTGTAAGACCCACATTTCCCCATCAGTTCAGGCCGTACCCCGCCCTGTCTGTATGATGAAATCCGCGTCTAAGCGACGCTGCCATATGTGGAAGAGTGTGGCTTCGCCCCTCCCTCTTCCAGGGCTCCCTGTGAGTTCCCTGGGTGATTGTGCACTATATGAACCCCGGGCTTTCGCCCTTGGGTCTTTGGTGTCAGATCTCAGCATGCACGGCGTTTTGCATTGGGTCCCCTAGCGTAAGATATCTTACGCAGTACGAGAGACCTCTCGTAAGAGAACGTACTCGGTTACTAACGTAACCTCGGTTCTCTCTAGAAGAGGGAACGAGTACTGCGTATCTTGCCGTGCATGCGCACGCTCTGGTTGCTTCGATGATGAAAAACCAGATAATAGCTGCCTGCGAGCGGTATTTATAGGCCTAGACCACGCCTGTTTCGGCGGGACGTGACGCAGCGGGCAGGAAGCACCCTCATTGGGTCTGGCGTCACGCCAGGCCTCGCTCGATAGGCTGCTGCAGTTGCCGCAGAGCAGCCAATAGGCGCGCGAGCTGCCTCGCCTATGTCTGCATGCTGCCGCAACGCATTTTGCGTTATTACAAAATTAAGGATAATTTTTGGCTTCAATATCTCGCGGGAAAAGGATTTTCCCCTAGCGTAAGATATCTTACGCAGTACTCGTTCACTCTTCTAGAGAGAACCGAGGTTACGTTAGTAACCGAGCACGTTTTCTTTTTGGGTTTCTTTGGAAAAGGAGGAATCATTTTTTTATTGCTCTCATGGGGTTTCTTATGGAAGCTTGTTTCCACCACTGAATAATACATAAATAATAATAATTGCGACTTTTTATCTCACAATTCTGACTTTTTTTTCTCACAATTGCGATATATCAAGTTCTGAGAAATAAAGTCACAATTGGGAGATATAAAGTCGCAATTCTGAGAAATAAAGTCGCAATTGCGTGTTATAAAGTCAGAATTCTACTGTTAGTAAAGGTTGTTAGACTGTCATTATCCCACTGAAATATCATCATCTTCTGCTGTTTCAGAATAATCGTGTCTTATCAGTGATCTCAAACTCAGTTCCTGGAGGGCCTATACCTTTTTTACATTTTTTTATTCATTGCTTTGTGAATAATCTTATTTTGTTTAGTTTCATACTCTTGCAGTGTAATTGTTTATAAAACATGAACACATTTGCATGGAAACTCATCCTCCTCACGCGTTTGCTTATGTCCACACCACAACTAGACGTTCAGGATGAACAATATTTACATCTCTGACATGAAAAAGAAGGATAAACAGCGAGTGTTATTATTCTAGACACATTTCATTACGTTTTATTCAGTCTTATTTATCTGTTAGTTTTATTGCAACAGTAAAAGTTACACTATAACATGCGTCCCAATTCAGAGGCTGCATCACTTGAAGTCCAGTGGTCCGTTCTTCAATCGTGGATTACTCAGATTTCATTGTTGACGATTTGACATGATCCAGGATTGTTTGATTCTTTGGAGCTCATCCCGGAGTTGCTGTCATAGCAACAGGTCCGTAAGCGCAAACCTGCTCGGGAACAGGCTTATTTCATGGGAACAAGATTACATTTCATATTTTTAAGCGGAGGTGACAGGCTAGCCTACTTAAAGTCTGTCCCAGCCACGGCTGCTGTAATCTAAAAATGTATTATTTATTAGAAAATAATTGCTATTATAATGTTGTGTAGTCTATCATAATACAGACACAGCCAGTTTTACTCATTGTTACGTCCAAAGGATGTATTCAAAATGTTTCTGTTATATGTATATAAGGAGTGTTATTGGAGTGTATATTTATTTCTCTTTCTCTGGTCCGAAAACTTGTTGAAGGCATCAAGGCACGTTCGAATGCAATGTTAGGACACAAAGGAGGAAGGAAACCTTTATTCCAAAATCGGTGCAGCTTTTAAATCCTCAACCATCTCTGGCCTACGGTGACGCATTGCTGCCACATACATATTGTTTTTCCCCTCAATTATGTTGTAATAACGAGATCTTATGTCGTTAAAACGACATATTTTTCTCGTAATAATGAGATCTTATGTCGTTAAAACAGCATCTTTTTCTCGTAATAACGAGATGTAATGTCGTTAAAACGACATTTTATAACATCTCGTTATTACGACATAAGATCTCGTTATTACGAGAAAAGATGTCGTTTTAACGACATAAGATCTCGTTATTACGACATAATTGAGTGGAAAAAATAATATGTATGTGGCAGCAATGCGTCACCGTACTGGCCCCCTGGTTTACAATGCCGTGACTTTAATTTTTATTTTATTTTTTTGCACAGAGTTATATACATATATATTTACGTATTTATTCAGCCTTATATATTGTAATGACCTGGCAGTCAGTGCTAGCAGCTGGGTGCATTATGGGTAATTGTTTGTTGGGAGTTGATTTATGCGTTATTAAAGCAAGATGATTGGGTTTTTGTGTTAGTAAAGTTGTGTGTGTTTATGTTTAAGTTAGTTCGGGTGTTCTTGGTTCATTTAATGCTTTGTAATGTAAAAATGTGGTTCTCACCGTCATGGAAAGAGATGTGTAGGCTTTTGCGTGTGCAGTTCTTAGTCTGTGTTATTTTTATTATATTTTTTTGCACACATTTATATATTTACGTATTTACTCATTCTTATACATGGTATGGACTGTTTTTTTAGATATCCGCTTGTAGCAGAGTATAATTAATATGAATTCCGTGCACAATGTGTTATTCATTTAATGTATGATGTTTTTATGTATACTGTTTACGTGTCTCCTCGTTATTTGCCGCTTGGGACAAATAAAGTGTTTTGAATTTAATTGAATTTAATTGAATGTTAGTTTGACTTCCGGTCTCCTGAGATTCCTTCATCTGATCGATTATAGAAGGCAGCATAGATACATCCTCCACTGCCTTTGATATCCCACAATCCTGTGCTTTCCATTCTGTGACAGTTGAGCTAGAATAATAAAGATGGCGTCTGAATGTTGCGGCTGGTCGTCAGTTTGAGTGTAAATGTACTTTTTTCATCAATGTTTTCCACTTATGATCTCATTTCTAGCAAGCAATTGCTATAGTCATTAAATATTTACTTACTTTTCTCTAAAGCTCGCTCTATTTTGCTGTCACGCTGCCTCAGAAGTCTGACTGAAATCAGTTTTGTGAGGAACCTTCGTGCGCAAACGCTGCCTTTCGAAATCACCTCCTATACCCTAAAATAGCACGTTATTTTAGGGGACGGCCATTTGTAGTGGTGTCCAAAACCATAGAGGACGTAATTGAGTGAACTTATTCAATCCCACATTACACTGCAATAACGAGTGTACAACCGATGTACGCTCAACGGCTGTCCGAATTCGCTCGCTCGTTTTCATTCACTCCTTCAAGTGAACAGTATTAGTGGACTGACGTAGGGAAAAGTGAATGAGGGTTTAGGGGCCGATTTCGGATTCAGCCTCTGTCTTTCTTTCTTCTTGTGTTTGCTTGCCTGATAAATCAGACTACCACCTGTTCATCGATCTGAGTGTGTGTGTGTGTGTGTGTGAGAGAGATAACTTGAGTTGTTGACATTAATGATAAGTTAAAAGTTGTGGGTAATGTAAAGTGGAGGATACCTATATTTTTTCTCCTGTTTAATGGATAGTTAGGGAGTGAGGGAAGAAGGTATATGTTGTTTTTATTTTTCCTTATTTGATGTATATATGTAACATTATGGTACTATTCTTTATTAGCATTACCTAGTTTCCTTCAACAGGTATCTTAAAGGATTCAAAAAGAGGAAGAAAGAGACTGGTACACAAAAAATAATCTCAGTTTATTATCACAAATGGTATGGTTAAAATGTTGAAGGTTGGCAAATAATACTGTGCAGAGGCACACACATGGCCAACAGCAAGGCCTCACTATCACACAGAAACACAGTGCATCAGACACCTCAATCTCAGTTAGCACAGCACCCCCAATAGGAAAACTCTGTACACAGCAAGCTCAAAACTGAATAGTACATGTGAAACCACACCAAATCTACGCTAGAGGCGAGCTTTGGGCAAGTGCTGCGCAATGTTATAATACTGTTTGCCAGACCATAAAAAAAAAAAAAAAAAAAAGAAAAGGAAAGGAAAGAAAAAAAACAAACAAAACAAATACCATATTTTATAGTCAGGTGCGACTTTACCGTCTACAGCCGCGAGAGGGCGCTCTAGTTGGCGGAGTTGTTCAAAAGCGACACCAAGGATGAAGAAAATGATGTGGAATGAGATCGCGGGAGCTTGGTGAACTTGTTTACTGGTAACTTGCTTGTTGGACTCGCTGGCTTATGTTAATTTAGCCTATTCAGCCTCCCAGGTATATGTTCTTTATGCTATTGTGTAGCTGAATAACTGTTAATGTGTTGCGTTAACATACCGCACACCTATTCAGCCTGTTGTTCTGAGTAGTTGAATAACTTGCCTTTCCAGATTAAATGTCTGTTCTTGGTCTTGGATTTTGTGAAGTAAATTTCTAAATAAATGCGACTTATGGTCCAGTGCGACTTATATATGTTGTTTTCCTCTTCATGGCGCATTTTTTGACTGATGCGACTTATACTCCGAAGCGACTTATAGTCCGGAAAATACGGTAAACAAAATATACACTAAACCTTGGAGGTACAGTATAATTTGTAACATTACAATAGGGGGAAAAAGCGGCAATTACACCCAGAAGCACTCAGTTTCTGCAACAAATCACAAACATACCATAAGCACACATAGCATAAAACCAACTGTACAAGTTTCTTTCTATTTGTATTGTCCTTCCCTGGGTCACACTGTATAATATCCCACTTAAAACAGATGCTTACCGTTACTGTTTACAACTACAAACAGCAATACATCGCCAGTGTGAATGAAAAGCTCTCGTTGCTCCAGCTCACAGCTGAGAACAAGGAGAGAGATGTTAACGTGTGACTTCACTACATCAGTTCAAGGCATCATGCTTTGTGTATTAAATGCTGCCAATAATAGGCACTTACCGTCCCTGCTTTCGGCTGAGAACAAAGGCGATGCGCCGACCAGTATGAATGAATTACTCTCGTCCAACTTTTAACAAGTTGTGCTTGACACGGAAGATGAGAATTCTGATTCCTGTGTGAATGACTTTTACTAGCTCGCACTTGACGCACGCTAACCGGGCCAACCAAACAATTCATCAACCCTGCACGCTGCTTTTATCTACTTCCTAGTTCCAACCACACCCTATAGTACCCGAGTGGAAAGCTAAGCAAAGGAGGTTAGACTGCAACAGACTCCCTCTGTAGGAAGGGAGTAGGTATAGATAGCCTACATAGGCGTCTAGATCTTAACAAACACACTTCATCCGGTCACATATAGTTGAGATAATGTTATCCCCTTAAGTTAGAGGTATTTCTGTTTTGGTCCTCCTCTCGAGGTAATGTTTTTGTTTGTATATTTGGTTTATCCATAATGTTTTATTTATCATCCCTGATTACTTTTGAACCCCTGGTTGACGTAAAAATGAAAGGCAGACATGCCATCTTTTTTTGAAAGCCTAGTGTTTGGTTGTTTGTGACTCTGGGGCTCGAGAGTTGAAGATCCTCAAGGTCTCTCCGCACATTTATTGTTCGTCATTCCCTATTTACCCCCAGACTTAAAGGGGAAGACGTAACACATTGAGAGATTTATTTGTGCTATGAGGGAATAATTCCATCACACGATGTAGAGTTAGTTTAAGCTGTGAATTAATATTATGCGAGTTGCTTGATGCAGCGCAGGAGATGATGATAACTTGCTATCAGACTTTAGTTAATGCTGTCACGGAACAAATATGCTTCACAGGTAAAATTAAATGAATTGCTAAGTAGAAATAAAAAGGTAATGCCTGTACAAACACTTAACTCAACTCAATTTTATTTATATAGCACCATTAAAAACAATTGTTGACCAAGGTTCATTCACAGTTCACAAATTCAAATTCACAGTTCACAAATTAATTCACAGTTCCATGCTGGTGGAACGCTCTCCCCACCCTCATCCGGAATGCAGAATCCCTGACAACATTCAAAAAACAGCTGAAAACCAATCTCTTCCGTGAGCACTTAACCGTATAATTTTTTTTTTTTTTTTTTATAAAGTAAAAAAAAAAATCCTTTCCCTTTGAAACATCACTTATCAGGCTTATGCTACTCTGAATAATACCTGAACTTCGTATTTTGAGCACTTCCTGCGTTGTTGTTGCTTTTGCCTCTTTATGATGACTCGCTGAATTTAGTCCTAATTTGTAAGTCGCTTTGGATAAAGGCGTCTGCTAAATGACTAAATGTAAATGTAAATGTAAGGTTCTTCAACCTTTAACACCATGTACAATATAAATTACAACTCAGAACGGAGACACAGCACAAATCAGCTACAATTAAAAGCCAAAGAAAAAAGCTAGGTTTTGAGTTGAGCTTGTAGTTGTAAATGCCTCTGGGTTAATGCGAATTAGCTCAAGAATATAGGGAATTTTGGCAATATTAATATTTATAACGCATGGTCATAATTCATAAATCGCATATGCATTTACTTTATCAATTATAGGAAATGCCTCGTTCTGTACTGTCTGATCATTACAGTTAAGAAGAAGTATTCCTGTCTACAAAACTCCAAGAGAGTTTGTCTTCTGGCCACGAAGACAAAACCTCTTTGGGTTTATTAATAAAAACTATTCAAAGTAGTTTTATAATATAGAGCCTGTAGCTTTATAGATCTTTTGTTTCATTGACTTTATAAAAAGTGGGTTTTCAAACACAGAGCCAGTTAAAAGTATAAATGGGTTTATTAATAAAATGGCACACACTAGAGATTATATAAACTACAAACATAAACGTACGTAAAAATGCAAACAAACGAATAAACATTTAACCGAACAAAAACATAAAATAGCATGACGTGATCGGAATGAATGACATGAAATAAAGAAAGATATAGAGGGAAGATAGAGGGTAACTTAAATCACAGACCTAAGACCTAGACACCTGGAACAGCTTTTATAGGAATCAATATACTTGCGAGATGTGGTACTCTTTCAGTGTGATGCTGAAAAGGGGACGCGCGTGCGCGTGTCCGGCTGGTTTGCGTCTAGCTTCTTCTTCTGGGTCGTTTCGAAAAACGATGTAAAGGCTCACTTGAATTTAACGTTACCGGAAAAGTTCAGATTCGTCTCCCGGGATGGGAGAGGCTGGAAATCTTAGTTGCAAAGACCGGCAGCTACGACTCGAACATGGGTTCGTTCGATGGAGAAGGCCAGGGCCTCCTTCAGATGTTCCTTGGAGAAGCGCTGCGCCGGGGAGAAGAAGTTGAGTTGGAAGCGGAAGGATGAGAGAGCGAAGAGAAGAGAGAATCTTCCTTTTAACAGACATCTGTTTACGCCCTGTTTTGGGGACAGAGCGAATCAAAACTTCTGATTTGTAGCGGGAAGAAGTCTTCTTTGTGTGAAGAAAAACACGCCCCCTTTTACCATATGTCTTATGAGGGAAAGGATTCATACTTAGAAATATGATATTTCCTGGAATCAAATGCATATTATTGTACCTTGCAGTCAAGATTCGTCTCCGTGAGATGGAGAGGATTACAGAGATATCAATTATGACAGGTAAAGATTGGGGAAACATAACGTTACACTTATATGCATAATTACACACAAATAAAGTTTGATTAAACACACAATAAAGTTGTCAGTGTTTCCGTTATGGCAAGTGACGACACTTTGAGAAACATAGGAATACATATCAACATTCAGTGGCTTGTTATGTGGAAGAATATCTGTTTCCAAAGTTCCAGAGTGTGTGTGTGTGTGTGTGTGTGTGTGTGTGTGTGTGTGTGTGTGTGTGTGTGTGTGTGTGTGTGTGTTCTGGAATGCCTTTGAGGCTTGGGTCGTAAAGTTTTATGGTCTGAGTTAGGGTTACAACACTATGGAGTGAATATTCTTTCAATGACTCTTCAGAATTAAAGATTTTACTCTAGCAAAACACACCTCTATTATAAGGCAAAGCTAATCACACACATACATATCGGAAGGTATACATTCAAGAGCCATATTTCTACATGACGTTGCACTTTAGTGGCTTTCGTGTGTGTGTGTGTGTGTGTGTGTACGTGTGTGTGTGTTCAGAGCGGGTTTTCTGTTGAGATCGGAATGTCAGTAATGTCTTTGAAGCTCACACTGTCGAGAGGGGGGAAGCGAGTCGTAAACGGGGGTTCAGTTACAGAGTTCGCCAAGTCTGTGGGACTTAGAAAGTGTTTTCACTTTTAATTAGTATATAAATTAAAAGTCAATTTTTACCCATCGAGCCATAGTCGTTACATATCCCCCTTTTTGTTAGATAAAGACCTCGGAAGGACTTTATCGAACAACAAATTAGCGCAATGGTCGATGGCAAGCGGCTGATGACTGAGGACTCAGGTCAAATGAGGTTTAGGCGAGCCCCGGATCGGGACCCCCTTTTTGCGGTTCCATAGGAAACCACCAGACACGGCTTTGTGAGCTTTGCTGTGGCTGCTCACATTTGGTAGGGTCTGGTACAGGGTGAAAGCCAAGACGGGAGTCAGGGCGTGGTCGGTTGCTGTGGAGGTACACAGCGCAGCGTCAGCTGCGGTCCAGGTATGGACACAGGTGAGGTGTTCAGGCTGGGCGGTTGCCCATGCTTGGAGGGACTGTGTTGAGTGCGAGTCCTGCCTTGGTGTTCAGGACTCAGGGTTGCTCTCTCCGTGCGATGCCGGATGCCAGACCTGGTGAGTGTGGCTGCTTTCTCGCGAACCACTGCGGCCTGCATCCTGTTAGAGGCGATAGGGAGAGAGAGAGAGAGAAGGAGAAAAAAAAAAAATTCCAGCGATGGAGGTCCTTAGTTGGTTTAGGACAGTCTTTTTGGTTCGCTGAGGTTGGTATGCCACATGCTTTGATGTCCCATGCATGGCTTTTTGGCACATGTGGCGTCATTGTTACGCCTGGCCCCCCCCCTTGTGCTTTGTGGCTTTACGAGCTGTGGCGCTGTGATGGCAACAGGTGCACAATGCGTATTGAAGTCTTGTGAACGCAACATGTGCGTGGTGGCAGACAGCTGTCTGAGGCACTGGTCGTCAGTGAGCTCAGATGGCCTGCGAGGGTGGTGGAGGGGTAAGTGGTGGCATAGGAAAAGTCTGTTCATCAGAGGCCCGCATGACTTTCTTTGTACACAGCGGAGGTAGCGTTTAGCGACTCTGAGGCGTGCAGTGTAGTTGGTAAAGTTCGTTTGTGCTGTTTAATCACTGCAATGGTTAGGGTGGGTGGGTGGTTTGTCTGTATGTGGCGCAGACATTGGTTTGGTTACTCAACTGCAGGTCAGTCAGGACCTTGAAGCAGTAGGTGTCAGTGTTCGTTTTCTGTGTCTGTGTCAGACGTGGCTGCACTGTCTTCATCTGTGATGTAAGAAGACTCGGGCTCACCAGTGTTCTGGGGAGAGTGGTTCCAGTTTCGACGGTCTGGGCTTGGAGTTCTGGACGGCGGGTGGTGCTGGTTCCAGAATCTTTCCGAGCGCTCGGTCCGATGCTTTGGATGAGCACCGTCACCGTCGTGCTGCCATCTGCTGGCCTGGAACGGTGTTGATTCTCTGTGGTAAGGTCTGTGTGCCGACGAAGATCGTCCAGGGCATTTTGAAGTCTTTCAACTTCCTGTTGTAGCGTTGTGTCCGTCTCGTCCTCTTCCTCGGTCAGGAAGATTAGCTGGTCTAGCCGACTCTGTGTGTGGGCTCGGTCCTTCCGGGCTTCTGTGGCCTGGAGCTGTAGTGCGGCTGCCTTCTGCTGCAGGTCGGCGTTGCTCCTTTCGCTGTCCCGGGCCCTGGCGACGAGTTTGAGTGCGAGGTTTCCGAAGATTTTGGACAGCTGCTCGTGGCTGTATGTCTGGGCTGGATCATGGGACTCGAACTGGCTCAGGTCTGTGTCCCGTTGCTCTTGGCTCGAGCGATGTGGGTCCTGGGGCAGCACGGTCTTTGTTATGTCCCTCAGCCATGCCTCAAGGTCGTCCCAGCGGACTGCAGGACAGGGTGAGCTCGACATCTCGGCTTACTGTTGGCGAGAGAAGCACAGCACACACAAAAAGAGACACAATGCAAGTTTGTTTTAGGGTTAATGAGCTATACTCATACGGGCTATGCCGTTTATGAGAATTTCGGGGCTAACTGATGTCAACAGTTAGCGGAGCCAATTTCGTGGTTATGGATGAAACCCACAATAGAAATTTGGACAGGCGGTAGCCTGGGGGGGTTGTCTAGCGACGCCTGCTTTGATCGTCACTCTATTATTCAGCTTTTCCTGGGGTCTCTCTTAGGTTCTGTGTCTAAGTGAAATGAAAGAAACAAATCACAACAGAGTGGAGAAAGAGACAAGGTTGAAGGTAGGGAAGATCAGAGGGAAACACAACACAAGGAAGTGCATTGGTCTGCAATGAAATGTCACAAACAATAACACGGGGAGCGTTATTTAAGGAAAATAAATCAAATAAGATAAAATAAAATAAAATAAAGAGGCCTAAGCCTTATTAACACTGCGAGAGTTCCTGATCGGGCCAGGAGATGCGTGGGTTATCGGGACAGGACCTCGAAAGAAGGTGTGTCTTAGAGAGAGAAAGGTGAGTCCAAGCACTTAAAATACACCCGAAGGAATAGCTAGTATTCTGTGGTTCCTAATAAGTGGATGGGTTCTATCAAATTTTAGTTTACCTGGGGTGAATAGAGGTCATCCAGGTGGAAACCAGCGGGCGCGGTCAGACTCTCCGACGGTCCCAACACCAGACAGGGCGCAGTGTCAGTAACGCCGGACAGATGATCCCGCCCACCGGAAACCACCAGGGATGACTTTTGGATTACCACAGTGCACTGACTGGGTCCTGCCAATAGATACACAATAAGGGATTGAGAGGTTAGACTTAAAGTGAATTAAGGCTTTCTGTTTTCATCAAATTGAGTAAATATGTATGCAGGAGTCAGAGGCAAAGGCTTTACTAAAATAATGATACAATGCAAAGGAATTATGATATCCGATGGTTAATTATCGGAATAACCTACCCCCCTTTTGAAAAGGCTGGGGAAAGAAAAAAAAAAAAAATTATCAATGAAATAAAATTCAAATAAACAACACAGGCTTGGGACGCAGGCAGAGGGATAGGCCCTGCAGTGGGTTTGTGCCACAAGGGAAAGGGGCGTATTCCTTCTCCGTGGTCCACCTGGTTGTTAGTGAACACAATTTAAATTAAAATTCAAACTAGTTTAAATTAAAATTCAAATAAGCATGCAAGGAGAGGTCCAAAATAATAATAATAAGGAAGGAAAGAAAATCAGAATGATAACAGTGATGTATCAATACTAAAAATAATCAAAACTGAAATTCAGAATGACTTCCTATAATCCTTACAATAACACTGAGGTTATTAGTATTGATTATAAAAATAATCAAACGAAAAGGGTGGCAATGAGACACTTCAATTGCAGGCTGGGGGTTAAACAGATATTGCTAAGTCGACCCAAGATCGCCACACGGTGGCGTGCTTCTTCCTAGGTGGACCTTATCAATGAACTGAGTGAATCGAATCTAAGTTTTTAATTCGAAAAGTTTTCCCTTTTTTTTTTTGGAACTTAACTTAAAGTGTGACAGTCAAAAACAGAAAAAGGAATTGTCTAACTCCAAATAATATCAGCATAAGCTAAGCTTGAATGCAGTTAAGTATTTGAGAGAGAAAATGAATGCAGAGAGAAAAAGAAATTGAAAGCAGGTATTATCTTAGAACGCCACGAGATGGCGTAGTTGCGCTCGCGCAGGCTGACGTCAGTGGGAGGCGACGCTCACGCAGGATGACGTCGGTGGGGGGCGCGTAATTTGAGCCCTGCCACACCTCTAGAGGCTGCCCTCTAGTGTCGGTGACGTGATTCAGCAGTTAAGACAGCAGATTTTTTTATCTGTGGAATCACGTGGTGTTTTGCGCTTCTGTTGCATGCGGAAAACTGACGCGAGTTTCACAACATGTGATTTACAGGAATTACACATTATACATTACACATTGAGACGGTTTTAGAATAAGAACAGGGATTATCATCTTTTCTTAATTCATAAAACTGGTCTCCACAACTTTTACACATTAGATATAAAACGGTTTACATAAAAACAGGTATTAAAACTTCGTGTTTTAATCACTAGAAACTGTGAGCAAACAGGCATTGAACATCTATTTACTTAAGCTGTGAGCACAACAGGCATCAAACAGCTGTGAGCAGGACTTATCATCTGCTCATCTCCCATAAGCATTAATCAAAATAGCACTTTTATGATTTTTGCGTAGGTTTACGAAATTGGATCGCGAGGCCAATTTCTGACCAGGAGCTTATCGTTAACGTATTGTATATCATAAGGCCTATTACGACTGAAAACTATCAGATTTACGTCTTCGTCCTAAAAGAGATCCTTCGTCTTCATTTAGTCGGTTTAAATCATGTTACATGTATCAACTGCAAAGAGTTTTGCTTCGTCTTTACAGAGACAGATGTAATGTCATGAACTGCAGTTTTAGCAGAGCTGGGCTGGCTTTGTGCCCGCGATCAGCTGGGTGAGTTCGCCTTGGCGACTTATCTCACAATTCAAAACGCGCGTATAGCCTACAATTATTAATACCAATAATACACATTCAACTGAAACTGAATTTGCCCACAAAAAATGAAGTTTGAAACTGCCCGCATTCTCCACCATAATACATGTAGTTGTAAATGCCTCTGGGTTAATGCGAATTAGCTCAAGAATATAGGGAATTTTGGCAATATTAATATTTATAACGCATGGTCATAATTCATAAATCGCATATGCATTTACTTTATCAATTATAGGAAATGCCTCGTTCTGTACTGTCTGATCATTACAGTTAAGAAGAAGTATTCCTGTCTACAAAACTCCAAGAGAGTTTGTCTTCTGGCCACGAAGACAAAACCTCTTTGGGTTTATTAATAAAAACTATTCAAAGTAGTTTTATAATATAGAGCCTGTAGCTTTATAGATCTTTTGTTTCATTGACTTTATAAAAAGTGGGTTTTCAAACACAGAGCCAGTTAAAAGTATAAATGGGTTTATTAATAAAATGGCACACACTAGAGATTATATAAACTACAAACATAAACGTACGTAAAAATGCAAACAAACGAATAAACATTTAACCGAACAAAAACATAAAATAGCATGACGTGATCGGAATGAATGACATGAAATAAAGAAAGATATAGAGGGAAGATAGAGGGTAACTTAAATCACAGACCTAAGACCTAGACACCTGGAACAGCTTTTATAGGAATCAATATACTTGCGAGATGTGGTACTCTTTCAGTGTGATGCTGAAAAGGGGACGCGCGTGCGCGTGTCCGGCTGGTTTGCGTCTAGCTTCTTCTTCTGGGTCGTTTCGAAAAACGATGTAAAGGCTCACTTGAATTTAACGTTACCGGAAAAGTTCAGATTCGTCTCCCGGGATGGGAGAGGCTGGAAATCTTAGTTGCAAAGACCGGCAGCTACGACTCGAACATGGGTTCGTTCGATGGAGAAGGCCAGGGCCTCCTTCAGATGTTCCTTGGAGAAGCGCTGCGCCGGGGAGAAGAAGTTGAGTTGGAAGCGGAAGGATGAGAGAGCGAAGAGAAGAGAGAATCTTCCTTTTAACAGACATCTGTTTACGCCCTGTTTTGGGGACAGAGCGAATCAAAACTTCTGATTTGTAGCGGGAAGAAGTCTTCTTTGTGTGAAGAAAAACACGCCCCCTTTTACCATATGTCTTATGAGGGAAAGGATTCATACTTAGAAATATGATATTTCCTGGAATCAAATGCATATTATTGTACCTTGCAGTCAAGATTCGTCTCCGTGAGATGGAGAGGATTACAGAGATATCAATTATGACAGGTAAAGATTGGGGAAACATAACGTTACACTTATATGCATAATTACACACAAATAAAGTTTGATTAAACACACAATAAAGTTGTCAGTGTTTCCGTTATGGCAAGTGACGACACTTTGAGAAACATAGGAATACATATCAACATTCAGTGGCTTGTTATGTGGAAGAATATCTGTTTCCAAAGTTCCAGAGTGTGTGTGTGTGTGTGTGTGTGTGTGTGTGTGTGTGTGTGTGTGTGTGTGTGTGTGTTCTGGAATGCCTTTGAGGCTTGGGTCGTAAAGTTTTATGGTCTGAGTTAGGGTTACAACACTATGGAGTGAATATTCTTTCAATGACTCTTCAGAATTAAAGATTTTACTCTAGCAAAACACACCTCTATTATAAGGCAAAGCTAATCACACACATACATATCGGAAGGTATACATTCAAGAGCCATATTTCTACATGACGTTGCACTTTAGTGGCTTTCGTGTGTGTGTGTGTGTACGTGTGTGTGTGTTCAGAGCGGGTTTTCTGTTGAGATCGGAATGTCAGTAATGTCTTTGAAGCTCACACTGTCGAGAGGGGGGAAGCGAGTCGTAAACGGGGGTTCAGTTACAGAGTTCGCCAAGTCTGTGGGACTTAGAAAGTGTTTTCACTTTTAATTAGTATATAAATTAAAAGTCAATTTTTACCCATCGAGCCATAGTCGTTACAAGCTTTAAACTCATGCAGTGTAGAGGCGATTGTAATAAAAACAGGTTTACTGTATAGGCTGTTCCAAAGTTTGGGTGCTGCAATGGCAAAAGCACAATTTCCTCTCAATTTCAGTCTCGTCCGAAGAACATTTAACAGTCTCTGGTTGGATGACCTACTCTGTAAAACCTTGCTGTACACTGTAAAACCCGATTATTTCAGTAAACTAAATTTTTGTTTAGTAAATCAACTCAAGTAAGTGTACAGACAGTTTAATAAGAAGATACTTTATACAGACAGTACATTACGCGTATACAAGAAGGAGCCATCTTGGAAAACAGTCTAGACTAGTCGAGCCACGAACGCCGTGCTAAGTGAGCTGGTCGATAGGAATTACGTTTGTGAAATCTAAATTATTTTTATTTATTTATTTTCTCTGTTGCGTTCAGTGCTTTCTTCCGGAAACAACTGAGCATATGAGATTCCAAGTCACAGTTCATCTCACTTAGCACGACGTTCGTGGCTTGACTAGTCTAGACTGTTTTCCAAGATGGCTCCTGTCTGTATACGCGTAATGTACTGTCTTTATAAAGTATCTTCTTATTAAACTGTCTGTACACTTACAATGTTCTCAATGCTTCGGTTTGCATGTAGGGACCCTCATTATGCCACTGTGTTAGTGTGAGGCTATTTTGAGCCTTGTTAGTGGTATTAACTAGTGATTTACTTTTACTTATAAGCTAATCTGTTTTTAGAGATAAAACTCTTTACATTCGATTATCATGAAAACGCATCCCAGAGAACGATCGACTCGGTAACCATGTGTTAATTACCCCTAGGTTCATTTTTCACCGGAATTGTCCTTTAAGTAACGTTAACAAATACAACTTTTGATTTTAATAATGTTTTAGTAAATGCTGAAATTAATATTAACTAAGATTAATAAATGCTGTAGAAGTGCAGTTCATTATTAGTTCATGTTAACAAAGCATATAATACATAAATAAAATGTACAACATTAACAAAACTAAACATGGATTCCTCATAATTACCTTCTTGATTCTCATTGTTTTGTTTGGTAAAGTAAATAATATTTAGTGATATTATCATAATTTACCTATTTACGTTTGATGTGTTATGCATTCTACTTGTATCAACGTCTTTTCATAGAATGCCAAGGAAATAAAGGATAAAAAAACAAAAACAAAAAAAACAAGGAATTCTTCTTTTTTTTCTTTCTTTCTTTTGTCCTTCCGCCCCTGGGGAGGTCTGCACGCCACTGTATGGGGCGCCGTTTGTAAAGCAGCTCACGCTGAAAATAACAGCAACATTTCGTCACATTTAGCTTCTAACAATGTTTAAAAAACTGGTATGAATTTTTGACGGTCACTTTTTAGCACATTTACAATAATATTTGTCAACTTAGAGATATTTTAAATAGTTAAATCTAAATATTAAATGTTACACCTAAATTTTAAATGTTAAATCTAAATGCTAAATCTAAATCTAAATGTTAAATGTTAAATCTAAATCTAAATCTAAATGTTAAATCTAAATGTTAAATCTAAATCTAAATGTTAAATCTAAATATTAAATCTAAATCTAAATATTAAATCTAAATGTTCAATCTAGATTTTAAATCTAAATGTTACATCTAAATGTTAAATCTAAATGTTAAATCTAAATATTAAATCTAAATCTTAATGTTAAATCTAAATGTTAAATCTAAATCTAAATGTTAAATCTAAATCTAAATGTTGAATCTAAATGTTAAATCTAAATCTAAATGTTGAATCTAAATGTTTCGGGTGAAACTAAATATTTAACTAATATGCAAATTCAAAATGCCGGTAACCGGATTTAGATTCAACATTTAGATTTTAGATTTAGATTTAACATTTAAACATTTAGATTCAACATTTAGATTTAGATTTAACATTTAGATTTAACATTTAGATTTAATATTTAGATTTAACATTTAGATTTAGATTCAACATTTAGATTTAACATTTAGATTTAACATTTAGATTTAATATTTAGATTTAACATTTAGATTTAGATTCAACATTTAGATTTAACATTTAGATTTAACATTTAGATTTAATATTTAGATTTAACATTTAGATTTAGATTTAACATTTAGATTTAACATTTAGATTTAACATTTAGATTTAATATTTAGATTTAACTTTTAGATTTAGATTCAACATTTAGATTTAACATTTAGATTTAGATTTAACATTTAGATTTAACATTTAGATTTAGATTTAACATTTAGATTTAGATTTAACATTTAGATTTAGCATTTAACATTTAGATTTAACATTTAGATTTAACATTTAGATTTAGAATTTAGATTTAACATTTAGATTTAATGTGATGGAAAAAATTCCGTATTACTTAATTTTTATCGTTTTCCAAATTGTTAATATCATTTAGTCATGTGTTTCTGTGAGGGTCTCTTACAGCTGAAGGGACATGAGAGAACAAACACAATAACGCCAGATGGGCCAGGAAGATAACAGACACCTGGGGCTCGAGAAAGAGTTTTAGTCAAGGAATACAGGGTGTCGTATAATAATAGGGTCCCAGGCCCCCTCCTGAGGGAAGCAGGAGGTCATTTAGATTGTAAATGAAGGCCTTTTGACTTCTCAGGGACAAAGAACAGCATGACCTGCCCCAGTCCATACCAGCTTGAGATATAAGATGTCTTTAAGGAAATTTACAGAAACTGAGAAAGGAGGAGTCAAGAATGTCAGAAACCTGTATAAAATGTCTATGTTCATTAAGTCCACTAGGTCATTCTGTTTCACAGCTGGGTGGCTGCGGCTGTGAAAAGAATCCTCAAAGAATAAACCTTTTCTCTTTAAAACAGTTTTTGCCTCTTGAAAGTTTCTTACACATTTGATGCTGTTTTTATTAATCTCTGAAAATTGCTTTTACAAGTTGGTGTCAGAAGTGTCGGATCTCGTGCGGACTCTTCTTCTCCTGGTCCTGAGAACGGATTTGACGGAAGTGCAACCCGGCAGCATCAGGTGGCCGTCTCATACCTCGACGGTTGAGAGAGAGCCAATACCCGCATTCAGGACCAGTTGAAGAAATCCCGCAAAGATCAAAAAGAATCCGTGGCAATTACAGAAAACAGAAAAGCATCTCTGGGTAAGAAACGGCAGAATTGTTTTATTGATGTTAAGTGTAATTTGACAATTGTGAGTGAACGTGAACCATTTTGGCTGAGTTTTGCTTTGGTACGAGCGAGAGGTGATTCAGATAATCACAATTGTTTGGGGAAGAAATTGAAGAAGCTTCGGATCGGTTTTTTCCACACTTAGCTCGTTGGTGGACGGGAGTGCCACAGGTGGACGGGAGTGCCACAGGTGGACGGGAGTGCCACAGGTGGACGGGAGTGCCACAGGTGATTCAGATAATCACAGGTGATTCAGATAATCACAATTGCTGATTAGTTAGTTTTACTCAAAATCTCTGTAACCTGAGAAAATTTTTTTTACAAGTGGACGGAAGAGCCACATCAAATCAGAATTAATAGAGCGCTAGAAAGTGCTTAGGCCTATGGGAAGATTTTGAGTAAAACGTAATTACAGAAACCCGACCGATTTTGGGTGACGAAAAAAGATCGGATCTGTCGAAGACGTTTGACAGATATTGGAAGACACGTGTCGAAGTTGTGAAATCCAGAAGGGAGATTCAGCCAAAATGGGGTCATCTAACAGTAAAGTAGACCATTTTTACACACCTATTTTCTGTCAAATGAAAAAGAACAAGGGAAAACAGAATGGTTGTTGTTGTGTGTGTGTTAAACGTGTGTACCGAGTTGACAACGGCTCCGCCACCTGCCTACAACACAAACCATTATCCCACAGCAGAAATAACGGCCCAGCTGGACCTCGATCTGGACCGCTCTCCACCGCCCCTGAGAACCGCACAAGAACTGGAGCAGGACAGACAGCGAATGGCACAAAGACAAACAGCGCAGTTTCATGCACATTGCCAGCGGCGCCAGTGCAGCAGGGGAAGGCAAACTCCTCAGCACAGACCGCAACAAGCAGCGAAGAACAAACCTGTGTTTTCCCATTCAAACCCGGCTAATCGAAAAGGACTGAGAGGAAACGCTGCTGGAGGAAAATGGAACTGTTATGTTTGTGCAACAAATGCCCACTCGCACCGAGACTGTACAAAATGCAGAATATGCAAGAAGGACGGACACTGGAGCAGCGCATGTCCTACCCTAAAGTCGGATTGAACCGAGAGGGCAGGAGAGCGGGACGGACAGGGTTCGGCTCTGGGAATTCAGTCTCTGGCTACAGCAAAGGGAAGTGAAAATATTTTTACTAACAAACGCACACACGACGCACACACAAACACATACACTGATTTTCTTTCTGCTATCTGCAATGAAGAAACTGCTTGCAAATCTTTTTGTGTGTCTGATGAAACTTTGAGCAAAGCTATGACTGATGATTTGAGCAGTGTTGTAAATGATGAGCGTATGAGATTGTGCAAAAGTACAGGGTTTTTCTGAAGTGCCAATTTATCCGTTACTAGTCAAAGAGTTGTTGTAGTTTGTTCATGAGTGTAAAAAATGTGAACAAACAGTGAATTGTTGGATGGAAAAGAAGCAGATAAAAGAGAACAGAGTCGATAGGAGAAGGAACTGGCATGTAGGGAAGAGAGAATGTTTTTCCTGATGGAAAATACAAACAGTGAATTGTTGGATTGAACAGATACGGAAGGAACTGGCATGTAGGGGAAGATAAAATTCATATTTATGAACGCCTGATTAAGTAAATGGTATGAAAAGTGAGTTTTAGATAAAAATAAGGCATTGAGTATGATTAACTGGGATTAACATGATATAAAGATAAGGAATGTTTCATTAAGCAGAACGGGAAAAATTCTATATTTTAGAGATAAAATAATTATTGAAATGTTTATTTTGACAACCATTGTCTTTTGAACCTAAAGGGTCCAGCTATGCTGGGAGTATAGCAACAGTGCTATCTTATTAAGCCGGCTTCCGGATGTTAATATATACCTGATTTGTAATCAATGTTGTTGATAACACAATTAGATAGATGTAAAGACAGCTATGTCCAAAGATTTTGGAAATCAATAATGTACAAAGTCAGATATTTTGTTGAAATTAAGTCATTGAAAGACAAGGACATTGTCTGTTTTATAAAGGAAATTATGGGTTGGAGATAATTTCCCTAAACAACGTGTGACTAAAGTTAATCAGAAACTTTGTGAAACCTGCTTAGAATATTTAGATTTTCCATGTCGCTTATGAAAATTTATGTTCTGCCAATAATAATGATGTGAATGTGCTTTATTGTATTAATGTTGTGAAAACAAGAGTATTGAAGAATAGATTGCCATATTTTTGTAACAAGAGTTGAAGGTGCAAGCGGCTAGGATAGCTGTCTGTGTAATGTAGAGACTGAGAACAAGATTTGAGGAATCTTGTGATTTCTGTGAAACAGTAGAGATAAGTGGGACTGAATAATGATAATATTAAGTTGAATCTGCATACTAACCATTTGAATAAGCTATCAAACCAGTGTTAATGAAATTAATGACATGCTAAATTTCTTTATACTGTATGAAGAGTAACTGAATAGTCCTGATACAAAAGAGAGCAAATGCTGTAAGCAGCTCTGCTCTGAAGCTCTCAGTTTAAAGAGATTTGCAGATTATGTTTTTGTAAAAGTTTGATTCTGATTGGAAAGATAAACAGTAACTTGACTGGCTCCAAACAAAGAAAGTGCCAAAATAACACAAATTTAAAGAAAAGTCTGTGTTGATATGGGTTAGAAAGTAGATCAGTGTTAATATGATGAAGATTATGATTCGGCTATTGTAATTGAATTTGCAGCTGGGACAGTGGGGGAAAATGCAGAGAACTTATCAGTGGCTCTGTTTGCATTTCCTGAATAAGAACACTCTGCTTCAGGGGTGTAAAGTAGGGTGGAGATGTTAGAAAGATCACAGTGATTGTAGGTAGAATAACAGAGAGTGTTTTACTGCGGTCAGCGAGGTCATTCAGTGACTGTAAAATGCCCACTGTATGACTGTAAAAGTAAATGAGGGAGAAAAGAAAGTTGATAGATGGAACTTTTGAAAGTTGTTAAGAAGATTGAAAGATATTAAGTGTAAGGAATTCCTTTTGAAAGGAAAAGAACTATAAAAAGTACCGGTTGACGTAAAATTACAGATGAGCTAAATGAGTTGCAAAATATTTTAAAAGTACCGGTCACTAAAAGGATGATTGTGTTTTGAATGAAACGCTTTGATAAGGTTTTAGATGATATAGAGAGACAAATCTAACGAATGATTTATAGTGATAATCATAAAATGTATGACAAGCAGAGAGCGCAGCCTCAAAAGTTAGTATGAATCATAGAAGCAGATTGATCAACTCCTAGAGAAAACATTGAAGTCGGGTATTAAATTATGGCAATTGAAAACCTGACAACTAAAATTGAAATGAAATTTTAAACGTTATTAAGAACTAGAATAATTCTTATTATTTCTTTAAGATAAAATAAGCAGAAGCAGTGTTATAGGATTAACAGTTGCAAAATGTAAAATGCGTAAGAAGGCATTTGATTAAACAAAAGCTTGTTGTTGACTATGAAAAGAGCTAACAGCTGATGTTTTGGGTTCAAAAGATAAGATTGTGAATTGGCCAAAACAGGTTTGCTTATCTGAATCTGGTATGTGCTGTAACTGAAACTGCCACAGTTTCAGTGCAACAGAGACTCATTCTGGGTGGAAATTTGTAATGTCTAAATTACAATACATGTAATTTATGGAAAAGATGCCTTAAGATGAGCTAGAGTAGATAAAAGATGGTAGATAAAGTCTGAAGTTAAAAGTTTATGAGAATGCAGTGTATCAGTCCTGAATGCCTCAAGAGTCTCTCTCTCATTCAATGTCAGCTGAAAGCTGTTGTCTGAGCCTGTGTAAAGCACAGTGTTTCAGTTGAAAATCATAGACACAGAGATGTTAAAGGAAATCATTGCCATTCAAAGAGCAATTTGTACTTAAAACGTTTTAAAAGTAAAACTGAAAGACTTTAAAGAAGTCTTTAAAATAATACTGTTTTGAACTTGTTTATTTTAGGACCAGTGACTTTGTCTCATTTTAGCCTCCACCATAAAACAGGGCTGATGGCTCCGGCTACAGAAGTAACAGTACACTGAATGTACGGTTGTGATCTAAATTCACTGACTATAATCTAAGCAGCTAGGTTACTGCCTTTAAAATGATTAATGAATTTAAGTGATTAAATACTGTTGTTATTAATCTGTCTCCCTATGTTTAACACTAGTAGACAGTCCGAATGGCTCTGATGACTCTTGAATGTGCCTTTTCCTAAGCTCCAGAAAACAACAGATTATGTTGAAGAAAACGGTCACAGATTCTGTAATGGGGAAAAGCGGTTACCAGTGTGTACGAGTGATTACTTCAAAGACGGGTAAGATCTTTTAGGCCAAAAGGACAACCTAAGACAGAAGAATCACGCAAAAACACTGGGCATTTCCTGATGGAGGTGTTTTTTTTATGTGAGATGGATATGAGAGTGGCGCTGATTGACTGAGTGGCGACCAGCATCAGCAGATCATTGAGAGGCGAGATGAGCTGTAAGAAGTTCAGTCTGCCCCAGAAAATGTGAGCCCCTATACCACTCACAAGAAACCGCGTTGATTGTATGGCTTGTCTTCCATTGTGGCATGTGTCTGCATACATGCCAGGGAGACAACACCCTGAAGAAAAGAAAATTATTGCTTAAGAGCTAATGGAAATGGGCTTTCAAGAGCCAACTGAGACCGTGAGGTGATTGTCATTATTTGTTGTGGAGAGCTTTAAGTTTTAATTGATCATCGAGCTCTGTCTGTTAATTGTTATTTTGATCATTTATGATGTGCAGTAAATTTGAAATAAGACCTGGAGAATGTTTGTAGATGACTGAATTGCGAGACCAACGACAGGCCTGAAAAGCAGGATATGCTGTGAGACTCGGGGCCGCTGCCCTTTAAAACAATTTGATAAGAAGATGAAATTGTGGCTTTAAGTAATATTTTTGTTTAAGAGGCAAAGAAAGATGTCTAAAAGAAATTTGGCTGAAGGACAATGTTTGGGTTAGCAAACTTTGTCCAAACAAATGTTACCAAGTAAATATGAACAAATATTGCAGTTTTCCTGTAGCTCAAACATTAGAGTTTGACACCTGTAACGCCAAGGTCATGGGTTTGATTTCTGAGGGAAAGCAAGAACTGATAAGTCGTGCGTCAAGAGGAGGATGATAACAGTTGGGGTCACATTTGCTGAAAGCCATCGCACAGGTGGGAAGATAAATGTTGGAAGGACACTGGGTTTAATTGGGTAAAAGCCCTGCAAGAAGCCATTCTTCCCCCGAACAAAATTGCTGTGTGCATTGTTTGTATTTTTAAGTGTGCCAATAACAAGAATTGTTTCAACAGGAAACGCCAGGGCAGATGCGGCAGCACAGCAGACAAAAGAAAACTATGTGACAATAACCTCAACATTTGTTTTTCTTTACAGAAGATGCAGACTTTTACACACACACACACACACACACACACACACACACACACACACACACACACACACACACACACACACACACACACACACACATGAACAAATGGTCAGATAAGAGCCTTTCAACTCTTCAGGGGGCCAGAAGGACCATTTGCATTCAGGAAAGCCCAGAGGGTTAGAAGAATTTGTCTAAAACCAGCACAGGAGTGAAATGGCAGGGCAAACTGTGTTTTTTATTGAAAAAAAGTGTCATCATTAGGGATGGGTGTAGTTAAATAATGATTTTATCACTGATACTTATCAATACTCTTATTGATAATTTGGCGCAAAAACAATAAAGACATAAAAAAAAAGAAATAAAAAGATTCAGCAGTTTCTTTATTATTAATTTTATTTGCAGAAAATTCCATGTTTCATAAAAGGAAAGAAGCTACAGAAGAAGGTGAAATGCAGAAAAGAGAAAGAATAATATACAGAAAATAATTTCTTAGGATAACAGAATCTATGTTTTAGGTTTACATATTCATTGAATATTGCTCACTTAAATTTGAATTTCAAAGCCGCCTTAAACTAAATTAAATGAATAAAAATTTTAAATTTAAATTTGAGATAAAAAGAAAAGAGGAAAAAACAGATATAGGTGAAACCTATTGTGGGGATAAATGGATATTAAGTTTAATAAGCTTCCTCACTTCACCTGTGTTTCCTCTCTTCAGAAATGTTGAAATCGTGGAGCTTTCCCTCTGTTGTTAAGGGGTTATTTTGTGGCTGCTAAAATAACAGAACATTGATCAATATTTGTTTACCGTGAAAGATCAAAACGCATTTGAACTAGTTTCAGACATTGTTTTTGCGCTCCATGTTAGTGACGTCATCGATTAACAGCACATACATTTATGTTAAATATCAGTTTGTTAAATAAATTAGCCAACTTCCAATCACCCATTCTACTGACAGCAAAACCTTTTACAAAACAAACAAAAAATCTCGTCTACACATGAGACGTAATTAAATAAAAGCCCAAACTTGTATAAACAAGAGTTTAGGTTAGCCTAACAGTTAATGTTACCTCTTCTGAAAACGGAAATTTTCGAAGACACTAAACTATTTCTATTAAGTAAATATTCAACAGATGTGTGTCAATAACACGTAAGAAAAGTATCAGGAACAGTTGTGTAATAACATATTACGATCAATAATATGTAAATTTCAGTGGCAGAGACCATGTGATTGTGCATCTATTTGAGTTACTCAGGTTTTATGTGGATTTGTCTCATCCTGAGTTGTGTCACCCTTCTCTCTGTAGGTTTTGAAGAGTCTGGCAGCACATCTCTGACTGAGACTGTATTAAGAGACCGTAAAAATGTATGGCTTTCAGTGTGACTCTGACTCCAGTGATGACAACACGGATCATCCTCCTGTAATGGCATGTGGTCAGTAAATTACATTATGAATTTTTGAGCCACGTTTTGCTCAGGCAGCTCTTATGATCTTGGCATGATAGGACCACACTTCAATCCTCAGTGAGCCGAGGTTATATAACGTTGAGAATTAAAAAGATGTTTTAAAAATGTTTATTTTTGCAGTTCCTGCCGCCTCCAATATTTCTGAGATAAAAATATCTAATAAGAGTGTAAAAAATAAAAATAAATATGGGAATATACAGCAAAATATAATGTGTTATATTACATCATGCATTTCCATATATGGGAAACTAGTGCTTATATTTTTCAATATACTGCAATATATGCATTGACCATGTACGGCTGTATATTAATACATATAAAATATCATGTGAATGAAAACAAAAATAGCATTACATGTAATATTCACTAAGTTTTATCCTTAATTGTGTACATATATTGCACATACAGTACATGTTCCCATATAAATGTGAATGTATGTTCACACATATACAGCTCTGAGACCACTGCAAAATGATCAGTTTCTCTGGTTTTACTATTTATAGATATGTGTTTGGGTAGAATTAACATTTTTGTTTTATTCTATAAACTACTGACAACATTTCTCCCAAATTCCAAATAAAAATATTGTCATTTAGTGCATTTATTTGCAGAAAAGACAACTGGTCAAAATAACAAAAAAAGATGCAGTGTTGTCAGACCTCGAATAATGGAAAGAAAATAAGTTCATATTAATTTTTGAACAATAGATCCGTTTGGCCTGACAGTGGAAAAGCGACTAATGTTTCCCAACCCTGTTCCCAGAGGCATGCCAGAACTGCACATTTAGCATGCTTGCCTATTCAGACACACCTGATTCAAGTCAGCTCATTAGTAGATACTCCAAGACCCGAAATGAATGGGTCAATTAAGAAAGAAGTCCAGCGTGTACTGTTGTTGTGTCTCCAGAAACTAGGTTGGGAAAAACTGCAATAAAGTGTAAAGCTGATGCTAATTCTGATCTGATATTATTTTTATATTCAATTTCAATAATTTAATTTATATTAAATTATTAAATTTTATATTTATATTATTTTCAGATTTTATATCTGACACAACAACTCTTCAACAAATTGGTGGACAAGGAGGTAATCCATTCTCATTTACTGGTCAGAACAACGGTGCCAGTTTAGAGAAGATCAGAGTCTGGGTGGGAGAATCGCAGGTGAAGGCTGTGATGGTCTGGCTTTCAAATGGGAGACACAAACAATTTGGTGGACGACGTACAATCTTTGATACACAAGGACCGTTTCAAGAGTTCGAGTTCCAGCCTGGCGAGTTTTTCCGCTCACTGTCCCTGTGGGCGAACAGAGAAGGATCACGTCTTGGAGCCATCAAATTCAAGACCAGTCTGGGGAGAGAATTTTTTGCAAAGATGACAAGCCAGGTTTTAAGAAGAGAATGTCCCATGGATGTCGGCTCTGGATTTTGTTTGGGAGTTGTAGGAAGATCTGGTTGGGAAATTGACAAGATGGGATTCATGTTTCTCGAAGCAGTTGAATCAGCAGTTCTCACCGATGTCCACTATCCCACTCTCCACCAACTGATACCAAAGGTGACAGAAGAAAGCAAATCCGTCACTTTCAGGAACAGCTCATCCACCACACAAAAACAAAAAGTTGAAACCTCAAAGAAAGTGATCAAAACATCTTCATGGTCAATGAGTAAGAACCTTACATCAACATTTAGTGTGAAAGTGAAGGTTGCTGAAGGTACTGCAGGATACAGTGTCAGCGTTGGATCTGAAAGCACTTATAGTCTTGAGCACACAGATGAGAGAACCGAAACTCTGACTACAGATTTAGAAGTCCCACCAGGGAAGTTGGTGAATGTTTGCATCACCATTGGCAGAGCCACTTTTGACCTGCCTTACACTGGCACAGTGAAGATGACCTGCAAGAACGGCAGAGTGTTTGCGTATGGAACCAAGGGCACATACGACGGCGTCACTTACACTGATATCAAAGTGGATACCAAGGAATCTCCTCTGTAATGTCAAGTAGGGCTGCACGATGTATCATTTTAGCATCGATATTGTGGTGTGCGCATCCACACTGTCAGAAAAAATGTGCAAAATTTGTACCTTTAGGGCAGGGGTGGGGAACGTCCGGCCCGCAAAACAGTTTGATGCGGCCCGCGAGTCAATTCCTCAAAAAAAAAAAAAAAAAAAAAAAACTTCAGAAACAAACATCTCAGCAATTACTTTTCCTATGCTAGAAAACACAAAATAGGCAAAGTGGCAAGCAGCACGAGTCCACGAGCCGTGAGAGCAGGGCGAGGCCAGTAGCGCGAGTGTTAATGAGTCACCTGCGCGCCGCACCGGTTTCAAGTTTCTCACGGATGAGCTTCGGGGGCGCGCGCCGTACCGGTTTCAAGTTTCTCACTGATCAGCTTCGGGGCGCATAAAAGGATCGGAACGAAGACAGCGGAGGACCAGACATGGACTGTGTGTGTGTGTGTGTGTGCAGACTAAATCACACGACTGTGTGTGTGTGTTGCGTGTGCGTGTGTGTGGTAGTCGTCCACGAGGGGCTGCTGCTTTTACTTTCGTTTTGTCATTTGCGTATTAAAGTGGAATGAGTGGCCGACTAAAAGTGGCCGACAGCAAGTGGAATGAGTGGCCGACAGCAAGTAGAATGTGTGGCCGACTAAAAAAAAAATATTTTAACTATAAGCAACCCAATTTGTCTAGATCTGTATTATTTCCTTTGTATAATGAGCTTAAATATTGCTGCGCAGTCATGTGAATTAGTCTGCTTGATTAACATTATTACAATGTATTCCTATTTAACTCTGATATGTAGCCTATATATATATATATAAGGTCCTCCAATGTGTTCGAATATTTCACTAGCATCAGCCTTTTCACAGTTTGTATCACTCCGCTTGTCTGTGTTTGCGCAACTTGCATCATTAAGCCAGTAGGTGGTGACAAGTGACTGTCTTTATGAGTGAACAATTGAAATTTAATTGAACTGATTTAATAGTGCCAAAAACATTGATTAACTCAAGAAAGAAACAAGTTGCTGAAACCAATCTTTAATGCTAAAAAGTTTACATCTATGCAAAATAATCCTTGAAAGATTTCTCATTTAAGGCCATTCCTGTTTGGAATATGTGATTGTGTATTGTCAACAATAAGCAGAAACATTTTGCATTTCCATTTTGTAGTGTGGATCATTCATTTCAACATTTATCCTCATTCTCATGTTTAAGAATCTGTTATCTTGACAAATAATTTATGCTACTGCCCACTGACATGCTTTTAAAGCTATTGTCATCAAAAAATGTTGGCCTTCAAACACCTTAAAATGCACATATGTAGGTCCGAGAAATCAAAATTTTCTCGGGGGTGCATGCCCCCGAACCCCCCGAACTACCTCACATTTGAATGTGTGTGTCTGTGTGGTAATGTGGGCTGGTGTGGCTACAGTGCCAGGACTGAATTTATATACATTATTCTCTGTATCGAATCATGTTATCTTGTTACCCACCCCCAGCCCCTGATGTTTCGGGCTCAGCCCCTGATGTTTTTAAAACCTAGAAACGCCCCTGCTCATTACAATGGCCCTTAAAGAATGTTAAAAAATTGTAAATGGCCCTTTATAGGAAAAAGGTTCCCCACCCCTGCTTTAGGGGTACAACAGCTTGTCACTGGGGCAGTACCCCCTCAAGGGTACACCCCGTTGTACCCTTATACATTGGTACATATCAGTACCCTTGCAGTACCTTTCAAAGACAATATGTACCTCTGGTGACTAAATTTGTCCTTTTAAGGGTACTGCCCCAGTGACGAGCGTTTTGTACCTTATGATGGCAAATTTGTACTCCATACAGCACATTAAAAAGGCCAGAATGCTCTCTATCATTTATTAAACATTCAAAATTATTACATTCTCACATTTTAAGCACTATCACAATGTGTCATAACAGGATGCATATTGAGCAATTTTACTTCAACTTTTTATACTTTGTATACTTTTTTTTTTTTTATCGTAAACAGTAAGAATATTAAGCTTAATATTATATTTATCTTTTTTCAAAATCAGTACAATACATTTCATTGACCTTTTTATTTATTTATTTTTTACAATGTAATAAAACATGTTAACATCAAGAATTTCATTTTTTTTCAAATCAATACTAGATCTCATTTTAAGTAATTTTTTCTACTTTAAAAAAAATCAAGAATGACAAAGCAATCTTTTTTTCCAGCAGTACACATTTCATTAATTGTAACTTTATACCCTTAAAACATTTGATCACAAATACACATTTCACCAAACACAGTACTGCACATCTAATTTGAACTTTTTAAACATTCTTGAGGATCACAAACAATTTACCATATGCAGAGTATGTGCTAAAGGGCCTGAAAGTCCATCTCTTGCCCTGATTTCATAATACTCCATTCAAAGTCGACTTTGACGGTGTACGCATGGAAGTGTAAATCATACGACACTGGTATTAAAAATTTGCCACACAGAAACCATACAGTATTGACATTTAAAATGTACTCAACTTGGAAAAATAGAGGCATTTCTTCTGCATGGACATAGTCAACTATGAATACATCTTTTAAAGCATACTTCACACTGTCAACAGTCACTTCTGAGCTGAATGTCTTTGCACAAATCTTCATTTCCATGTACATTTGTAAGAATTTTCTGTAGGTCTAATGGTAGCGATGACAAGGGAGTCTCTATACTCCTACCTACTACCATCTCAAATTCATAAAGGATTTTGGGATTGGAAAATTCCCAGGCATTTTCAGCACAGGATGACAGTTATTGGAAGGGGCTTGCCACCCACCTCAGTAATCTTTGCTATGGCATGCTGCAGGAAGGTTAATGTATTCTTCATGTAGGGTGGATAAGCCAAATTGAAAACATAGTAAGCACTGAATGCTTCAATTATATCTTCTTCAACTCCTATTCCCCTGCACACCTCCACACCATCCACTTTGACAAGGACTTGAAGCCTCTTGGAGAAAGCCATTTTCCAGTCAGTTTCTACCAATTGTATGGTTGGGAATGGAGTATCAGCATCAAACTGTGAGAAGAAAAGAATATGTTAAACATCTATCAGTAAAACAATGCAACATCCATCAGAACTGAATAACCGGACCTGTATCAGAGTATTACAAAATGACTGCAATTTGCTAAAATCAAAGTAACTGGAAATATCAACAAATGTTGCATAAAATGCATGAAATTGTTTACAAGCTGGTTTCAAGTGAATACATGTTTTACCAATGATACAATTTGCGCATGAAAGGGCAAACCCAAACAGAAAATTAAGATATAACTGACTAACTGTTTTCTGGTGTTTCTGACAAATGTGCAAAACAGCCATATATATATATGTATAAAGCTATTGAGCCTCTTTAGAAAATGTGGACTGAACCGCTTCATATTGATTAGTTTATGAACTCTTTATAAACTTTTTTAAGAAACAAAGTTGTAGTTGAGTGGATTGTCAATGGAGGGACAGAAACCTCTCAGATTTAATTTAAAATATCTTCATTTGTAATTTCGAAGATGAACAATAGTTTTGGACAATTACGGTTTGGAATAACACGAGTAATTGATGACATTTTTTGTGAACTAAGCCTTAAAGTGACGGCAGCCTAATAATCCACAGCAATCACAAAAAAAAAAAAAAAAAAAAAAAAATTACATTTAATTTATCCTTTTTCGGTTGTAATTTGTTGTCCTATAGCTTGTAATTACATTCTTTGTTCTTATTAGGGCCCAAGCCCTGAAAGGGCGAAGGCCCTATTGTTTCCGGAAGGATTTTTTTTTCTTTTCTTTTTCTTTTGGGGCCCTTAACATGCTCAAAAACCATCTGAACCCTGGTGTGAACCAAATAAGCGGACCGAGAATGCTGAAAAGATGAGTCTTGGTCCACTTCCAAACGAACTCTAGTGCGGTTTGACTGAAATATGAACTCAACATGGACCAAAGGCATATAAACCAACCAAAAAATGGGACATGATGTCACATGATGTGACCCTTAGAAGAACAGAATGCTCAAGCATACCTGTTTTTTTCTCGTCATAGTCACGATGTTGCCCATCACCGTTTAGTACAGGCAGATCTTGTGTGATGCTGTTTTGACTCCTTCAAGCATTTCATAAACTCTTCACGAGTTCTCAGCTGGTCAAATACCATCATATGTAGGCTACGCACATTCAACAAGCATGTTCAATTTAGCTCAAAGGGAATGATTAATGGAAAATAAAGGAAGTACACCCCCATGTGCTCTCTCTCTCTCTCTCTCTCTCTCTCTCTCTCTCTCTCTATCTTTCTCTCTCTCTCTCTCTCTCTCTCTCTCTCTCTCTCTCTCTCTCTCTATATATATATATATATATATATATATATATATATACTGTATATATATATATATATATATATATATATATACTGTATATATATATACAGTATATTAAACATAACCTAAATCTGTTTTTGATAGATAGATAGATAGATAGATAGATAGATACAACAATGGTAACAATTACATTTTATCTAAAGTGAATGATCAAGTACTCTCAGTTATTTTTTAGTTACTAGAACTAATGTGTAAGTGAACTATACCAACTAAGCATTTGTCTGTACAACATACTATTGCTGTTTCACTTGTTTTGTTTTTTTTAAGGCAATCGGTTTGCATGCTTTTTTTTTAAGTAAGTCTAACTAAGTAAATTTTACAATGTAGTCTGAAGAAGCAAGTGTCTGGAAATGCTAGTTTAACATGTCACGTGACACATCAGATCTTTGATTAATTTGTCAAAACAGGATGCATGTATTGTTCTGATTGTTTGAAAGTGTGATCATAACTTTTATTTTTCCTCACTATCTCTTCATCCTTTGCCATGTATCCCTGGTTTTACTTGAGTACGGTTGAAAATAATCAAAGATATTTGAAAATGGACAAAATGTTTTTACTGGTTCAACCCCCCTCTTTCTACCCCACGGACCATTTGAAATTCCTAAAGGCACAGAGGGGCTGATATTGATCTAGGCCTGAAGGCCAAAATGTGTGTACACTTCCTGCTCAGCTACTGTTCGGACGCTCTTGCTTACTGCTCCTTTGCTCTATCGCTTTAATATTTTATATACGCTTTTATATTTTTATATTTAATCTCCTTTCATCACCTAATTTTAACTTCAGCAAATCAGCACAGTGCTCAAACGACAAAGTTTGGATTACTACAAAAAAGCAGAATTCTTTTACCCGACCAGCTTACATTCCGGGGAAAGGAAAACACAACTGCCTACATTAATAAGGATAAGAGAGAAAATGCCTCTTCTGGAATCTACTTGCTGCACTAACTGCCACAGACTTTTACAAAGGATTGCAGTTCTTGAAACAAAGTTACTTACGGGACCACCAAACCAGACAGAACACACAACAGAGCTTCGTCATGGACGCCCTCAGCAAATAGCCGGATGAGTCCCATGTGAGGTCCCATATGATTCCCCCAAATGAGGAATCCCCAAACGAGATGAATGTGATCAAACACAGACTGAATCAGCCAGTAGCTAATTACTTTCTCAAATGTTTACAGAACAAGCGGGAACCCAGTGTGCCTGTGTCTTTCTCTATTGCTGTTCTATTACAAGATAGAGAGTCTAAGGCCTTCAATAGCCGTACAGCAATATCACGCAATCACGCTTCCAGATGCACACTGAAAGCCTTGTGCAAGACCTGCAACAGGAAACACGAGAGCTGTGACTGCCAGTACAGCGCTCAAACCCCTAGAGAACTTCTGTCTTATGAGTACTAAGAAAGACATCCTATACGTTTACCATTCTGTCAGTAGCCGTAGAGTCATTCTAAAAGTGAGTAAGGTGATCATCACAAACGGAGATGCATCGTTAGAGACATATGCAGTGCTCGTCGATGGGTCTGAGAGGACTATCCTCCTTCAAGCAGCCGCATAGCAGCTGAACCTCAGAGGATAGCCAGAAGACCTGATACTAAGAACAGTGAGACAGGATCAGCAGGTGCTTCATGGGGCGGCCGTCTCCTTCACAGTATCATCTGTGTCTCATCCCCACAAGAAATACCTCATCCAACATGCCTTTACAGCTGAGAGACTAGATCTTGCTGAACACACCTATTAGGTGGCTTCCTTATAGGGGAACTGAAACGAACAAAAAACGATATTACAAAAATAATATTGAAAACAAAACATATATGAAGTTTTTCCCAATACTGAAATTTACATTTGTTGTTATCAGAGGGCAGCTCTGTATGATGACGATACTGGCATGGTACCACTGTAGGCTACTAACGTTATATCAGGCTACTCGACTGCTACTCTGACTGAACTGACTGATTTTGACAGTATGTTAATACAGATTAACTGTACAAGTTAACACTAAAAACAGCATTTAAGTAAGAAATTGAATCATCAAAATGAAATAATAAAACTGCATATTCTTCACTGTATGAATGAAATGTATACTGATTCTTATAGAGACTGCAGTCACTTTAGAAGGATCTAGAATATACTGATACACATACACGATTTCATACAGGTGTTTACATTCGCTTAAGACAAAATCAACTGTTTATGTGAACCTTGTTAAGACGATAAAGATAATTAGTTTAGTGCATGCGCTGTGACAGCTGGCTGGCTGTCGTCAAATTTAAACGGGCAAGGCGCGCAGCTGCGTCTCTCATACACAGTTTGAAAGTGGCTGAAATCACAGAAACAAATATCTTGCAGGTGTCGTCGATGGATATTGCTTATATTGGATAGCATCCTCGATGTCGGATTAATTTAGCAAGGTGATCTACGGTGAAGGTGAACATCACGTTAACAACTAAGGGGTGAGTGGAACTTGTTTACAGCACCCGCCATGGTCATATTTATGCCACAGTCATTTTGCAAACAGGTTATTCGGCCCTTGATGGCATCGGAGGTGTTATATTTGCTTGTTGGACAGATCACAATTTTTGCAATGCAAATAATGGAATACAATCAATGCAATAAGACCCCCCTCTCGATCTGTTATGCTCTTGATATGCCATTTTGCTGGAGCTGTCAAGGTAGCGTATCATGCCAGTGACGTCACGGACCATTGAAGCTCAAGATGGCTGCGCCCTAGTAACAAAACAACAAACTAACATCACTGTTTCCCCCCCTTGTAACTACTTCAGCAGTTTTAAGTGTCCTACCAATAACACATATGTTATATCAAGGTGACTTCCTATTTTGTTTCAGTTCCCCTTTAAAGAAGAGATACCGACACCTAACTGGCCTCCCATTGCAGCAGATGGATAAAGTGCAGCCAATGTTGCTGATTGGGTCAGATTGCCCACACCTCATCACGCCTGTTGAACCAGTCCGGTTAGGCCCAGCAGGTGGACCCGCAGCAGTCAAGACCCGCCTGGGATGGACACTTCAAGGTCCTACGCATGAGATTTGTTGCGAGATTGACACACACCAGTGTTTCTTCACCTCTATTCTCCCCAACGCAGACCTGTTTGCTTACGTTGAGAGATTATGGCAGATGGATGTGATTCCCTACCGCAGCGAAAAGAGAGTGACGAGATCCAAGCTAGACCAAGAAGCCATCAGGCTCTTGCAGGAGAAGACTGTGCGAGTGGATGTAGAAGGGATGATACGATATGCTACGCCACTCCTTTGAAGGCAGAGCCTGCCACAGCTGACCATGACCAAAGAAGCCGTTCTCCCTCAGCTTAGGACTGTTGAGAGGAGACTGCTTAAGAACCAAGATCAGGCTTCGGCCTATCAGGCTGAGATCGCTAGGCTGAAGGAAGCAGGTTACATAGCCAAGCTGGAACTGAGAGAGGTCGAGAGCTCTACAGAGTCATGGCACTTTCCCCACCATAAGGTGCAACATAATAACAAGAATCGACTTGTCTATAACTGCTCCTTCCAATATGAAGGTCACAGCCTTAACGAGTTTCTTCTTCCAGGACCCACGCTAGGCTCATCTCTGCTAGCAGTTCTGCTATTCTTCCGAGAGTATCCGGTAGCCATAAGCAGTGATATTAGAGGTATGTTTCACCAGGTGAGGCTGCTCCCTGATGACATGCCCTTACTCAGATTCCTGTGGCGTGACCTGAAGCCGGAGTAACCCCCTGACGTGTACCAGTGGCAAGTTCTCCACTTTGGTACCACATGCAGTCCCTGCTGTGCCACTTACGCCCTTCAGAGGCACGTTATAGACCACAGCCAGTCTGGAGACCAAGTCAGAGAAGTAATCGAGAGATCATTCTATGCTGATAATTGTCTACAAAGTCTTCACTCCCCTCGAGAGGCCTGAGACCTAGTTGATCAACTATGTTCTCTCTTAACCATCGGAGGCTTTGAGCTTCGACAATGTGCCAGCAATTGCCCTTCAGTGATTACTCACCTTCCTTCTGAGTCGAGGTCCAATACCTACGACCTCTGGCTTAGTCAAGGCCAACAAGACATCCACGAGTCTACACTCGGATTACACTGGCACTGTCAGTCCGACACCGTACGTTACAAGCACAGATCTAGCTGCTGCTCCACTGTGACAATGCGCAACATCTACCATGTACTGGCCAGCCAATATGACCCCCGTCGGTTATATTATCCCTAACACCACTCGGGCGAAGATATTGGTAAAGCGTTTATGGGAAAAGAAGGGTGACTGGGATGAAGTTATCTGAGGAACTCCTTACTTAATGGTCCAAGTGGGAGAAAGAGTTGAGTGGATTAGAGAAGATATCTCTACCCCGATGCTATGCCAGCTCACAGATGGATCACCCGTCCTGTAGATACGACGTCCACATTTTCTGTGGACAGAGGACAAAGAAGGTCAAGTAGAAGTCCTCTTAATCGCTGCCAGATCCCGCATCGTGCCCCGCAAGCAACCATCTATACCCGCAGATGGGAGTTTTACTTACTCAAACATGTTCTGAGGGCAGAAAGGAAAATGATTGGTTTACAGCTTCAACCAATGAAACTGAAGCAAGGGCGGGGTCAAGACGTTTGAACTTGAGGTGCGTAGGGATTGAGGAATAATCGGAAAACAAGACAGATGTTCGTGGGAGAACGCACTTATTGCAAGGTAAGTGAATTTACTACAATATTTTGTTAAAATTCAACATCCTCTAATGTTTACTGAGATAATTAGCGAACATTAAAATGCACAGAACTAAAAATCGTCTAAATATCATATTATATGCATTTTGATTCGACTGTTTCATCAGTCGACCACAACAAATCTGATTATGGGGTAACTGTGGGGTAACTGGTGTAAAACATACTTTTCTAATGCTACCTCGATGTCTGTTAAATGGATATGCGTGAACAGAACTTGTTCAAATCTCCACAATATTTCAATGGTCAAAATTATGTATCTCCCGCCTTAGCGCTGCTCTCAGGGCAGGAGTACTCAATAGATTCAAATCGCTGTTATTTTAGTGTATTACGCGCTGCTCTCAGGGCAGGAGTACTCAATAGATTCAAATTGCTGTTTTTTTTTGTGTGTGTATTACGCGCTGCTCTCAGGGCAGGAGTACTCAATAGATTCAAATCGCTGTTATTTTAGTGTATTACGCGCTGCTCTCAGGGCAGGATTACTCAATAGATTCAAATCGCTGTTATTTTTAGTGTATTACGTGCTGCTCTCAGGGCAGGAGTACTCAATAGATTCAAATTGCTGTTATCTTTAGTGTATTACGCGCTGCTCTCAGGGCAGGAGTACTCAATAGATTCAAATCGCTTTTATTTTCAACATGACATCATGACTTTGCGTAAACATACACGCCACTTTCAAGTCAAGTGGCGTGTTATTTATACGCATTTTGAGCTATCCGCGTGTATGTCCACGCCGAAACGAACCGTCATCTTTCGCGTGTATGTCTACGCCGTTAAATGTCAGAGTGATTCCGCGTGTATGTGTACGCCGTTAAATGTCCGAGCGAAACTGAGCAAAATGTATATCTACATCTGGGGAGCAATATTTTTTTTCCTAGGATGGTAGGGGAACACTCATAAATGGTATTAACCCCAGTGACGGGTAGGTTTAGGGACGCGGTTGGGGTAGGTCATATATATTTATATATACAGTAATGTAACGTTAAGTCACCGGCGTTGATAAACACGCTGAAAATCGATTATGCGTGTTGATAACACGCCAAAAATGGAAATACGAATTGGCGTGTCATACATACGCCATTTCATGAGATCAGTCTGGTTATTTTAGTGAATTACGCGCTGCTCTCAGGGCAGGAGTACTCAATAGATTCAAATCGCTGTTATTTTTAGTGTATTACGCGCTGCTCTCAGGGCAGGAGTACTCAATAGATTCAAATCGCTGTTATTTTTAGTGTATTACGCGCTTCTCTCAGGGCAGGAGTACTCAATAGATTCAAATCGCTGTTATTTTAGTGTATTACGCGCTGCTCTCAGGGCAGGAGTACTCAATAGATTCAAATCGCTGTTATTTTTAGTGTATTACGCGCTGCTCTCAGGGCAGGAGTACTCAATAGATTCAAATCGCTGTTATTTTAGTGTATTACGCGCTGCTCTCAGGGCAGGAGTACTCAATAGATTCAAATCGCTGTTATTTTTAGTGTATTACGCGCTGCTCTCAGGGCAGGAGTACTCAATAGATTCAAATCGCTGTTATTTTTAGTGTATTACGCGCTGCTCTCAGGGCAGGAGTACTCAATAGATTCAAATTGCTGTTATTTTTTGTGTATTACACGCTGCTCTCAGGGCAGGAGTACTCAATAGATTCAAATTGCTGTTATTTTAGTGTATTGCGCGCTGCTCTCAGGGCAGGAGTACTCAATAGATTCAAATTGCTGTTATGTTTAGTGTATTACGCGCTGCTCTCAGGGCAGGAGTACTCAATAGATTCAAATTGCTGTTATTTTAGTGTATTGCGCGCTGCTCTCAGGGCAGGGGTACTCAATAGATTCAAATCGCTGTTATTTTAGTGCAATACTCGATGCTGTCGGGGCAGGAGTACTCAATAGATTCTAATTGCTTTGCATTTTCCTTGAAATTAGGTCCTGTAATATTCCTGTATTGCAGGAATACAGTAGTATTGATACTATGTGCTGCAATAATTTTCGATACACTAAGCTCAGTTCTAGAATAATTATATTTTCTCTATAACTAATCATTGTTAATTCTTTAAAAAAAAAACATCACTCATAAAAACATTCAGTAAACATGGCTGTCAGCTCCCAGGGCATTCTTCAGGGCATCACTTTTGTAAAACTAAAGCAAAGTTGTCCCACAATACCAAAATATACAGTGTACAAAATACTCTTTTTTTCTGTTTATATTTTTGCTGGTTTTATAGTCTAGTAAATCTATAGCCCTACACCTTTTTAAGGGTATTTGATTCTTTTTAATCGTTTCATTGTTACATAAGTAGACCATTTCTTTTCGGTCTATTATTAACTTGTTTTTTTTATCTCATTCTTCAGTTACCTGAATGAGCTGGCAGAAACTGGATGAATCAAAGGAGCCAACACTGAAGATGCCTCTGATGCTACCCAGTCTATGATTAAGGCCTAGATGCAAAGATGGAAAGCGTTTGGTTCCACCTGATACAAGCACACAATCTCAGTGTTGACTTTGTGATGCATAAATGTGATTGCAAAATATCCCAATGTGGATCTATGTTCAAATACTTAATTTTCCACTGAGTATTGCAGAGAAACAAAGACTTTTAATTTCAGGGTTCCTACGCAATTTGGAAAAGTTTGGCATTTGATTTGAGTAATTTCCAAGTATGGAAAAATATTTTTGTTTCCATACTTTTACGACCATTCTGTTTTCTAAAATATAAAATTAAGATTTTCTAAAAATACATTTATAAAAAGCAGATTGAATTCATGGCAAAAGTTTAGTGATCATTTAGAGATTGTTTGTCTTTATCATAAGCGAGTCTCTTTTGAATATCACTAAATTAATGTGCATTTGCCCCTCTACTAGCAACAGATAAAGGAGCACACTACCATTTAACTTAGTGGTCATGCAACATCAAACCACACAGGTTATAAAGCATTTTAGGTTTCTTCTCATCCTGTTAGTGCTTATCACTTCCAGAAAACGTCTCAGGTTACGTATGTAACCCTGGTTCCCTGAGAGGGAACGAGACGCTGCGTCGAGACGCGGTGGGAACGCCCTGCGTGATTGCGTCGTGAAGCACGTGTATGATCAGTCCAATGGAAAGACGAGACGTCATAGGCGGGTGACGTCATCGACCAGGAAGCTATAAAGCACCCCTGAGACAGACCGCGACAGCTTCTGAAAGCCGAAGCAAGTCGATCACAGGCATGCAGGGAGTATGGCAAGGCGACGCAGCATCTCGTTCCCTCTCAGGGAACCAGGGTTACATACGTAACCTGAGACGTTCCCTTTCAAGGAAGTATCCGTCGATAGCATTATGCGTCGACAAGAAGCTCCCAACACTGGGCCTGGGCGAGGAACCAAGGTTCTTCCACATGACCGAGGCACGTAGGCATAGCTGCGTGACCTTGATCATGCGAAAATGGATTTCCCCTCGGAGAAAACCCCTTTGTCCTGAGCCACCACTGCAGGGGTCTCATATACAGAAGGCCAAAAGTAATTACGTTGGACGCAGCTGCCATGAGACCCAACAGTCTAAAACTGTTCCACAGTGAGTGACTGGCCTAGCTTTACCCCATCTACGGCGAAGCCGCAACCCCAACATCTCTCAAATGAGACAGAACGACATCTCGATGCCGAACTGCCATCTGCTCAGATTGAGCTAGGATCAACCAATCGTCGATAAAGTATAATACGCGAATGCCCTGGAGTCTCAGAGGAGCCAGAGCTGCATCCACGCATATTGTAAAGGTGCGGGGTGATAAAAAAGGCCGAATGGAAGAACCCGATACTGGTATGCTTCACCCCCGAAAGCAAACCTCAGGGACCTCCTGTGATGAGGATGGATAGATAAGTAAGCATCCTTCAAGTCTATTGTGACAAACCAGTCCTCGGACTGAATCTGTGACACAATCATTTTAGCGTAAGCATACTTTGAACTTGAGATTCTGAAACCTGCTGTTTAATTGGCGCAGGTCTAGAATAGGACGCAACCCCTCATCCTCTTTCGGAACAATGAAGTAACGGCTGTAAAACCCTGACTGTCTGCTGGGAGGAGAAACCCCTTCTATAGCTCCTTTTGCAGAAGTGTCAGTACCTCCTGCTCCATAACCAGAGCCTGCTCGGGGTCCACCACTGTGGGGAGGACCTCTAGAAATCTGGGCGGACGAGAACCGAACTGAATTCTGAAACCCTTTTCTATAGTGTGCAGGACCCACTGAGAAATATGTGGCAGTAGTTTCCATGCTGCCAGAAATTCTACTAGGGGAACCAGTCTCTCGAGATTTGGTTGAACAGTCACTTTGGTGCCCTGAAGCGGCGAACCGGCAGGGAACAACCAAACTGACCATTCTACGCCCCTCCTTGGAGGATCGTATGGGGACGCTGACACCTCGGTGCCCTGAACGGAGAACCGGCAGGGAACAACCGAACTGGCAGCGCTGCGACCCTCCTCAGAAAGTCGCACCCCAGAGGGTGCCGAGGAGAAACGATTTCTCAAAACCGTTCCTGCCCTGGGGAAACCTTCAGAAGCCTGATAGCCTCAGCGTCAGGACTTCTTGTCTAAGTTTTATTAGAGATAACGACAGTCCTCAGATCTTGCCTACCTCTAACTAGCTTTGTTCCTACGACCCTCCTCGGAGGATCGTTGGAAAAAGCAGGCACCTACGCGCCCTGAAACGGTGAACCGGCAGGGAAACCGAACTGACTGCTCTACGTCCCTCCTCGGAGGATCGTTTGGGGACGCTGACACCTCGGTGTCCTGAAACGGCGAACCGGCAGGAAAACCGAACAGCCAGCGTTGCGACCCTCCTCAGAGAGTCGCACCCCAGAGGGCGCAGAGGAGAAACGATTTCTCAAAACCGTCCCTACCCCGGAGGGGACCACCCTCAGAAGCCTGCAGCCTCGGCGTCAGGGCTTCTTCCATTTTTAGCTATTTTAGAGATAAAACAGTCCTCAGATCTTGCATATCTCTAACTGGCTAGACTGTGACCGCCACCCAGGTCCCCACTGATTGTGGATGAGCCCGAATGGCGAATCTTTGTTTTGCCGCACTCTATGCTGCGAGGAGCTTAAGTATGCTGAGACTGCTCCCGCCCAGCAGTCTCAGGAACGTTAGATCGGTGAGGAAGAAACCTTTGGAATGCCGCTGAAGAGTTTATTTCTTCGTTTTTTTTGAAAGCGGAGCGTCCAGAAGAAAAGACATATTTTATCTTAATTTTTCTTTACATCAGAAAAACTATATATATATATATAAATATATCACTCCGTGGCCACCAGCAGGAAACAACCGAACTGGCAGCGCTGCGACCCTCCTCAGAGAGTCGCCACCCAGAGGACGCCGAGGAGAAACGATTTTTTCGAAACCGTCCCTCCCCAGTATAGTTTATCTGTTGCGCGACGCAATTCTCGAATAGTGTCAGTGCTGTTACATCCTCACATTCATCCATGCTTATATACTTTACCTACCAGTGCTGCCTAATAATATTTATCTATTATTTATGGTGGCTGGTGGGTAACGTCGGGGTTATGATGACGCCAACACGGGAGAGAGATAGCTCGCAAGCGTCTCTTTAACCCGAGGCACTGTCATACCATGATACTTAATACCCATAACATTACTATAGTAGAAGTTTAGGGATAAAACACATAAACAGAAACCGGTTTATTCCACGATCTCGACACCTCAGTGTCCCCCGACGAGGAGGCTGAGATATAGAGTTTTCCTTATATTTTCACTCTCATATATGTTCGGCTGGCCAGTAATATTTAACAGCAACAGCACTATATAAAACCTCCTTTTTCAACAAACCTCCTCATAAGCATAAGAGTTATGAGCTGACTTATTTATTATTTATTGAAAACTCATAAACATCTGCCTTATTTTGATATTTTTTTCTTTTATTTATTTATTTATTTTTTAAACAAAAACACTAACGATACCAATTCCTCGGAATTGGAAATCGCAGCATGAGTGCCTCATCCCGGGGAGGAGAAACCGCAGAGCGTGCTTCTCCCTGAGATAAGGCACTGGATCAAACAGGTGTTTGTTAGAACCATTTGCGATCCCCAAGATGCGCGTCGACGCCGTGCCTCGGCAGTAGCGGGACCCGCGCCTTGGGGCGCGCGCACCGAACCGTCCTCCTCGAAGAACGGCCGGCGGGAGCGGAGCGTCCTCACGGACAGCTTCTCGCAATGCTCACAGTCAGCCTCCTCGAGAGCTGACTGTTGGCATGCTCCACTCCCAAACAAGCAACACAAAGCTGAAGTGTGTGTCCCCACCCGTGATATAACGTGGGGAGGGAACAACACAACGCTTGCTTGCTCTCTTTTGCCATAATATATATATATATATATATATATATATATATATATATATATATATATATATATATATATATTGCAACTTGACAGACAACAATAAATATGACAAGGACAGAATACACAGATCGCTTGCTGAGGGCACAGAAGCTGTCGCGGTCTGTCTCAGGGGTGCTTTATAGCTTCCTGGTCGATGACGTCACCCGCCTATGACGTCTCGTCTTTCCATTGGACTGATTATACACTGCTTCACGACGCAATCACGCAGGGCGTTCCCACCGCGTCTCGACGCAGCTCGAGTTCCCTTGAAAGGGAACTTTAGTACTGTATACTAAATACAGTGCTATGCATAAGTTTAGACACCCATGCTAAATTTGACTAAAAAGAGGAATAAAAAAATCATCTTTTGGAAATTGAACTTAATGCCTTAATTAAAAAAATTTTGGAAAAATCCAACCTTTAAGGACACCAATTTTCTTTGTGAATGAATAATGTATCGTAAATAAATAAATGTTCTTCCTTAAAATACAGGGTGCATAAGTCTGGACACCCCTATGTTAAATTCCCATAGAGGCAGGCAGATTTTTATTTTTAAAGGCCAGTTACTTCATGGATCCAGGATACTATGCATCCTGATAAAGTTCCCTTGGCCTTTGGAATTAAAATAGCCCCACATCATCACATAGCCTTCACCATACCTAGAGATTGGCATGGTTTTATTTCAGTTAGCCTATTAGCTGGTTTGATTTGCATTGAGAGATGATCTTATGGAAAGTACTCCATGCCAATCTCTAGGTATGGTGAAGGCTATGTGATGATGTGGGGCTATTTTAATTCCAAAGGCCAAGGGAACTACTTTAATTTTTCACTAGGAATTTTGTTTTGAAAAACTTTTATTTTGTACAAAATGGCACAGAGTTACACTTGTGGTGTTCCACTGGGCCATTGAGGGCCATTGTTTCAATTGGCCATTGAAAGTGAATGGAAGAGACATGTGTTAGAAGTCCATGAGGAATATCTTTAGATCTGAGTGATGGATTATGGTGAGTTTGGGCTCTTTATAATATTAACAATCTCATGTAAATAATGCTGTGCCATTTTCCACAATTTATGCATGCTTCATTGAGTTATGAGTTAAAACGCGACATAAGTGCTAGGCTACAGTACATCTATATTCAAGGCTCTGTGTGCGCCTGTTGGGGTTCGTGTGTTACAACTCCATTAGGAATACCTTTAGATCTGAGTGATGGATTATGCTGAGTTTGGGCTCTTTTTAATCGCGAGAGTCTGCTGAAAATAATGATGTACAGTTTTCTACGATCTGTGCATGCTTCGTGAAGTTATGAGCGAAAACCATAGCGAGTGCTTCATGAGTATATACTTGGCTAGGTGCGTCTGTGGTATTTTCTGTGTTAGAACGCCATGAGGAATATCTTTAGATCTGATTGATGGAATATATTGAGTTTGGGCTCTTTTTAATCGTGAGCTCCTGCTGTAAATAACGATGTGCCATTTTTCATGATCGATGAATGTTTCATGAAGATACGAGTAAAAAGGCCAAGTCTAAGCTACCTTGCTTGACTACGTGAGTCTGTGGATTTCTTTTGTGTTAGAACTCCATGAGGAATATCTTTAGTTCTGAGTGATGGATCATGTTGAGGGCTCATTTTAATTGCAAGCATCTGCTGTAAATAATGATGTGTCATTTTCCACAATCGGAGCATGTTTCATGAAGTTACGAGCTGAAATGTGTCTAAAATTCAGCATCCATATATGGTTTACACATGGATCTCTTGAAGGGCTTCTTTTACAAAAACGTTGCTCAAGTTTAGTAAAAAGCCTGAAACAATTATGCTTGTTGTATTCTACTCATTGAGACCTTTCAAATGACATATGACACAGGACTATCTGAGCTGTATGATGTATTTGACATATTGCTGAATGTAATACAAAAAAGTAGTTTATAAATTATGAAATAATTTTTTCTATTTATCAGCAAATAACTCAGCACTAATTAGGAGTTTACAAATTGGCTAAAATGACACCTATTTTAAGATGATACATTTTTGAAAAATATTATGATTATATATTTCGCAGCTAGGTGGCGCCTGCGGGGGGTACACTCCGTTTTAGAGTGATAACTCAGCACTCGTTAGGATTTGATCAAAGTGATTAGATGCATTAAAAAGCTGAGATTCTAAGCTTTAAAATTATGCATATTTGTGTTGTTCCATTCATTGATTGCATTGGTCTCTTCCATTCACTTTCAATGGCCCATTGAAACAATGGCCCACAATGGCCCAGTGGAACACCACAAGTGTAACTCTGTGCCATATTGTACAAAATAAAAGTTTTTTCAAAACAAAATTCCTGGTGAAAAATTAAAGTAGACTAGTGTGATCAACAGTGCCAATTTTCTTCAGATTTTATTTTATTTTTCCAAAATTATTCAAAAATAATGTTTTTTTTTACTCAAAAAATGAGATGCCTACTCTCAAATAAATGAGGCCTATAATTAATCAGATGCAAATAGAAATATAAAACCAGTCCTAATTGAAAGAGAACAAGTTGACAAAAAGATTGAATCCAATATTGGGTGAAAATATAGCATAATAAGTGATTTATAAGCAATTTTTTGTAGTCCGGTCATTTTTGACCGGGAACACCACAAGAGTGACAAGGTGACAAACGGATGGCTATTCAATCCAAACAGCTCAAATTCAAAGACAGATTCGTCCACATTTTCCCTGATTTCCCCCCTGAGATCGCAAAAAAGAGGCAGCGTATTACGACGTGAAACGAGTGCTGAAGCTTTCGGATCACATATGATGGAACTGAGCACAAGTTTGATACACCAGCTGAAGCGATGGACTATGTGAAAAGGCACATAATGACCCCTTAAGACAAGAGGACACGAGCTATCTGAGCGGCTGAGGTAATAGAAAGGTCAGCTGGTTGAAATGGCTGCCTGACTTTCAAAGCTGTTATGGACTAAGTTAGCTGAAAGAATACCATGTTATTCTTTCTACCTGCTTTATATGTTATATATTACCAGATTCGTCATTTTGTGTTAAAGTTAATTATTCTTCTCTTGGGATTCCTCGCTGCGGTGCAATAGTTAAAATAAAATAGGTGATGAGGCTATTTTTCGCCTGTTAGCCTATTATAACAATATTCAAAATTTAATTTTCTTGTTCTGATCATAATCATAAATGTGGTTATAACATGATTTAGTGGTTTGCAGAGTCACGTTCGAGTTTCGTTTTAAGGTGACTCGGGCGTATTGTTGGGTGTTAACCCAGGGAGGCGTACACTCCGTCAAGGGTAGTGTTAGCTTTGTTCATAGGGTGGGAGTGGGGAAGGGGTGTAGGGGCGGGGAGGGAGGGTTGGGTGGTGTTGTAGTTTCAAAGCTGAGTTCATCTCCAAGTTCATTTACTCTTCGTGGTGTTCATCATTGGGTGTCTTTTACACATGGATGTGTTTCTGTTTATTTTAGGTCTCTGTTTGTTTTTTTTGTTTTTGTTGTTATTGTTTTTATGTATTTTGTTAGTTGGTTTTCTTTTGTTTTCATTCTCTTCCTGAATAGGATGCCTCTTTTATTAAACACGTTCACATGGCAAACTCTTTGAGATATGTTAGCTGGAATTGTAAGGCTGTCAATAATCCTGTTAAACGTAACCGGGTCTTGAACCATCTGAAGAGCTTAAAGGCAGACTTTGTTTTTTTGCAAGAAACGCACCTCCGTCCTGCTGACCACTTTAGGTTAAAAAGGGATTGGGTAGGTCAGGTTTTCCATTCAATATTTCATTCCAAATCTAGAGGCTGTGCAATTTTAGTGCATAAATCTGTCCCATTTGTAGTCTCTGATACTATTGTAGATCAGACAGGAAGATATATTATTGTATCAGGAACACTTTTCTCAACCCCCATGACTCTTGCAAATGTTTATGCACCCAATTACGATGATCCTACTTTTATTTCTTCTTTTCTGTCTTGCATTCCTAATATTCACTCACACCCACTTATTTTGGCTGGGGACTTTAATTGCGTTATGTCTCCCGCTCTTGACAGATCTTCCAAAAAAATCATAGCTCTATCAAAATGTGCATCAGTTATCCTCACTTTTATGCAAAGGTACGGTATATGTGATGCATTCCGTCACTTGCATCCCTCTGATAGGAAGTATTCCTTTTTTTCTCATGTTCACCAGACGTATTCTCGTATTGATTATTTCTTTCTGGACCATAAATTTCTTCCATACTTACAGGACTGTTCTTACCAAAGTATAGTAATTTCTGATCATGCACCAATTATATTAGAGCTTAAGATTCCACACCAGCCACCTAAATATTGTCAGTGGCGTCTTAATATCAAGCGTAGCGTTAGTTCTGGCAGGTCACGTTAGTCAAGCTCGCATCAGCTGACTATCAGCTGATCCACATCTACCTATAGGAATACGACGCCTATCACCGTATACATATATAAGCTGCTTCAGTATTATCCGCAACTATCGCGTTTCTCAGGAGCGAATTAAATGGCGAAATTCGGCAGGCAAACAACATAATCTCACAAGGAATTGTGCAATCGGGAATTTAGCAAGAGGAATTCACCTCAGATTCATCTTAAACTTGAACACGAGATTTGCAGCATTGATCATAAGTTGCCTGATTTGGAAGTTGCCTGCTCGCATCGCTGCATTATTGACACAGGACTCGACGTGATTCATTCTCCCTTCATCTCTGAAAGTCTTCACAAAGCTAAGTCCTTTTTTGCTCATTGCTAAAATCTATCAGGGTTTTGGCAACATGCTTGTTGCTAATGCCATACATGTGGCTTGGGCTAATCTAACTTAGTCGTTTTCATTAAAATACTCTTGCTAGGCTTACGCGATCATATTGGCTATGTGCGTTACTATGTGTTGTCATTGGCAACTGATCGCGTTGCACAGGCTGTGCTTTTAGCACTATGCAGCACAGATTCAAGCAGCTGCTTGATATGAATTAACAATGCATGGTGCAAACGGAAATATTCTGCTGTGGCACAGCTTTAAAAAAGACCGTAAACAGTCACAATTCAGTTGAGTCACTTCGGACACGCTTGGTCTATCTAGTTCTTGGAAACAGGTCGTTCTTAAAGCTACAGTGTATTGTATACCGTGATTGCATTTGAATGCATTCTTATATTTTTTATTTTTAAGAGCTTGCATTTTTATAGGCTGACATTCAACATGGTTCTATATTTAAGCTGTGTATATTAAGTAAAAAATTAACAAATAAATAAATAAAAGTTATTGAAACACTGCTTGTTCTAAGGCTAGGCCTATCTAGTGGCTATTTGAAAACTGCTTGCATTAAAAGCTGTTAGTTGCTATTGGGAACATGGTTGTTGAACTTTTAAGGTTATTTAGCCCAGTCGTTATTTGGAACATGGCGTGTTTTAGGCTTATATGGTGTCATTGTGTCACATGCTGTGCTAAGCTTATCAGGTATCAACAATATCTGTCTTTTCAGCAACACTGCTATAGCGCATACTGTCCTCAGCGCATGCCGTAGTGCTCAAGCGTTGTTTTATGCTTATCTGGTTGTATTGGAAAATGCTTGTTCTTTATTCTATTCGATTATTGCAACGTGCTGCTTTAAAGTTACCACATGCTTGTGGCTAAAGCTATCTAGATATCAGTAACATACTTGGTACACAGTACATTCACCGCAGGGGTCTGGTATTCAACACTAACAACACCATAGTTTGATGGTCCTGTAAAGGAGTGTGAAATCATGGGAGTCGCCATCTTCACCTCCATAGCCGATGGAATCCGTAGGACAGGAGCAGTAATCATGTTCATGAATGAGGAAGCACACTGTATTCATAGCTTAGCTGCGCACTGCATTATGACTCGAGCTAGAGGGTGTATGCTTCTCCGATCGGACTACACTAGGTTTAATACTAGTCCTATGGTTATACAACATGCTAGTTGTATCAGTTTGGTTGCTGCTAGTCTGAGCTATTGCTGTAGGGTGTATGCTTCCCCTGCCAAATTACACCAGTTTTAGCAATGGTTCTGCGATTTACACAATATGCTTGTTGTATCAGTTGTTGCTGCTGCTAGGGGTGTAAGCTTCCCCCAATAGATCCCGTACAATGGTTAAATTGGCTACAGCAACACGCTTGTTGCAATGCGTCTTGCTTGCTCCAGTGTGGGGAGATGTTAAAAATCAAATAACAAAAACAATTTTTTTCTTTTTTTTTTTTCTTGTTTTCTACAGAAGTAAACTACATCCAAGTATAACAAGGTCATGATGTCATTTACAGTTGTCACTCAACAAAACTGGAACTGGACTGCGGATATACAACAAGCAGCAGCTGATACATTTTTGGTATCACAATTTTCACTTTTTCATTTCAGGTGGTATGTCATTCATTGCAATATGCATGTTTACTGCTAAGCATTTCGGGTATTGACAACATGCTTGTTGCTATGGCTTATGCGGTTATTGGCAACATACTCGTTTAGGTCATCCAGGTAAGGGCAACATACTTGTTGCTTAAGGCTTTCCGGTATTGTTGGTAACATGCTGTTGCTCAAGCTTTTCAGGTATTGGCAACATGCTTGTTGCCCTGGCTCACTCACGTAACTATAAAGCATCCAGATTGCGCTGTCAGTTGGTTTTGGGGGATATTGGCATATGGTTGTGTTTTGGGGGGTTATTGCTGCTCTCCCTGCTCTTATCCATGCTAGGCTGCATGGATGCGCAGGGAGTTCTCGCCCAGAACGGAACCATACCGCCAATCTAAATTGTATGCTAATTGTCAATCATATATGACGATAGTGGTCCTGACAGAAATCAAGCGTAGCGTTAGTTCTGGCAGGTCACGTTAGTCAAGCTCGCATCAGCTGACTATCAGCTGATCCACATCTACCTATAGGAATACGACGCCTATCACCGTATACATATATAAGCTGCTTCAGTATTATCCGCAACTATCGCGTTTCTCAGGAGCGAATTACCCTCCTCCATCCCCAGCTCCTCCTCTCATCAGTCAGGATTTGGCATTCTGATTCCCTTCGAATCAGAATAAATTCTCGAATTATGTCGTACTTTAAAATCTTGAATTAAGGATATCTGCAATACATTCATGTTGGTTCTGTTCTGTTTACCCCAAGGGGGGTTATTGCTGCTCTCCCTGCTCTTATCCATGCTAGGCTGCATGGATGCGCAGGGAGTTCTCGCCCAGAACGGAACCATACCGCCAATCCAAATTGTATGCTAATTGTCAATCATATATGACGATAGTGGTCCTGACAGAACCAGGTCTCCTATCTGATAAGGATTTTATTGAATTTGTTTCTTCTAATATATCGAGTTTTATGGAAGTCAATACCACACCAGGCATGCCATACTCGACCATTTGGGAAAGCCTGAAATGTTATTTACGTGGTTTAATAATTTCTTATTCATCCCATAAAAATCAAGAAAGGGAAAAAACCTAATAGAAATATCCAACTCCATAGCGCATATTGATAGCCAGTATTCTTCGGATCCCTCCCCTGAGCTTTTTGAAGAGCGTCAGTTATTACAGGCAGAATATGATATTTTATCAACTGACAAGGCTGAAAAATTGATTCTGCGTGCTCAACATAGGATTTATGAGCAAAGTGATAGAACAGGGAAGTTGCTTGCTCGGCAGATTCGTGAGGCTGAAGCATCTCGTATGATTCCCCAACTTAAATTACAATCAGGAACCATCACAGCAAATTATAAAGAAATAAATTCTGAATTCAAACAGTTTTATGTTGACCTATACTCCTCAGAATCCCCACCAGATGCTTTCACAATGAACACTTTCCTTAATGGAATTGAATTCTCTACTATCAACAAAGTGTCCCATGACTCTTTAGAGAAGGACATTCAAGTGGAAGAAATTGAGGAATCTATAGCGTCCATGAAATCTGGTAAGGCCCCAGGGCCTGACGGATTTCCGTCCGAATTTTATAAAAAAAATTCTAAATTGTTAAGCCCTATTTTACTTTCAGTTTTTTTAGAAAGCCTTCAGAATGGTTATTTGCCTGCGGGTCTCTACCAAGCGACTATTTCTCTGCTTCTAAAGAAAGACAAGAATCCACTTGAATGTGGTTCGTATCGTCCCATTTCTTTGTTAAATTGCGACTATAAGATTTTAGCAAAACTCTTATCTATCCGTATGGAAAGCTCTATGGGTCAAATTATTTCGCATGATCAAACTGGATTTATTCGGGATAGACATTCTTTTTCTAATATTAGACGCCTTTTTAATATATTGTATTCTTCCCATTCAAATAATCCAGAGGTGGTTCTGTCACTCGACGCTGAAAAGGCGTTTGATCGTGTTGAATGGAATTACCTTTTTCAGGTTTTAGGAAAATTCGGATTTGGCCCTACTTTTGTCTCCTGGATAAAAATTTTATATGCGGCCCCTAAAGCTTCTGTACGTACTAATAATATTTGTTCAGAGTATTTCGAACTACAACGGGGCACAAGACAGGGGTGTCCACTTTCCCCATTGTTATTTGCCATAGCCATTGAACATCTTGCAATTGCCCTGCGGTCCAGTGCACAGGTCTGTGGTATCACCCGTGCAGGTATGGTACACAAGGTCTCTTTATATGCAGATGACCTTCTTCTTTTTCTGTCTAACCCTCTTATTTCAATTCCTCAAGTTTTTTCCATTCTGAATGTCTTTAGTAGTTTCTCTGGATACAAACTAAATTTCTCTAAAAGTGAATTGTTCCCACTGAATTTATCTTCCCTTCAGGTTTCATACTCAGATTTTCAATTTAAGGTTGTCAGAAATCGTTTCAAATACCTGGGGATTCAGGTGACTCGTAAATACTCTGACCTGTTCAAAGCCAACATTAGTCCTCTTTATAATCATGTCAAGTCTCTCTTCATGTCCTGGAAATGTCTCCCTCTTTCTTTGATAGGAAGGGTGAATATTATCAAAATGAATATACTTCCTAAATTTTTATATCTTTTTCAATGCCTTCCTATATTTATTCCAAAATCCTTTTTCACAGTTTTGCAACGGAATATCTCTTCTTTCATATGGGATAAGTCAAAAAGAATTAATCAAAGTCATCTTATGAAACCAAAGTGTTTGGGCGGCCTGGCTTTGCCAAATTTTCAAACCTATTATTGGGCAGCAAACATTAGGAACCTGTTATATTGGGTGCAGCAGGATTTGCAATTAAAGAAGTCTCAGTGGGTACTATTGGAATCTGCCTCTTGTACTCCAGCAACTTTGACATCCTTATTATGTGTACCAATTCCCTATAAGCATACTACTTTAGTAAAAAAGAACCCTGTTGTCAAACATTCATTAAGGATTTGGTCTCAATTACGTTTGGCGTTAGACCTTAAGGACCCTTGTATTACAGCGCCTGTTTTTTGCAATATATTATTTCCACCCTCCCTGATGGATGGGGCTTTTAATATCTGGAGGGAAAAAGGCCTATCTACAATTGATCAACTATACATAGATAACAATTTTGCATCCTTTACACAACTCCAAGAAAGATTCGACCTACCCAATTCACATCTATTTAGATACTTTCAGATACGGAACTTTATTCGAAAGCAGTTTTCAAACTTTCCCTCGCTGCCAACTAAAAATATACTTGATAACATATTAGACCTTCATACATCTTTGAAAGGGGTTATTTCTAAAATATTTACCATAATCAATGCAAAACAGTCCCCCTCAGTGCGTCCACTGAAGGCGCTCTGGGAGGAGGAACTGAATTTGACGCTGGAGGAAAATATTTGGGATCTAATTCTTGCCCGTGTACATTCATCTTCTATAAATGCTAGGCATACCCTCATCCAATTCAAGGTAGTGCACAGAGTTCATTGGTCTAGAGCTAAACTAAGCAGAATATTCCCTGATCTCGACCCAACCTGCCTTCGCTGCTTAACTGAACCAGCTACCTTATCACATTCTTTTAGGTCCTGTCCGAAATTGTCTGATTTTTTGGGGAAAATCTTTGGGTGCTTCTCTGTTATTTTTTCTTTAACAATAGACCCTAACCCATTAACAGTACTGTTTGGTATTTTGCCAGAATCTGTTAGTCTAAACGCATTGCAAGCTGATAGTGTAGCCTTTGGAACCTTACTGGCTAGGCGACTTATTCTTTTGAATTGGAAGGCAGCAGCTCCCCCTTCTTACCGCCAATGGGTTTTTGACCTTTTGTATGCTCTCAGGATGGAAAAGATTTGGTTCGCAATGAAACAAAAGCCAAAACTCTTTCTGAAAGTCTGGAGCCCTTTCCTAGAGTACTTTAAGGAGTCAACAACGACTTATTTTTTTTTTTTTTTTATTTTTTTTTTTTTATTTTTTATATATATATATTTTTTTTTTTGTGTGTGTGTATTTGTATGCATACAATTATATTTATCTTTTTAGTTTCATAATCTGAATTAATGTATGTTACATTACGAGTGTACATGTATCTGTTATTTACTGTATACTATATAACATGTTATTGTTACTCTCTGTCAGACCCAAGATGAACCTAAAAAAAAAAAAAAAAAAAAAAAAAATGACCCGAACACCACATGAGGGTTAAGCTAAAATACATTTATAATGCCCTCAAAACAGCACTAAGGACACAGTTATATTGTCACATGCTTATCACAGTTAAGTGCATATTGAAGTCAGTTTGGTGCGCCTGGAAGGCTAAAATTTGAATCTAAAAAAATTAATTAAAATTTTAAATTAAAATCTAATGAGTACTCCTGCCCTGAGAGCAGCGCGTAATACACTAAAATAACAGCGATTTGAATCTATTGAGTACTCCTGCCCTGAGAGCAGCGCGTAATACACTAAAATAACAGCGATTTGAATCTATTGAGTACTCCTGCCCTGAGAGCAGCGCGTAATTCACTAAAATAAAAGCGATTTGAATCTATTGAGTACTCCTGCCCTGAGAGCAGCGCGTAATACTCTAAAATAACAGCGATTTGAATCTATTGAGTACTCCTGCCCTGAGAGCAGCGCTAAGGCGGGAGATACATCATTTTGACCATTGAAATATCGCGGAAATTAGTTCTGTTCTCGCATATCAATTTAACAGACAGCGAGGTAGTATTGGAAAAGCATGTATTACACCAGTTACCCCATAAGCAGCTTTGTTTTGGTCGACTGATGAAACAGTGAAATCAAAATGCACAATACGATATTTAGACGATGATTATTAGTTATGTGCATTTTTAAATGTTCGCTTATTATCTTAGTAAACGTTACAGGATGTTGAAATGTAACAAAATATAGTAGTAAATTCACTTACCTTGCAATAAATGCGTTCTCCCACGAACATCTGTCTTTTATTCCGACTATTCCTCAATCCCTCCGTAGCGCACCTCAAGTTCAAACGTCTTGACCCCGCCCTTGCTTCAGTTTCATTGGTTGAAGTTGTAAACCAATCATTTTCCTTTCTGCCCTCAGAACATGTTTGAGTAAGCAAAACTCCCATCTGCCTATACCCTGATTAGAGCTGTGTGCCGCTATTACTGGAGCGCAGCTCTCCCAGCTCCTGACTGCAGAGCTTACCATTCCTATTCACTCCACCACGCTCTGGTCAGACTCCACCACCGTGCTCACATGGCTGACTTCCAGCTGAGATGATCCGCAGTTATCCATCTATCTATGTCTATATCTATATATCTATAGAGAGAGAGAGAGAGAGAGAGAGAGAGAGAGAGAGAGAGAGAGAGAGAGAGCACATGTGGGTATACTTCCTTTATTTTCCATTGATAATTCCCTTTGAGCTAAATTGAACATGCTTGTTGAATGTGCGTAGCCTACATATGATGGTATTTGACCAGCTGAGAACTCATGAAGAGTTTATGAAATGCTTGAAGGAGTCAAAACAGCATCACACAAGATCTGCCTGTACTAAACTGTGATGGGCAACATCGTGACTATGACGAGAAAAAAACAGGTATGCTTGAGCATTCTGTTCTTCTAAGGGTCACATCATGTGACATCATGTCCCATTTTTGGTTAGTTTATATGCCTTTGGTCCATGTTGAGTTCATATTAATTTGGAAGTGGACCAAGACCCATCTTTTCAGCATTCTCGGTCCGCTTATTTGGTTCACACCAGGGTTCAGAAGGCAGTGTTCACACTTATTCAAATGAACCACACTAACAGAGCAATCGCACTAGGGTTTGTTTTAATCCAACCAAACATGCTGAGTGTGAACACAACATATGTGTCTGTATTAAAAACATGTTGAATGTATAGTTCCCCTGAACATCCATGAAAATTACAGTAAAATATAAAAGAAGAGTTGAATAGTATAAAGAGTTTAAATAAAAATAAAATACAGGACTGTAAACAACTGGAGACCCTGAATTGCTTGTTTTCAAAAGTTTAAGTTACTTTAAGGGTCAAATCAAATAGAAATAGCACATTACCATTACAAGTTACAACTATATGATTAAAACCACATTGTGTCCCTTTTCAGGTCTGGTATAAAGACTGTTGCTCATGTGGCCGAAATTTTCGCCTAATAGAGAAAAGTAATGAAAATAAGAAAATAAGAAGAGGGAACAATGCTTGCAACACAGGGTTTATTTAATACATTGTAATTTGTTTTATTAAATGTCATTTTAAACACATTATAACAGAATCAGTATCTGGAGATTATTTTAAATTGATTACACAAAGTATTAAGCTATATGAATATTTGTGTATTGGTATTATATAAGGTTATTTGAAAACAACAAATATAAATATATATATATATATATATATATATATATATATTGTGAGGAAAATAAGTATTTGAACACCCTGCTATTTTCCAAGTTCTCCCACTTGGAAATCATGGAGGGGTCTGAAATTGTCATCGTAGGTGCATGTCCACTGTGAGAGACATAATCAAAAAAAAAAAAAATCCAGAAATCACAATATATGATTTTTTAACTATTTATTTGTATGATACAGCTGCAAATAAGTATTTGAACACCTGTCTATCAGCTAGAATTCTGACCCTCAAAGACCTGTTAGTCTGCCTTTAAAATGTCCACCTCCACTTCATTTATTATCCTAAATTAGATGCACCTGTTTGAGGTCGTTAGCTGCATAAAGACACCTGTCCACCCCATACAATCAGTAAGAATCCAACTACTAACATGGCCAAGACCAAAGATCTGTCCAAAGACACTAGAGACAAAATTGTACACCTCCACAAGGCTGGAAAGGGCTACGGGGAAATTGCCAAGCAGCTTGCTGAAAAAAGGTCCACTGTTGGAGCAATCATTAGAAAATGGAAGAAGCTAAACATGACTGTCAATCTCCCTCGGACTGGGGCTCCATGCAAGATCTCACCTCGTGGGGTCTCAATGATCCTAAGAAAGGTGAGAAATCAGCCCAGAACTACACGGGAGGAGCTGGACAATGACCTGAAAAGAGCTGGGACCACCGTTTCCAAGGTTACTGTTGGTAATACACTAAGACGTCATGGTTTGAAATCATGCATGGCATGGAAGGTTCCCGTGCTTAAACCAGCACATGTCAAGGCCCGTCTTAAGTTTGCCAATGACCATTTGGATGATCCAGAGGAGTCATGGGAGAAAGTCATGTGGTCAGATGAGACCAAAATATAACTTTTTGGTCATAATTCCACTAACCGTGTTTGGAGGAAGAAGAATGATGAGTACCATCCCAAGAACACCATCCCTACTGTGAAGCATTGGGGTGGTAGCATCATGCTTTGGGGGTGTTTTTCTGCACATGGGACAGGGCGACTGCACTGTATTAAGGAGAGGATGACCGGGGCCATGTATTGCGAGATTTTGGGGAACAACCTCCTTCCCTCAGTTAGAGCATTGAAGATGGGTCGAGGCTGGGTCTTCCAACATGACAATGACCCGAAGCACACAGCCAGGATAACCAAGGAGTGGCTCTGTAAGAAGCATATCAAGGTTCTGGCGTGGCCTAGCCAGTCTCCAGACCTAAACCCAATAGAGAATCTTTGGAGGGAGCTCAAACTCCGTGTTTCTCAGCGACAGCCCAGAAACCTGACTGATCTAGAGAAGATCTGTGTGGAGGAGTGGGCCAAAATCCCTCCTGCAGTGTGTGCAAACCTGGTGAAAAACTACAGGAAATGTTTGACCTCTGTAATTGCAAACAAAGGCTACTGTACCAAATATTAACATTGATTTTCTCAGGTGTTCAAATACTTATTTGCAGCTGTATCATACAAATAAATAGTTAAAAAATCATACATTGTGATTTCTGGATATTTGTTTTTTAGATTATGTCTCTCACAGTGGACATGCACCTACGATGACAATTTCAGAATTTACTTATTTTCCACTGTATGTAAATATATATATATATATATATATTTCCCCTGAACACCCAAACACCACCCCAAAAAATACAATGAGGCCTGAATGTAAAGCAACTGATACATGATTGACACAATGGAGGAATCAAAGAACTTGTGTATTACATGTGCAATCTGTCTTGACATTACAGAGGAGATTCCTTGGTATCCACTTTGATATCAGTGTAAGTGACGCCTTTGTATGTGCCCTTGGTTCCATACGCAAACACACTGCCGTTCTTGCAGGTCATCACCACTGTGCCAGTGTAAGGCAGGTCAAACGTGGCTCTGCCAATAGTGACTGAAACATCCAGCTTCTTCCCTGGTGGCACATCTACATCTGTAGACAGAGTTTCGGTTCTCTCATCTGTGTGCTCCTGACCATAAGTGCTTTCAATTCCAATGGTGACACTGTATCCTGCAGTAACTTCAGCAACCCCTGGAATCCCAGCCTTCACTTCCATACTAAATGTTGCAGACAAACTTGCACTCACAGACCATGAAGATTTGTTAGATATTTTCTTTGAGCTTTCAACTTTTTGTTTTTGTGTGGCAGAGGAGTTGTTCTTGTAACTGAGGGATTTGATTTCTTCTACTGTCACCTTTGGTATCAGTTGGTGGAGAGTGGGATAGTGGACATCGGTGAGAACTGTTGATTCAACTGCTTTGAGAAACATGAATCCCATGCAGTCAATGTCAGAACCACCTCTTCCTACAACTCCCAAACAAAATCCAGAGCCGACATCCATGGGATATTCGGCTTTTAAACCCCAGCTTGTCATCTTTGCAAAGAATTCTCTCCCCTGACTGGTCTTGAATTTGATGGCTCCAAGACGTGTTCCTGCTCCGTTCCCCCACAGGGAAAGTGAGGTGAAACACTCACCAGGTGTGAACTTGTACTCTTGATACGGTCCAGAACCTACTCCAAAAGTTTCAACTCTCCCATCTGAAAGCCAGACCCTGACAGCCTTCACCTGCCATTCTCCCACCCAGACTCCGATCTTCTCTAAACTGGCACCGTTGTTCTGACCAGTAAATGAGAATGCATTACCTCCTTGTCCACCAATTAGCTCTAGATTCATTGTGTCGGACATCTTGGAATTAAATCGATCTGAAAGAAATATCAGATCAGAATTAGCATCAACTTTAAACTTTATTGCAGTGTTTCCCAACCTAGTTTCTGTAGACACAACAACAGTACACGCCGGACTTCTTTCTTAATTGACCCATTCATTTCGGGTCTTGGAGTATGTACTTATAAGCTGACTTGAATCAGGTGTGTCTGAATAGGCAAACACACTAAATGTGCAGTTCCGGCATGCCTCTGGGAACAGGGTTGGGAAACATTAGCCGCTTTTCCACTGTCAGGCCAAACGGATCTAAGAGTGGTGAGGAATGGTTAATGTTATATTTCCACTAGAGTTTGGTTCGGCACGGCACGATTAATAACCATTCTCGGCTCGGAAGTCTCAGCACCGTTGGCTAACCATGCATGTTGTGACTTCGCCACTCAGGATTGGTCACTTGTCTGTTGTCTGGCTCTCTGTAGCTGGTCAAGTGTGCTATTTGAGCGTAGTAAACAAGTTACTAACAGAAATATCCAATCATCCTCTGTAACGCAGTCATTATATTTGTATCTCATACGTCTGTAAACTCTTGTGTTATAAAGGCAATGACTGACACATTTGAATACATTGCAAAGAGTGCTGGTATCAGTCCCACATTGAAAATGAAACCATATCCATACGACTGGGCCGGATTGGCACGGAATGGAACAATTAAGCACAGAGAACAGTTTGGCGGATGGTGGAAAAGTGACTATTGTTGTGTAGTTCTGTGTTAGTTGCATGTAACACAATCTCCTGGCACAGCATATCTATAACACGAGTTCATGCTTTCATTCGGTGTGCTCTTTATATGCAGAAATCACCCTTTACATGCATCTGATACACAATATCCAGTTTAATTTAATTTTCTAATTTTTGATCCAATGTAAGTGGCATTTTTTGGCTAATAGTGTTCTTATTATTATGCTTTTGCTTGCTAAACTTTAGTTTAAGAATTGTCTTGTCTTTGTGTGTGAGTTGTCTTGAGTGTGAGACGTGGTGTTCAGTTCCTGGCACTTCGGTCTATTTTGGCTTCTGTTTTTTGTCGGAATTCGTGAGCGTCTTGTGTGATTTCGAGTTTGCTCAGGCCATACGTTCTTCTGTCCGCTTGTGTTGTTGTGCTTTGTGTAGCACACGGTTAATGTTTACATCGGCCACATGCTTTCATGTTATGTTTTGCCTTGTGCTCTGTTGCACACAGCTTGGGTTTTCATCGGCTGCGTGCTTTCTTGTCATGTGCTAGGTGAACATGCGGCTTATGAGTGTTCTCGTTAGCCTCGTGTTAATCTCTGGTTTTGTGTGAGCACATGGCTTGTGATTGTTTTTCACTAGCCATGTGCTTGTGTTTTTGTCATGTTTGGTCCTTGTGCCATGTGCTCTCCTGTCTATTGTGTAACCCTACCCATGTTGTGGGTTTATTTGCCCCACCTGTCCTCCCTTGTTACTTGCCTTGTTTGTTCCCTATTTATTCTCATTGTTTTTGCAGTCCTGTGCCAGATTGTCATCGTATGTGCTTTATGTTTCAAGTCAAGTCAAGTCTAACGAAAAAGAAGTATACTTCAATTGTATGAAGTATTCTTAAAGGGATACTTCACCTCTGGAAAGATGAATGTGTATTTAAAATAGGTCATTTATGTAGAAGAAATGTGAAATTATTTTTGAATTTGGAGCTTTCTAGACTGAGAAAAGCCAGAAAATTTATTTTTGGCTTATGTGGATGAAAGACAACAACTCCCAGAATGCACTTGCTTCGCTGCCCTAGGAGGCCACTCCCAAGACACGCCTACCGGTAAGAGAGCGCAGTTGAAAACAACAAGGCTAGGCTACTAGTGAGTCTCCCCAGGATTTCGAGATCACCCAAAATGTCCGGGATTCGGCTTCTGTGTTCTACAGTCGCCATTCATCATGTTTACTGTGGCAAGCAAGACGAGGCTGAGGGGCGCGGGAGAACGGCGTGAGGCCGGTGGCGTGAATACTGAGACGCACCGATCTCGTATCTCTCACGGAGGAGCGGGAATTTTCTTAGCAATGTTAAAACGCACATCAACCGATCACTTGTTTAGCGTTCATGTAAACATTACATTCAGATTCACAAATCGGAATGAATTCAGTTCAATTGAAACAAAAGGTGTGCATGTAAACAATGAATGGCGACCGCAGAAAGCAAAAGCCGAATCCCGGACATTTTGGGCGATCTCGACGGCCGGACATATCCGGGAAAAAGAGGATGGTAACCCCTACTACTCAGATTTCTCCTACTACTCAGCTTTGTCCACAGAACAAGAGCCTTTTAGCTTAGCTTCCAAAGAAAGACGGCTGACATTGTGTGTACATTCTGTGAGTGAGATCCCTCTATGGGTGGGTTGAAAGCATGCGGGACAGCTCCTACTACTGGCTGTAGTCTTTAGCCTCTGGCCAAAAAGTCCTCCAATGACGCAAAATGACGATTTTTGCGTCATCGGAGGATTTTTTCCAGACAAAAAAATACATAAATCTCTCATCTCAGGGGGATATGAGGGTGGAAAGCACGGTAATTCGAAACTACTACAGGTTTTCTACTAATACAAAGCTTAATGCTAAATCCTGAAGTATCCCTTTAATTAATGTTCAAGTATATTTTTAAGTATACTTTATGTAGTAGGTATACTAATATCAATGTGTACTTGTAGTAATATTTCAATACTGCTTGGGACTAAATTGGCCCACTCTTAGTATATAAAAGTATACGTTTAAGTGTACTATAAGTGTAACAGTAGTAAACTTTAAGTACACAACTAGGTTTCTCATTTGCAAAGCATCTGTACCACAAGTGAACTTATAAGTAACCTAGTTTACTATTTTAATACAAGTAGTATTATTTTTTAGTTTATGAAAGTACACACTGAAGTGTAGTCTCAGTAAACTACTAGTTTAGTAGTTTATACTGAAAGTATACTTGTGAGTTTTCTTTAAGTGAACATAAGATTATAATTATAGTTTACTATTTATATATTATTTTTGTACTTGCAGTATAATGTAGATATTAATGTTGAAATGTAGATATTATTTTTTATACTAGAAAAATACCTAATTTAACTAATTTTAAAAACATTGTATTAGCTTCATGCATTCTTTTTTTATCAAAACTTGAATCTCAGTAAAAATCTCAGTAAGTTTCATAAGGAAAGGCAACATTTTAAACAAAGTTGAGAAAATCACATTTTTGTCAGACTACGCCTCGATCAGATTCAAAACGATGATCAAAACACAGATGGAGTAGATCGAGTCCAACACCCCCAAAGCTTCACAGTCGTTTGCTCTTCATTGGTTACGTTTCATTTCATTTGGTAACATTAAACAGTTTTGATTTACACGCTGTTTAATGTTTGATGATCACATTATTGCGTATGTTATTGCGAATGATCACATTATTGCGTATGCAATCTTTTATCACTTGTTTCTGCTTCTTCTCCTGTGTTTTGATCAGGAGATTCAGTACTCTTTCAGAAGATGTGTCATAGCGCCCCCTACCGTATAGCAGTGAAAACATGGATAGCTGGAAAAATCAGTCAATGGTGGGGAAAGAGTAAAGTAGAATTCAAGTAAATTCCTATGTAGGAGATACACAGATTTAGAAACATCTGTTTTATATCAATATTCTAATCAATATTTTCAAACAATGTAAGTTTCAAAAGACTGTATATGAAAAACTATGTAAAAAAAAAGAAGTATATTTAATAGGCTACTCGATCAAAAGAGTTAACAACTACAAGCCAAGTATACTTTGAATTTATAAAGAATTTATTGACCTGTGTTCTGTTTTCTATCATGTGTGTGTGCTGATGTAAAATGAACACAAATATACCATGGTTCAACAGAATCAAGTTGAGTGTGAAACCACACCAACGCTTCGGGAAGAATCGCGCTCGGAATCTGACCAAAGCAAACGTGCCAGTGTTGAAACCCTCCTTATTTCTGGAGACAAGACAACGTCCTTATTGTACAACATCACTACTAGTATTACAATGATATCTATCTGACATTATTAGTTTGTTATTTAATGTACATTGATAAATACTTTACTTTTCCTGTTAAATAAATAATAAATGATAGCTAGATTATGTTCATAACCTGTCTAGCGTTGAATGTTTATGTTGAAAAATTATTAAGTAATGGTTTGTATTAAAAAACAACAACATCTATTGCATGTCATTATGTGTAATGAGTAATGACTAAACTGGGGAGGCATGCCGAGTCTAATGATATCGGCCATTGTAAATTCTGAAGTAAAATGCTTTATTTTATGAATGCATTACTGCATTACAAAACTTGATGTGGATCATTGGCACGATGCTCTGAAGGAGCCTGAGAAGTTTCGAGCCAGCGCCGCCTAGTGGTAAAATCAAATGTTCACATGCTCATAACTTTGGATTTGGTTGACTTATTTTAACTGGAGTCATCTCCTTAGATTCCTGAATCCTCGTTGAGTATAAGGATACCAAACATGCTAGGTTGCACCTCATGATTTGTGCAATGTTGTGATTAAGTGTTCAAACAACCTTTGCGAATATCTTGGAAACGGTTACCTACCAGCCGGCTGCTCTCGAATCACTCTCGCTGTACTTTGATGGCATATGTCACAGTCACGTGGCGTCGCGATGTCTAAAGTCGGGTAAAATTTCTAACCGGCATGCAGTGCTTCAAGTCAGCCACCGATCGGTCTGCGCAGAGCTGTATGAAGTCAAATAAGCCTAGAGTCTCCATCGAGCTTTAATTGGATATGAACGGTTATGATTGGATATGATTTGTTCGTGCAGTAAATCCCGCTTCTTGTTTTCGTGCGCATTCTCAAATCGGTCTGAATGAAGACAATGATGATGTTAATGGCAAATCTAATGAAAAAGTTGACTATTAGCTGAACATTATTTCACAAATAATATTCATTGTTTAAATATTTACTGCCTTTAATTATTATTTTGGAATAAATGTAAAAATGCGTAAAAACACTAACTTAATGAAATGTCTACTTGGTTTTAATAAATAGAAATGTACATTGTTATAGCAAAAAATACAAAATAGAATTGTATTTGGTCTCTCTTTATGACTTTTGCACATAAAGAGCATGCCAAATGAAAACATGAACTTGTGCTATAGATACGCAGTGGGAGAAAATTGGGCTGGATAATTTCATGCAAAGTATTAGAAACTGTTAGCTAGCTACATCTTAAGTCAAGTGCCCTTGAGTGAAAGTATACTTACATGAATGACTGCAGTCTGAAATTCTTCTCAAGAGCAGCTGGTCTGGTCAAAGCTGGAAGAGTGTGATGTGTTTGGTGAGTCTGCTGCTTAAATACAGCTCTGAAGGGGACAGACAGTCCTTAAAACACACCCCGAGTCAGTGTAATTGCTCCCCCCACCTCACTCAAACACTATCTTTTTAACTCTTTCCCTGTTCCCTTTTAAAAAACATTTCACAAAATGTTCATGGACCCCAGAATATTCCTGTGTACGAATATCTGAACATGCAATATATCAAAAGAAAACACCAACCCTTTTCAGTTTTATTCTAGCTTAAAGGCACAATATGTATTTTTTTTTATTTAAAAATATAAAAAATCACTATATCTATGTTATATATTTTTTAAAGTTGTGTATTTACATTATCCCGACAGTTCCAATTAACTTCTTAATCCAGAGAAATTCATATTTTAATTCGAAGACACGGACCGTGTCTTTATTTCCGTTTTGTCGCCGTCAATGCCGTCATATCCGTGTTGTCTCTGGTTTCCGCTCGTGCTGCCATGGCAACCAGAGCTATGAACCAGAGCCCTCTGATAGTAACCAAACTGACGCGGACAACTGTGTAGTTCGCAATGTCTATTTGCACGCTGTTGTTGTTTCGTTCAAACATTATGGACCATGGCAAGCAGACTTTGGATAAAAAAGGAGAACTAAACCGAGAATCAATATCAGCGCGGTGTTTTCGAGATGTCGAGAGCTCACATGGACACTATATAAACGAAGGCTCCACGTCCGAGACTTCGACAACTCCTACATGTACTTTATTAAACAGGTGAGCACATTTACATAAAACTAATCAAGGTTATATAGTTCAACAATGATAAAATGTTAGAATATGATCTGTATGTTATTCTAATGTTGATCTAGCTTACTGCTAGTCTCATACACACAAACTAACGTTAACACATACATTTCAACACATTCAAATGCAGTTTAGAGTGATAGTGTAATGTTAGACCAAGTGAAACAACGCTGCGTTACCTCTCAAGTTTAATTTGTCTAATAAACTGACCTGTGAGTAGTAATTCTGCGTGTAGTTCGGTAGAATGAAATGTCCATATTCCTTTTATATCCGCGGGACTCGCATCGCGTGTGGAGCTGATAGCTGTCTCTTAGCAATCCCGAACTGCTTCATATCACAGTCATGAAAAGCATCGATGTATTCAGTAATCCATATACATTATTAGATCGGTCGGCTTGACGTTGACGACAAAATCCATAATTCATAGCAAATGTTGCGTCATCAATCTACGCCTTTGTTATTGTAAATAGGTTAGCGACCCCTAGTGGAGAAAAAATCCCATACTGTACGTTTAATGCATTATTTTTAATCAACACTTGAATGTGGGTAAGTTTCATAAAAAAGCAGCATTTTGAGTAAAAAGCTGAGAAAAATCACGTTTTTATCAAAGACTTTGTCCAGAACAGATTCAGTGATGATCAAAACATAGATGGAGTAGATCGAGTCCATTAACATTAAAATGGCACTTAAATAAAAACATGCACAGGTATTTGAGTCTGCAACGTTCACAAATCAGCACACTGCCACTATTACAGCTGTAAATGCACATTTGGTATATAAGAGGATCATTGAGTAGACAGCTTCACTGATTATAACGGAACTTTGTGAGATTGCCATGAACTGAAGTGATTATAATGGTAGTGCGCTTTGCATGCTTTCTAGGCTATCTACAATATACTTGGAATTTGAATAAAAGTTGTTTTTCATTTGTCTTTTGTTTTCATGTCTGGGTAATTTTATTGGTTTTGATGACATAAGATGCACTACTAGACATAACGAAGGAAAGTTCATTTAGATTCAAAATAACTAATAGCGTGATACCTTTTCTAAACTTAAATACAAGAATACTGTAAAATACTGTAAATTGTCAAATTGCTTAAATTGGGTGCTTTATTAAGATTTAAATGTGAGTCTTTATCTACTGCCACTATTTTGAATTCACCCAACCAGAGTTGCACAGTGATCTCATGAGGATTCATTATTATTGTATACAAGTATATACACACACACACACACACACACACACACACATAATACATGACATTGTTGAGTAGCTGCCTTGATGGGGATCCGGGCAATTGTTTTCCAAAAGATTATATCATACTGATCTGTGCTCAAGTGGAAAAGCAACTGGAACCATTCGTCCTCATGATGGAAAAGTGATTACTTTGGGGTTTACAAACACAGAAAAGAAGGTGCTGAAGCTTTGAATGTATGTTTTTAAAAGTGAATAATGACAGACACTTTCTTTAGAACACAGTTCTGTATGCGGTACAATTACAAACCGTTCCCAGCTCAGATTTCGACTCACTGTTTGTCACGTATTCTAATCCTGATTCTGGAGCTCCACAATTGAAAAACCTGGATCGGTACAGTATGGCATAATTCAGCAGCGGTGTTTGGTCTGATGGTGGAAACTGGAAAGCACAATAAACTTCCAGAATGTGCTGTCAGCACCAGCAAGCCTGTTCACAAAATATACAGTTTTTAAACAAAACACATTTTTACAGAGACCCACACATGATATGCAAAAAAAAAAGTAAATTGTCTGGCCTACAATTTTTTTCATGATATATTGTATATTGTATATTGTAACCTGGAAATGTAACTGCAATTGCCATTAGGACGTGCAACTGATAACCCATGTCCTTTATCCCTGCAAACTCAAAGTAAAAATAATTCAAGAACCTGTTTAGTAATATAAACATTCTGTTAAAAGTTTAGGTCTGAATGAAAATATGAATGTAAAAATATCCAAGAGTCAAATTTAGTAGAAGTATTTTTTTAACTGGTCACCAGATAAGCAGAGGTCAGCCTCGCCTAGCCATCAATCACTAACTATAACTCAACTCCAGAGTCCAACAATGGCCACAGTCACACCTGAACCAGCTAAACTACATATTCAGCATCACTACAAACCTCCAGACAGGCGTGTTGGGCAAGATGGAGACATTAGCCCTCCAGGACTAGGAGCAGGTTTGAACACACCTTTCCAGACAGAATTGAAGATCAACTGAGAGTTAGATAACTTGCATTATTGCTAACACACGGGAGATACATTTTGTATTTTAGTATTTTTAGTATTATTATTTAGTACTATTAATAATAATCATGAATATCATAATGAATATACCCTGCAATGTACTTTTGGCTTACTTCATTTATATTCTTAAAGTCTGCTTAATTGGAAAAAACTATTTTTTTAATTGCTGAGGTCCAACTAAAGATATAATTAAGTATATATTTGATTGTGCTAAAGTGGAATTATTGCAAGTATACTTTAGTTACACTTTAAATATATTGCATTTAAAGATTGATATTATACACAGATCATTCAATCATTATTAATACTAACATTAAAACACATTTTAGGCATAATATTAAGAAATGTGCATTGTGCAAAAAAGAAATACTCCAAATAAATTTGAATTACAATTTTATATTTGTAAGTCTTATGTGATATGCCAATAAATATTTCATACCTAGTATGAAATAAGTGTATTTTTAAACAGATTTTTTTTTTTTTTTTTTAACTAGGGTTTATTGGACCCCATTGACATCTATTGAACGGACAAAATACTGACTTTTTTAATGACATGAGTGAGAATACATGATGACAGAATGTTCATTCTGGGTGAACTGGTCCTTGTCTTGTTGTGCATTAATGACATTGTGCATTGTTATTTCCTTGTGAAGTGGTTACTTAGACTTTCAGGATACCTTAGATCATCTTCTTTGCTGCAATCAAGATCGCCTCAAAGTGTTTGGCTGGTTGGTGAATGATTGTGAACCCTTGTGTTAGCAATAATGCAAGTTATCTGTATTAACTCTCAGTTGATCTTCAATTCTGTCTGGAAAGGTGTGTTCAAACCTGCTCCTAGTCCTGGAGGGCTAATGTCTCCATCTTGCCCAACACGCCTGTCTGGAGGTTTGTAGTGATGCTGAATATGTAGTTTAGCTGGTTCAGGTGTGACTGTGGCCATTGCTGGACTCTGGAGTTGAGTTATAGTTAGTGATTGATGGCTAGGCGAGGCTGACCTCTGCTTATCTGGTGACCAGTTAAAAAATACTTCTACTAAATTTGACTCTTGCATATTTTTACATTCATATTTTCATTCAGACCTAAACTTTTATCAGAATGTTTATATTACTAAACAGGTTCTTGAATTATTTTTACTTTGAGTTTACAGGGATAAAGGACATGGGTTATCAGTTGCACGTCCTAATGGCAATTGCAGTTACATTTCCAGGTTACAATATACAGCTTTCATGAAAAAAATTGTAGGCCAGACGATTTACTTTTGTTTTTTTGCATATCATGTGTGGGTCTCCGTAAAAATGTGTTTTGTTTAAAAACTGTATATTTTGTGAACAGGCTTGCTGGTGCTGACAGCACATTCTGGAAGTTTATTGTGCTTTCCAGTTTCCACCATCAGACCAAACACCGCTGCTGAGTTATGCCATACTGTACCGATCCAGGTTTTTCAATTGTGGAGCTCCAGAATCAGGATTAGAATACGTGACAAACAGTGAGTCGAAATCTGAGCTGGGAACGGTTTGTAATTGTACCGCATACAGAACTGTGTTCTAAAGAAAGTGTTTCCATTATTCACTTTTAAAAAACATACATTCAAAGCTTCAGCACCTTCTTTTCTGTGTTTGTAAACCACAAAGTAATCACTTTTCCATCATGAGGACGAATGGTTCCAGTTGCTTTTCCACTTGAGCACAGATCAGTATGATATAATCTTTTGGAAAAGATAATCTTTTTTGGCAGTGTAAAATTCATATGTGTATTATATGTGTGTGTGTGTGTGTGTGTGTGTGTGTGTGTGTGTGTGTGTGTGTGTGTGTGTGTGTGTGTGTGTGTGTATATATATATATACTATATAAAATAATACAAATGAATCCTCATGAGATCAACTCTGGTTTGGTGAATTCAAAATAGTGGCAGTAGATAAAGACTCACTTTAAATCTTAATAAAGCACCCAATCCCAAGCAATTTGACAATTTACAGTATTTTACAGTATTCTTTTATCTAAGTTTAGAAAAGGTATCATGCTATTAGTTATTTTGAATCTAAATGAACTTTCCTTCGTTATGTCTAGTAGTGCATCTTATGTCATCAAAACCAATAAAATTACCCAGACATGAAAACAAAAGACAAATGAAAAACAAACTTTTATTCAAATTCCAAGTATATTGTAGATAGCCTAGAAAGCATGCAAAGCGCACTACCATTATAATCACTTCAGTTCATGGCAATCTCACAAAGTTCCGTTATAATCAGTGAAGCTGTCTACTCAATGATCCTCTTATATACCAAATGTGCATTTACAGCTGTAATAGTGGCAGTGTGCTGATTTGTGAACGTTGCAGACTCAAATACCTGTGCATGTTTTTATTTAAGTGCCATTTTAGTGTTAATGGACTCAGTCTACTCCATCTATGTTTTGATCATCGTTCTGAATCTGATCTGGATGAATTCTTTGATAAAAACGTGATTTTTCTCAGCTTTTTACTCAAAATGCTGTTTTTTTTTTATGAAACTTACCCACATTCAAGTGTTGATAAAAATAATGCATTAAGATGGAATACAACTGAAAAGGGTTGGTTCTTTCTTTTGATATATTGCATGTTCAGATATTCATACACAGGAATATTCTTGGGGCCATGAAAATTTTGTGAAAGGTTTTTTTTTTTTTTTTTTTTTGTATAGGGAACTGACTAGCCTGACTACGTCAGACTTCCTACTTCCGCTAATTTCATTTCGCTCCTGTAGTCAGTCTGAGATAGCAGCCTATCTTTCAGTTTTCCACCGGCCTGAAAACAGCCGGGCCAATCAACGAACAGAGGGCGGGCTGAGAGCCGTGACGTAGACGCTGATTGTACCGTGGATGCGTAGATTTACTTCACATAATCTCCAAAAGTCATTCACAGCCATGTTCACTCCGGTATTTCGCTCGATGATTTAGTTTTTGCATCATACATGCGTTTACAGTGGAAGTTAGATGCGGCTGAGCATGCGCATAACACACGCCATAACCAAACGTTATGTGATTGGCTTACGGGTAACCAATGATTTTAAACTTCAGACAAGCGCCCCCCCCGCGCGAGAGAAAACACTTCTCTATTATGCCCTTCCAGACTCTGTATACGAAGCAAAGTGAAGTAGCAGAGTCTGGTATTACCAGGCTAGGAACTGACAGGGAAAGAGTTAAAAAGATAGTGTTTGAGTGAGGTGGGGGGAGCAATTACACTGACTCTGGGTGTGTTTTAAGGACTGTCTGTCCCCTTCAGAGCTGAATTTAAGCAGCAGACTGACCAAACACATCACACTCTTCCAGCTTTGACCAGACCAGCTGCTCTTGAGAAGAATTTCAGACTGCAGTCATTCATGTAAGTATACTTTCATTCAAGGGCACTTGACTTAAGATGTAGCTAGCTAACAGTTTCTAATACTTTGCATGAGATTATTGAGCCCAGTTTTCTCCCACTGCGTATCTATAGCACAAGTTCATGTTTTCATTTGGCATGCTCTTTATGTGCAAAAGTCATCTTTTATGTGCATATAGGGTTACGGTAGTGGTGGTGTTTTAAAAAGAGGAGGCAAAAGGCCTGAATATTTTATATAGCTACAGTATATCAAATGTAAATTTATGTCTGTTACTCATAATTTTCCATAAAAAAGAGAGACCAAATACAATTCTATTTTGTATTTTTGCTATAACAATGTAAATTTCTATTTATTAAAACCAAGTAGACATTTCATTAAGTAAAAGTTTTTACGCATTTTTACATTTATTCCAAAATAATAAAGGCAGTAAATATTTAAACAATGAATATTATTTGTGAACTAATATTCAGCTAATAGTAAACTTTTTCATTAGATTTGCCATTAACATCATCATTGTCTTCATTCAGACCGATTTGAGAATGCGCACGAAAACAAGAAGCGGGATTTACTGCACGAACAAATCATATCCAATCATAACCGTTCATATCCAATTAAAGCCCGATGGAGACACTAGGCTTATTCGACTTCATACAGCTCTGCGCAGACCGATCGGTGGCTGACTTGAAGCACTGCATGCCAGTTAGAAATTTTACCCGACTTTAGACATCGCGACGCCACGTGACTGTGACATATGCCATCAAAGTACAGCGAGAGTGATTCGAGAGCAGCCGGCTGGTAGGTAACCGTTTCCAAGATATTCGCAAAGGTTGTTTGAACACTTAATCACAACATTGCACAAATCATAAGGTGCAACCTAGCATGTTTGGTATCCTTGTACTCAACGAGGATTCAGGAATCTAAGGAGATGACTCCAGTGAAAATAAGTCAACCAAATCCAAAGTTATGAACATGTGAACATTTGATTTTACCACTAGGTGACGCTGGCTCGAAACTTCTCAGGCTCCTTCAGAGCATCGTGCCAATGATCCATATCAAGTTTTGTAACGCACTAATGCATTCATAAGAATTTAAAATGGGCAACGCCAAAAATGCCCGATATCATTAGACTCGGCATCTATCGAGACCATTTTAGGATTTTTGGCCGAACAGTTTAGAAGTTCTAAGAGACATTATATAATATTATATAAAGTAGGTGGCGCTGCGCCAAAATGCAGCATGTTCCCTCAGGTCATACTTGTGATGGCAAATACGGCAAATATGTTTTTTTCTGAATACAATAACGCATTGTGGAGATACAGCCTTATGTCTATTTTAGCAAACACTATGTAAAATTTGTGCATGCATTAAAAGGATAGTTCATCCAAAGATGAAAATTAGCCCATGATTTACTCACCCTCAAGTCATCCTAGGTGTGTATGACATTCTTCTTTCAGACAAAGTTATATTATAAAATGTCCTGGCTCTTCCAAGCTTTACAATGTCAGTGATCAGCTGTATATTTTTATATACTTATGAAGTCAGTTTTAAAGTTTAAAAATATTGATATTTTTCTTACACAAACACATCGCTTCACTTCAGAAGGACTCGATTAACCCCCCAGAGCCATGTGGAGCACTTTTATCATGGATAGATGCACTTTTATCATGGATGGATGCACTTTGATGGACTTCAAAAAATATACAGCCGATCACTGCCATTATAAAGCTTGTAATAGCCAGGATATTTTTTTTTATATAACTCTGATTGTATTTGTCTGAAAGAAGAATGTCATATACACCTAGGATGGCTTGAGGGAGAGCAAATCATGGGCTAATTCTCATTTTTGGGTGAACTATCGCTTTAAGCGCTTTATGCATTAAGCACTTTGCCACGAGAATTAATGTTGTACCCTCAACGTAGGATCTCGAGGTGACGACTTCCCATTGCATGGTCACAACATATGGATGTTGTTACCTGTTACTCATAATTTTACATAAAAAAGAGAGACCAAATACAATTCAATTTTTATTTTTCTATTTATTAAAACCAAGTAGACATTTCATTAAGTTAGTGTTTTTAGGCATTTTTACATTTATTCCAAAATAAAAGGCAGTAAATATTTAAACAATGAATATTATTTGTGAACTTATGTTCAACTAATAGTCAACTTTTTCATTAGATTTCCCATTAACATCATCATTGTCTTCATTCAGATGATCCATATCAAGTTTTGATATGGCAAATCTTAAATCACATGAGCCAAATTCATTACACATAATGACACGCAATAGATGTTTTTTTATATATATTTTTTTTACATTTTTTTATACAAACCATTACTTAATAATATTTCAACATAAACATTCAACGCTGGACAGGTAATGAACATAATCTAGTTATTTATTATTTATTTAACAGGTAAAGTAAAGTATTTATCAATGCACATTAAATAACAAATTAATAATGTCAGATAGATATCATTGTAATACTAGTAGTGATGTTGTACAATGAGGACGTTGTCTTGTCTCCAGAAATAAGGAGGGTTTCAACACTGGCACGTTTGCTTTGGTCAGATTCCGAGCGCGATTCTTCCCGAAGCGTTGGTGTGGTTTCACACTCAACTTGAGTCTGTTGAACCATGTTATATTTGTGTTCATCTTACATCAGCACACACGCATGATAGAAAACAGAAAACAGGACACAGGTCAATACATTCTTTATAAATTCGAAGTATACTTGGCTTGTAGTTGTTGTAACAAACTGGACTTGCAATTTAACTAAACCAGCAGTCACTCAAAAGTTCAGGGTACTCACAAGGCATTAATGAATAAGGGGAATAACTGAATCAACACTTGTAATCAGACAAAGATAAGCAGGTTAACCAACAAAGTATATTGATAACTCAATAGTAAAATCAGAGAAAATGACACTTATCCGAGAGTCCTTGATCAAATAGTCCGTGCTTGAGAAGTATTGTCCTTATGTATGAATCCTTAGTCCTTGAGCCCCAAAAAATGAATCAAAATGTCCAAAAAATTATAATAATCCTCCAAGCGTGATGAAATGGCAAAAACACCCCAAAAAAACAAGTCTTCTCTTGAATCTCGATGGGAAATTAATCCATAAGCGACTTCAAAGGAGAAGGCTAAAAAAACACCAATCCGTTTGATTCCAACAGGATCAACTCACATGCCTTCTCTTTCAACTTGCTGGGCCATTTCCCTTAAAGAAGGCCTTCCTTCCCCTAGGTGCTCTCCTGTCAAAATAAAAGTCCATTTTGCCTACTCCAGGATATTTCTCCACCAAACATAAAAGTCCCACATACAAAAAAGACAGAGAAATTCAACTAGGGCCTGAAACTAATTAAATCATCCCTATACATATTTTACACATTATCTAACATTCAATGTCTTCCTCACATTGATAAAATAAAGTATATTTATGTATTTCTCTTAGCCCTAATATAGTGTGACATTTTTAACTCTTTTGATTGAGTAGCCTATTAAATAGACTTTTTTTACATAGTTTTTCATATACAGTCTTTTGAAACTTACAGTGTTTGAAAATATTGATTAGAATATTGATATAAAACAGATGTTTCTAAATCTGTGTATCTCCTACATAGGAATTTACTCTAATTCTACTTTACTCTTTCCCCACCATTAACTGAATTTTCCAGCTATCCATGTTTCCACTGCTATTCGGTAGGGGGCGCTATGACACATCTTCTGAAAAAGTACTGAATCTCCTGATCAAAACACAGGAGAAGAAGAAGCAGAAAAAAGTGATAGAAGATTGCTTACGCATAATGTGATATCATACACATTATGCATACGCAATAATGTGATCATTTGCAATAACATACGCAATAATGTGATCATCAAACAATAAACAGTGCGTAAATCAAAACTGTTTCATGTTACCAAATGAAACGAAACGTAACCAATGAAGAGAAACGACTGTGAAGCTTTGGGGGTGTTGGACTCGATCTACTCCATCTGTGTTTTGATCATCGTTTTGAATCTGATCGAGGCGTAGTCTGACAAAAATGTGATTTTCTCAACTTTTTTGTTTAAAATGTTGCCTTTACTTATGAGACTTACTGAGATTCAAATTTTTATAAAAAAGGATGCATGAAGCTAATAAAATGTTGTTAAAATTTGTTAAATTAGGTATTTTTCAAGTATAAAAAATAATATCTACATTTGAACATAGTATACTGCAAGTTCAAAAATAATATATAAATAGTAAACTAGAAGTATAATCTTATGTTCACTTAAAGAAAACTCACAAGTATACTTTCAGTATAAACTACTAAACTAGTAGTTTATTGAGACTACACTTCAGTGTGTACTTTCATAAACTAAAAAATAAATAAATAGTACTTGTCAAGTCAAGTCAAGTCAAGTCAAGTCAAGTATATTTGTATAGCGCTTTTCACAATACAGATTGTATCAAAGCAGCTTCACAGTATTAAATTAAAATACAACAAGGTTTGTTTCAAGTGGAATTTATTGATTGATAAAATTAAATTAAATATCCCCAAAATATCCCCAACTGAGCAAGCCAAAGGCAACAGTGGCAAGGAACCGAAAAACTCCATCAAGTGACCTAATGGTGTCCTAAAACTCCATCAGGTGACCTAATGGAGAAAAAAAAAAAAACCTTGGGAGAACCCAGGCTCAGTCGGGGGCCAGTTCTCCTCTGGCATTTATGAGCTAGAGGCCAGATTGTAGTTTGAACTTTAAGATTATATGAATGCCTGGCTGAAGAGATGCGACTTTAATCTAGTTTTAAACTGGGAGAGCGAGTCTGAGCAACGAACAGTATCAGGAAGACTATTCCAGAGTTTTGGAGCCAAATGTGAAAATGCTCTCCCTCCTTTGGTGGTTCTGGATATCCTAGGTATGACCAAAAGCCTTGAATTTAGTGATCTTAAAGAGCGCGATGGATTATAGGGCGATAGAAGATCCGATAAATAGACTGGAGCTAAGCCGTTTAGGGCTTTATAAGTCAGTAGCAATACCTTGTAATTAATACGGAACTTTATAGGTAACCAATGCAGTGATGATAAAATCGGTGTTATATGATCATATTTTCTTGATCTCGTAAGAACTCTAGCGGCGGCATTTTGGACTAACTGTAGCTTGTTTATTGAGGATGCAGGACAACCAGCTAATAAAGCATTACAGTAATCCAGTCTCGAGGTCATGAATGCATGAACTAACTTTTCTGCATCAGAAACTGATAGCATATTACGTAGCTTAGCAATGTTTCTAAGGTGGAAAAAGGCTGTTTTTGTAACATATGAAATATGATTTTCAAAAGACAGGTTGCAATCGAGTATAACACCCAGGTCTTTTACTGTAGAGGATAAAGTAACAGGACATCCTATGATGTTAAAGTTGTATTGTGCAAGGTTTTGTGGGCGGTTTTTTTAACCGATAAGTATTACCGGTTGTCTTGTCTGGATTTAATAAAAGAAAATTACGCGTCATCCAATCTTTTATATCTTTAACACACTCTGTCAATTTGGAAAATTGTGCGTTTTCATCTGGCCGTGATGAAATATATATTTGAGTGTCATCAGCATAACAATGGAAACTAATTCCATGTTTCCTTATAATATTTCCAAGTGGTATCATCTATATTGAGAATAACAGAGTGCCCAACACAGATCCCTGCGGCACTCCATAGTTTACTGGAGTTAAGATCGATTTTTCTCCATTTAAATAGACAAAATGGTAGCGGTCAGATATGTATGATTTGAACCAGCTTAATGCTTGTCCTTGAACACCAGTATCATTTTGTAGTCGATCTAAGAGTATTGTGTGATCTATAGTATCAAACGCAGCACTAAGATCAAGTAAAACTAGTATTGAGATACAGCCTTGGTCAGAAGCTAAAAGTAAATCATTTGTGATTTTAACGAGCGCAGTTTCAGTGCAATGGTGCGGTCTGAATCCAGACTGAAACTTTTTATACACATCATTTTGTTGCAAGAAAGAGCCCAGTTGAGCGGACACCACTTTTTCTAATATTTTAGACATAAATGGAAGATTTGAAATGGGTCTATAATTTACTAGGTTATTATGATCTAATTGTGGTTTCTTAATGAGAGGTTTTATAACTGCCAGTTTAAATGTTCTTGGAACATGACCTAAAGATAAAGACGAGTTAATAATATTGAGGAGAGGCTCTTCCACTACAGGTAACACTTCTTTCAGTAGTTTAGTTGGTATAGGATCTAATAAACATGTTGTTTTAGATGAAGTGATAAGTTTATTTAACTCTTTTTGTTCTATAGTTGTAAAGCACTGTAATTGTTCTTGCGGGGTGATAATTGAAGCTGAATTATAAGGCGCAATTGAAGATTGAACTTTTACAATTGTGGTTCTGATGCTTTCTATTTTCTCAGTGAAGAAGTTCAGGAAATCATTACTACTGAACTGTAACGGGATATTTTGTTTGGGTGATGTCTGTTTATTTGTTAGTCTAGCCACGGTGTTAAATAAAAACCTTGGATTGTTTTGGTTGTTTTCTATTAGTTTGCGGAGGTGCTCAGCCCTGGCCGCTTTTAGGGCCTTTTTATAACGTGACATACTGTCTTTCCACGCGATTCTAAAGACCTCTAAATTAATTTGTTTCCATTTACGCTCAAAAATATGGGTTTCTCTCTTTAAAACATGCGTAGTATTGTTGTACTATGGTGCTTTAATTTTCTCTCTGACCTTTTTTAATTTAATAGGTGCAACCACATCCAATGTTCTAGAGAGAATGGTGCTAATAGTGCTAGTTAGTTCTTCTAGTTCATCTGTTTGTTTGGGTTCAGGCAGCAGCTGAGACAGATTAGATAAGCAATTTGAGAAATTATCTATGGTGGATGGGAGGATTGTTCTGCCTGGTTGATAACGCGGCGCCGCATGACATATTACAGCAGTACGTAATATGCAAGTTACCATGTAATGATCAGTGACATCATCACTTTGTGGAATGGTATCTATATCGGTTGGATCGGTTCCATGTGATATAATTAAATCGAGTGTATGATTAAGACGATGTGTTGGTCAGGTGACGTTTTGCTTGACCCCAAATTAATTTAATAAATCTGTAAACGCAGCCCCTAACGCATAATTTGGATTATCTACGTGTATGTTAAAATCTCCAACAATTAATGCTTTATCGACATTGACTAATAGGTCTGAGAGAAAATCTGCAAACTCTTTTAGGAAATCAGCGTAAGGCCCTGGCGGTCTATATACGGTAGCCAAGGCTAGAGATAATAGGGATGTTTTTCTAACATCTAAGAGCGTAACATTTAGTACAAGTACTTCAAACGAAATAAACGTATAAACCGTTTTCTGAGTAACACTTAGAATATCTTTATAAATGGTTGCAACACCGCCGCCACGACCAATCAGACGGGGCTCATGCTTATAACAGTATCCAGATGGAGTAGACTCATTTAGACCGAAATAATCATTTGGTTTAAGCCAGGTTTCAGTAAGGCAAAGTACATCAAAGCTATTATCTGTGACTATTTCATTTACAATAACTGCCTTAGGTGTGAGTGATCTAATGTTTAGAAGACCTAGCTTTAGAAATAGTTTTTGTTTACTAATAGCATCATGTTCTGTTTTAATAACAATTAGATTTTTCCTAGATCCTGCAGTAGATTTATTATTTGATCTCACTAAACGAGGAATAGACACGGTTTCTATGCAATGTTCTACACTAGTATTTATACAAGTTAAATTGGTGCAGCAGAGACTATGATTTGGACTTTTGGTTACTAGTCAAAGGGTATTTAACATTTTGGAGATGTTATCTGACAGAAGATCCGCTCCGAATCTGCTTGGGTGTAAGCCATGAGCACGGAAAAGCCTAGGATGCTCCCAAAACAGATTCCAATTATTTACAAAGAGCAGTTTCTGCTCATTGCACCATGACATTAACCATTCATTTAGCGCAAATAATCTGCTGAACTTTTCATGCCCTAATCGGTACGTGGGAAGCGGTCCTGACACAATGATCGTTGTTTCAGGCGATGTGCTGCGTACCGTATCGATCAGATTCCTGAAGTCTTTCTTCAGAACCTCCGTCTGGCGCAGCCTGATGTCGTTCACTCCCGCGTGCAGGACCACAGTTCCGACGCGCTCGTCACCGTTCAGGATCTCGGAAATGCGAGCAGCGATTTCAGAAACACGAGCACCAGGAAAGCAGTGACTGTGCACCTTACTTTTACCTAACGTAGCGTGTACGTGCCGAACGATGGAATCGCCGATGATCACAGCATCGCGTTCTGTTTCGCGAAGAGGGGAGAAACGGTTTTGTGTGGATAACTCGAAAACCGGGAGGGTCGGAGAGAGTCTTGGTCTAGACCTGACTCGCGTCTTCCGCTGCGGAACCACCCAGGCTTCGTGGTGGCGTGTTGGAGCCGGAGTGAACGAGACCATGGCTGATCGCGACCGATGCTGAGGAACGCACGGAGTAGACGCGGTCGGAGTCAGCGGGTTAGTAACGTTAAACACTGATTTGTGTGCATCGGCGCGTGATGTTTCAAGAGCTAAACACCGGTCTCTCAGCTCGGCCTGTCTCAATAAAAGGTTGTGGATCTGTTTCTCAACAGCTTCCAGCTCAGACTGCAGTGCGTGCAGCTCAAATGTGTCCTCACCTGCACCAAAAGGTAGACTACTTACATCTGATATATTCGCCATTTTAACAGATGGACAGTGAGTTAGCAATGAAGCTACCAATGATGCTATCAATATTAATACTAATTTATGACTGAAGTCTTGGGTATAATCCGTCTTTTTAGTGGTAAGGGTGTAGAGTAGACGCACGATAGGCGAAAATGTTTTTTGTTTGTAAGTGAGTGTGGAGAAGACGCGTTCAGCCGTGATCCACTGGAGTAACCTATAAGAGTATCCGGAGTTGGATCACTAAAGGCTTGAGACGTGTCTGCTCAACAGTCCGCGTTGTAACTATGAGGTTTGAGCAGTAGTGCTTCTCAGTGAGGAAAAGTAGAAAATGTTCGCTGTAAGTGAGTTTAAAGAGAAAAATCAAGAATTATAAATCAAATCGATAGAGCTCCAAAAACAACAACGTGTTCAGACGCGACGCATGCACAAAAGCCTAGAAGCTGTGGTTGTGGCTGTATTAAAATAGTAAACTACTAGGTTACTTATAAGTTCACCTGTGGTACAGATGCATTACAAATGAGAAACCTAGTTGTGTACTTAAAGTTTACTACTGTTACACTTATAGTACACTTAAACGTATACTTTTATATACTAAGAGTGGGCCAATTTAGTCCCAAGCAGTATTGAAATAGTACACTTACAGGTTTACTACAAGTACACATTGATATTAGTATACCTACTATATAAAGTATACTTAAAAAATACTTGAACATTAATTAAGTATACTTCATAAAATTAACTTGAAGTCTACTTCTTTTTCGTTAGAGTTGACTTGACTTGACTTGAGGACCAAACATGACAAAAACACAAGCACATGGCTAGTCACAAGCCATGTGCTCACACAAAACCAGAGATTAACACGAGGCTAATGAGAACACTCATAAGCCTCATGAAAGCACGCAGCCGATGAAAAACCCAAGCTGTGTGCAACAGAGCACAAGGCAAAACATAACATTAAAGCATGTGGCCGATGTAAACATTAACCGTGTGCTACACAAAGCACAACAAGACAAGCGAACAGAAGAACGTACGGCCTGAGCAAATTCGAAATCACACGCTGACACAACAAGACGCTCACGAATTCCCACACAAAACAGAAGTCAAAATAAACCGAAGTGCCGGGATCTGAACACCACGTCTCGCACTCAAGACAACTCACACACAAAGACAAGACAATTCTTAAACTAAAGTGTAGCATGCTAAAGCACAATAATAAAAAGAATACTAATAGCCTAAAAATGGCACTTACATTGGATAAAAAATTAAGAAAATGAAATTGAGCTGGATATTGTGTATCAGATGCATGTAAAGGGTGATTTCTGCATATAAAGAGCACACCAAATGAAAGCATGAACTTGTGTTATAGATATGCTGTGCTAGGAGATTGTGTTGTATGCAACTACCACAGGACTACACAACAATAGCCGCTTTTCCACCATCGGCCAAACTGTTCTCTGTGCTTAATTGTTCCATTCCGTGCCAATCTGGCCCAGCCGGTATGGATATGGTTTGATTTTCAATGAACTCTTTGGAATGTGTTCAAATGTGTCAGTCATTTCCTTTATAACACAAGAGTTTACAGACGTATGAGATACAAATTAAGTCACTGTGTTACAGAGGATGATTGGATATTTCTGTTAGTAACTTGTTTACTACGGTCAATTAGCGCACTTGACCAGCTACAGAGAGCCAGACAACAGACAAGTGACCAATCCTGAGTGGCGAAGTCACAACATGCATGGTTAGCCAACGGTGCTGAGACTTCCGAGCCGAAAATGGTTATTAATCGCGCCGTGCCGAACCAAACTCGAGTGGAAATACAACATTAACCATTCCTTACCACTCTTAGATCCGTTTGGCCTGACAGTGGAAAAGCGGCGAATGTTTCCCAACCCTGTTCCCAGAGGCATGCCGGAACTGCACATTTAAGCTGTGTCCCAATGTGAAGTCTGCATCCTCCGAAGGCCGTATTTGAAGGCCGATTGCGTCACAGCGGCGCGTCGAAACGTCACAGCGGAGCGACGAAGGATGTCCCAATTCAAAGGCTGCACACTTCGGAGATCGCATTTGAAGGCCGATTGCGTCACCGCGGCGCGATGAAGGCTGTCCCAATTCAATTCTGCATCCTCCGAAGTCCGTATTCGAAGGCCGGTTGCGTCATCGCGGCGCGACGAAGGCTAAAGCGACGCCAAATGCACCCTTCGTTTCCCCGTGAAAGGAAGGATACATAAATGGACACTTAGCGGACTATCCTACCCCATAATTCATTGCGCGTCGGTGACGACAGCATTTTTATAAAAAAAAAATTACGGCCGAGAGTTCGCTGGTGGACGGCAAATTCACATTTAAATGTAAGTATTATGTTTTCATTTACTCAAATAGCTAGTGAAACCACAGTTAAAAGCCACAAGTTATTTTTTCTTATGAACTTCATCTTAACTCCATCACCATTGCGTGGCTTCATTTGTCAGGTGGTCTGAGGCAAAACTTGTGCTAATATTAGTTTAATAATTGTTTCAGGGAGCAAGGAGCAGACAGCTCAATTTATTAAACTGCAATTAAAAAAATTAATAAACGAAATAAATTAAATTAAATTTTATTGTAATATATGCACTAGTCTGTCTAACTTGTGTAAATAAGAAATATCACTCACCCTATAAAGCCCACAACAATAAGAAAAGCAGTAGATAAGGCAATGGGGTTTCACTTTTATGTGTTTTTGTAGTGCTGTCATGCAAGCTATGTCTACAAAGGTTTTAACCAAATTTGAGTATTCATGAATATGATTTTAAAAATACAAAGTAAGAAAGTTGAGATCACATCTTTGCTGAAATATATTGTGCTGTTGTTATTAACAAGCCATGGTTAATTTGCTCTGCCTTAGGATTGCACGTGTCCTGGGACAGGAGAGGGTGTGAGTGGGAAACCCACTGCTGAAACTTGGCCTTGGTTTGTCCTCATGGATGAGATGTTGGGACAGAGGCATTGCACCCTCATTGCCTCAATCCCTGAGGACACACCAGGGCCGAGTTCAGCAGTGTGTGACCAAGAAGAGGAGGAGCCAGGGGCAGCAGCACCAGCACCAGGACCAGCACCAGGACCAGCAGCACCAGCACGAGAACCCGCACCAGCTCCACGAAGAAGGCGAGACAGAGAGGACGAGTTTTTGGACTTGATCAGAGAAGACATGGGACTGCAGAGGCGAGGAGAGCACAAGAGAGAATGGACAGACTGTTTTCTCCTCTTGAAAGAATCATTGAGAAATATGTATATATGTATATATATATATATATATATATACAGTGCCCTCCACAATTATTGAACCCCCTGGTAAATATGATCAAAATTGGCTGTAAAAAATAAATCTGCATCGATTATCCTTGTGATCTTTCATTCAAAAAATGTGCAAAATTCTAACCTTTCATTGAAGTAAAAGAATTGAAAGTGGGGGGAAATCACATTATGAAATAAATGTTTTTCTCCAAAACACGTTGGCCACAATTATTGAAACCCTTTTATTAAATACTTTTTGCAATCTCCTTTTGCCAAGATGAGCTCTGAGTCTTCTCCTATAATGCCTGATGAGTTTGGAGAACACCTGACAAGAGATCAGAGACCATTCCTCCACACAGAATCTCTCCAGATCCTTCAGATTCCCAGATCCATGTTGGTGCTTCTCCTCTTCAGTTCAGCCCACTCATCAGGTCAGGGGACTGGGATGGTCATGGCAGAAGCTTCATTTTGTGCTCCACAACAAATTTTTGTTTTGATTTTGATGTTTGTTTTGGATCATTGTCCTGAAGGAAGATCCAACCACGGCCCATTATAAGATTTCTAGCAGAAGGCGTCAGGTTTTGATTTTTTATCTGTTGATATTTGATAGAATCCACAATGCCATGTATCTGAACAAGAAGTCCAGGACCTCCAGCAGAAAAATATGCCCACAACATTAAAGATCCAATGGTATATTAAATTGTACACATGGGGTACTTTTTATCCTTGTGTTCACCAAACCCATCTAGTGCGTTTGCTGCCAAAAAGCTCTGTTTTAGTCTCATCTGACCACAGAACCCTGTGTTGTTTGAAGATCCAGTCGTGTCTGACAATTAAATTTGCTGGAATTTGTTTTTGGATGAGCGAGGAGTTTTTTTTTTAAAGCCTCCCAAACAACATGTGGGGATGTAGGGGTTGTTTGATAATTTTTTTTTTAGGCTTTCTGACCCCCAAGACTCAACTAATCTCTGCAATTCTCCATCTGTGATCCTTGAAGAGTCTTTGGCCAGTCAAACTTTCATACTCGCCATGCATTAAGACAGTATAGACACACGTCCTTTTCCTGGCAGATTCATAACATCTTTAGTTGGTTATAACTTCTTAATTATTGCCCTGATGGTCAAAATGGGGATTTTCAATTCTTTAGCTATTGTCTTACAGCCACTTTCTAGTTTGTGATGCTCAACAATCTTTTGCTACGCATCAGAACTGTATTCTGTGGTTTTACTCATTGTGATGGATGATTAAGGGGATTTGGCCTTTGTGTTTCCTCATATTTAAACTCCTGTGAAACAAGAAGTCATAGCTGGACAGTTTCATGTTCCTAGTCACCCTGGTGTACTAAAAAAGGTAAATATTAATGGGAATATACTTCAGAGATATTTTACTCGTAAAAAATTCTAGGGGTTTCAATAATTGTGGCCAACGTGTTTTGGAGAAAAACATTTATTTCATAATGTGATTTCCCCCCACTTTCAATTCTTTTACTTCAATGAAAGGTTAGAATTTTGCACATTTTTTGAATGAAAGATCACAAGGATAATCGATGCAGATTTATTTTTTACAGCCAATTTTGATCATATTTACCAGGGGGTTCAATAATTGTGGAGGGCACTGTATATATATATATATATATATATATATATATATATATATATATATATATATATATATATATATATTCTTGTTTAACTTTTTTTCACTTATATTTTTTAAAAGGAAAAAAAATTATGCAACTTTAAATGTGTAAATAAAAGAGAATTCATTGCTCGGGACATTGTTTATTTTTGTAATGACAGTCATAATTTCTACATGAAACAAAATCTTCTATAACTTTTTCCCCCCAACTATTTACAACATATTTTAAACATATCAAAATCAACATAAACATTTAAATTTACAGTACATAAAATAAGAAAAAATTATGTAGACTTTTATTCAGCTGAGTGGGAGACCCTGGTTTGCTGCTGGACCGGGATGGGCTCCACAATAGAGACCCTGGTAAGGCCTCCTGCTGGTGGGACATCATCTGGGATGCTCTCCAGAGTGTTTGACTGCATATTTACACTATCCACGTCTACCAACAGGTTTGCAGGGCTGACTCATGGAATAAATATTGAGATACTTTATTACACTGAAGTACTTTAAATAACCACTAATACCGCTTTGGGGAAAAACTACTTGTCATATATTTCAAACCTTAGTTAAGCAAACTTATCTTGCATACTCTAATGTACTTAAGGTATCAAGAGTAAAAGTAAAGGAATTCTGGAGGAAAAAAAAACTTGTCAGGGTTTTTATGATGGTTCTGCTTTTATATTACTGCATATGTTGCATTTTACTTCTGAATATTTTCAAGGTTGATACATTTAAACTATATACTTTTGTGTAGTTTATTGTAAAACAATGCATCATATTGTAAAATAATTTTGTAGTGTTGCTGTCCTGTGTGGGAAAATCACTTCGAGTATTAACGATGTAGTTCCTTACATACCACCACTGGTTATTTTGAAAATTAAAGGAACAAAATGTAGGCCTATTGTCACAATATTAACAAATTGTTGCTAACTACAGCACCGTCCCATTTCAAAGGGCGCATCTGAAGCGCTCGGACCGGTCTAGCGGCGGAGGATTGTTCTTGTCGCCTAGCAACAGTGACTGACAGCTGCCGATGACGAGTGGGAGTAACATTCGCACTGGACTTTTTATATTCAACTGAGTTTTATATTCAAATAGGGTTGAAAACCTGTGAAAAATATATTTACCATGGTCCATTTATGTGCATAATAAAAAGAATACACTAGCCTACAAAATCGCATCAGGTAATATATAAATGAACATTTGAATCTTCGGCTAAGCCGAAAGTAGGCCTACATGACCTGGTCCTCCAGTAAAATATAAAACATAAAAATGACAATAGCCAATTCTGGCTCCATAGCTGTTTACTTAATTATATCAAATGAATTGTCAGGATGGCAGCATACTCTCGCACCGTTGCTTGGCGCCTGGAGCGGTAATCGGGAACACCTGGCTGCACAATTAGGAAATCCTACGAAGGCTACATGGTGTGTCGTTCGGAGGACGCATAGGCTGCATCGTTTGAAGTCCGCAGCCTTCGAAGGATGCAGTCTTCACATTGGGACACAGCTTTAGTGTGTTTGCCTATTCAGACACACCTGATTCAAGTCAGCTTATTAGTAGATACTCCAAGACCCGAAATGGATGGGTCAATTAAGAAAGAAGTCCGGCGTGTATTGTTGTTGTGTCTACAGAAACTAGGTTGGGAAACACTGCAATAAAGTTTAAAGCTGATGTTAATTCTGATCTGATATTTCTTTCAGATCAATTTAATTCCAAGATGTCCGACACAATGAATCTAGAGCTAATTGGTGGACAAGGAGGTAATGCATTCTCATTTACTGGTCAGAACAATGGTGCCAGTTTAGAGAAGATCGGAGTCTGGGTGGGAGAATGGCAGGTGAAGGCTGTCAGGGTCTGGCTTTCAGATGGGAGAGTTGAAACTTTTGGAGTAGGTTCTGGACCGTATCAAGAGTACAAGTTCACACCTGGTGAGTGTTTCACCTCACTTTCCCTGTGGGGGAACGGAGCAGGAACACGTCTTGGAGCCATCAAATTCAAGACCAGTCAGGGGAGAGAATTCTTTGCAAAGATGACAAGCTGGGGTTTAAAAGCCGAATATCCCATGGATGTCGGCTCTGGATTTTGTTTGGGAGTTGTAGGAAGAGGTGGTTCTGACATTGACTGCATGGGATTCATGTTTCTCAAAGCAGTTGAATCAACAGTTCTCACCGATGTCCAGTATCCCACTCTCCACCAACTGATACCAAAGGTGACAGTAGAAGAAATCAAATCCCTCAGTTTCAAGAACAACTCCTCTGCCACACAAAAACAAAAAGTTGAAAGCTCAAAGAAAATAACTAACAAATCTTCATGGTCTGTGAGTGCAAGTTTATCGGCAACATTTAGTACGGAAGTGAAGGCTGGGATTCCAGGGGTTGCTGAAGTTACTGCAGGATACAGTGTCACCATTGGAATTGAAGGCACTTATGGTCAGGAGAACACAGATGAGAGAACCGAAACTCTGTCTACAGATGTAGATGTGCCACCAGGGAAGAAGCTGGATGTTTCAGTCACTATTGGCAGAGCCACGTTTGACCTGCCTTACACTGGCACAGTGAAGATGACCTGCAAGAACGGCAGTGTGTTTGTGTATGGAACCAAGGGCACATACAAAGGTGTCACTTACACTGATATCAAAGTGGATACCAAGGAATCTCCTCTGTAGTGTCAAGACAGATTGCACATGTAATGCACAAGTTATTTGATTACTTCTAATTGTGTCAATGATGTATCAGTTGCTTTACATTCAAGCCTCATTGTATTTTTTGGGGTGGTGTTTGGGTGTTCAGGGGAAATAATATATGTTCAATATTTGTTGTTTTCAAATAACCTTATATAATACCAATACACAAATATTCATATAGCTTCATACTTTGTTTAATCACTAAAAAATAATCTCTAGATAAGGATTCTGTTATAATGTGTTTAAAATGACATTTAATAAAAATAAAAATAAAATAATAAAATTTATTAAATAAACCCTGTGTTGCAAGCATTGTTCCCTCTACTTATTTTCTTATTTTCATTACTTTTTTCTATTGGGTGAACATTTCGGCCACATGAGCAACAGTCTTTATACCAGACCTGAAAAGGGACACAATGTGGTTGAATCATTTAGTTGTAACTTGTAACTTTAATGTGTTATTTCTATTTGATTTGACCCTTAAAGTAACTTAGTGTTTTAATAATAATATACAGTATCTCTGTCGTTCTATCAATGGAATGGGAAACATGGTGCTGTAGTTCACTGGGATGTGCAGAAATGCTTAGGGTTATGGTTGGGATCTCAGTCAATGAGTAATTTCTCACAATATAGTGACACTTTATAGTTAGCTTAATGTATTACTAACTTACATACTTTGTATCATGAAGCGCCTTTTTATATGGAATAAAAGACTGTCCAATCACAGCAAGTTCTGCAATAAAGTTACAGCCAATGACAACCCATCTGAATAGAGGCATCACACTTGTTTATTTATGGTAAATGATGACAGATCTCTTTCACGGCTGAAGGGATTGATTCCTTAAATATTTAATATTCAGACTGTTACATTTATTTTTTCTCGAATTAAATAATTGTAGGGTTTGAGGGCGAACCAAACACAAATGAATCTGCCAGGTGATTTGTTCAAACATAACTCCACACAGAACTCAACATTCCAGACCCCAAATCACCAATCCAGAACCATAAAATCCAGGCTCCAGCCAGTCTACGCTAACCAACGAAAACCCCCAGCTAAGAACTTTATGGCCAACTAAAGGAGGAACGTTGTCAATGTTAGATGGTTTGGAAAAGACTGATTGGTTCAGAGATGGCACCGTTTAGAGCTCAATCAAGATAACAGCAGAAGTTGCTGGATCCCACGACAGAGATACAAAAACAGACCTCCTCCTTCTTAAGGAACTCTCAATGACCCCAAGGTTTAAATCTCTTAAAACCACAGAGACTGAGACTTTAACTACACAAATACATAAAATCATCCCAAAACAATTATTGATGGACTTATAATCAAACATCGTTCCACTACATAATTCTATATTGTGTCTATATGTGTGTCTAATATGCTTAGATCCCATATAAGTCTGTAATTGTTATAACTGTTAGATGTTTGAATGAAAGTGTGTCTTGTTTCCTATCAGTATGATCGTATGTTCTTAATTCAAAAGATGGCTTGATTGAAATCTGTGTAAAATGTTTCGTATTCTTATAATAGTAATGATGTCTAAACTGGCCTCTGTACTCTCTGCTATAGCTGGAGAGTAGGGAGATCACAGATAACGCATGATTTACCTCTCAAATAAAGACAGTGTCTAATTGGTCAGAACTCATCCAGGAGGCTGGACAAACCTTTGAGTTTAAAATCTTAGGACCCAAACAAAGCTTTGGGGCAAGAGAGAAGAAGAAAAAGTAGGTTCAAAATCGATCATGGAGAAGCCATGACGGAGTAACCAGACAGACAAGCAGCGGCGGTTTCTTCATTAGGGCAATCGGGCGACGCACCACCAAAGTGTGAAAGGGACATCTTCAATCACAATCTCATTCAACCACAGAGTTACGCTAGCAGTCACTCACTGTTGTTCTGCCTCTGGATATAGTCCAATCAGCGCCAAGTCACGTTCTGTGGAGTACCGCCTCTTTTTGGGCGATTTCACTATGGCCGAAAATCACCCAGAGTGTTCCCATAGACTTACATTCAAAGATTTTTTTTTTTCGAACTGCAGGCACTGCAATGCATTCTCTATGGGTTCCGGGAGGGCTCGCACTAACGTGCTTTCGTCATCATAAACTTCACTTGTGCAGCGATTGCTGGAAACAAATATACCTCTAATAATATTTAGCCATAAGCTGAAGTGACATCCAATCATTTCCTCAGTGCATAACTTACATTTCACGGACATTTTCTTCATCTGTAAATGTTAGAAAGTCAATATTTCCAGTTTGCTGTCATGACTGGGCGAGCTTTCTGCAAGCTAAACTTCCGTGAACGAGCGCCGCCGCGTGCATGAGCGCCGAACAGATGGAGCGCAATAGAATAGGAGTGCAATTATTCTGACTAAAATATACATTAGCACTAAATTATAAATATATTTAGCTAAAATATTTGTTGTTGAATATTTGTTGTTGTTGGTGAACATAAATGTGCAAGAGAATTTCAAACCTACGTGTGTATTTTTATGATATTAGCTTTGTTTTTTGTTTTTGTTTTTGTTTGTTTTTTAAGTTTATTAAATTTAACTAGCCTACTTCTTTAAAAAGCATTATTTTGTTTTTAGATTGTAATGTTGCAATGCTAGAATGTAATGTGATTTGACCCCTTTTTTGGATAGACTGCAGATAGACAGCAAGGTTACACTATGTTTGTTTTTATAACCTTCAATATGAACATTGTTTGTAGGACAATATTGATCAGGATATTAAATTAAAAAAAGTAAAAAAATTAATACAGTTTTTTTTTTTTTTTTTAAATAGAAATTCAAATACCAAACATCGCCATTTAGCCCAAAAATTCAGATTTATTTGACAATTGGCTATTTCCCAACCCTACCTACCGGCTGAAGTTTTAGCTAAACTTTAGGCTAATGATAGCTACATTATTATCACTGTTAAATTGTTATTTAACAATTAGCCTACATTCAGTCCTGGATTAATAATTCAGTTAGCACCAGCCGCCACTGCAGACGAGTAACTATGTAGTCGAGCAGACGAAAGAACCCAAATCAAGATCAGAAGAACATGGGTTAAACAGCTTCATTCAAGCCATCTAACTACTCTCGTCTTAATTTTCTTTATTTTCTTAGTTTTCTTTTCTTTTCCGTTGTGAGTCTCCGTTCTAAGTTAAGTTTTGCGGCAAAGTTTCGCCCACGATTCGACTGCAAAGCCTGCTTTCAGCTTCAAAGACTTTCCATTCATCCGCCAGCACACCACATGATTGGCCGCCCCAGACATCTATCCAGGCACGAGGAGACGCCAGCGAACCTGGGAAACCCCTTTCACTTTATAAGTGCATATAGAAACTTGGGATTTCATCATCTCACTCTTAAAACTCATTCTTTCCTCACTCTCTTTCTTTCTGCAACTCGAATGAATGTGTGTGTGTGTGTGTGTGTGTGTGTGTGTGTTTGAGTTAGATATTAGTTTTATGTGTTCGAATAATCAATAAAGTCTTTAAAAAGTATTTTAAAGAGAAGTTTTACTTGTGTTATGTGCTTACGAATTTAATGTCTTAAACTGCTGATCTAAGTTACCTTGCTAATAAATAGTGTTTCACTATAGTTTGGATATTTATATCCGCTGCAGAGCTGATAGTTACGGCCGGTTCAAATGAACCCTAGACGAGTCATTTGCTCAGCCGTAATAAGTGATTCTTTCAAATTCCCTATAAATTAATTAATAATTCCTTTTGAGCTAAATTGACCTGTCAGAATTACTAAATTATCTTACATAATAAAGGCACATTTTAAAGCATTTTTTTTCTAAGCAGTGTCCTACAGCAGGGGTATATATATATGTGTGTGTGTGTGTGTGTGTGTGTGTATTTATATGTGTATGTATGTGTATGTAGTCTTGCAGTATTTAAGGGTGCTTTCACACCTGCCTCATTTAGTTCGGTTGAATCGCACTAGAGTTCGTTTTCCCCGTTGGTGCGGTTCGTTTGGGCAGGTGAGAATGCGGCAATCGCACTCGGGAGCGCACCAAAAGCGGACCAAACAACGCTTTGAAAGGAACTCTGGAGCGGTTTGTTTGTTGTGAGAACGTGCGCATTCTTGGACTAAACCAGTTACTGTAGTCAGCTGCGCTGTGATTATGGGATGAGGAGAAATGTTTGTTGACAGTTTGCACTTTAAGCATGGCAGCTCGCGAACAAACTTGGAATTTAACATTATTTTTAAGCCGCATCCTCGCTTCATTCTCAAATATTATTGTTTGTCTAAAGTGGTGTAGACAAACTTTATAATAAAATATTATAAATATAGCCCACGCAGTCGTCTCTCCATAGTATTCAGCGGCGTGTTTTCTGCCGGATTTTCCACCTCTTTATTTACTTCCGCAAGTTCTGTTGGAATTTTCCTGCACGTTAATTCTGACCAAACAAAGTGCAGATATGGAAATGCGTTCAGGACACATCTGGCCAACGAGTGATGTGGATGCTGTCACGTGACTGCATTTTGGTTCGTTTTATCAACTCATAAACTGATTCGGACCAGAGCGATCAGTGTGGTGTGAAAAGGAACCAAAACGCCTGAAAAATGCTACAAAGTATCATTTTTCACCCTTGATCCGGACCAAATGAACCGAACTACAGATGCGAAAGCACCCTAACTAAAGATAATTGCATTTACTAAAGTGCTTCTAACACTTACAGAATGTATAGTATATTAATTATGTAAATGTAACCACTTCTTTGGAATTAAAATAAATGTAACAAACCACTGTATTAAAAGGTTTAATAAAGCTACATGTGTGACCTTATGGAATTTTGACCAGATCTGGGTTTAAAGGTTCTTGACTACGCCACCTGGTGCCTCTCACACCAGGATATACTTTGCACCTTAACTGCTAAATACCTAATCTAAGGCAAGCAGGTTCGTAGAAATACACTAAAGATGAACTAGACAGAGACGTGCTTTCAGTAGAAAAATAATAACAAAACTTTATTGTACAATGGTATAATTAAAAGAGCCACACCGTCAAACTAGAGGCACAGTACTAAAGCGAGAGACCAGACCTGGTATTGGCTGTTACAATGGACAATACGATTAACAATTTAACTGGAAAATACTGATTCACTGTCAAGGCAGGTTACCTGTCCAGGATACGCGTGACGTTCACCGCCCGTGCTCTGGAATCTGGTGCCCACGATCACATGCATTCACACACACAGACACACACACACACACACACACAGACACACACACACACACACACACACACACACACACACACACACACACACACACACACACACACACACACACACACACACACACACACACACACACAGTATATATGTGTATATAAATCCTTTTTATTTTTATTTACCATGGTATGGTAATAATGTATCATGCATGCTGTTAATTTCCTATAAGGTATTTGCTTGGCTTAGAATGATAAAAATTGTTCCACTCTTTCCAATTATTTTCCACTGATTGCTGGCATGTCTATTTAAGTGGTGGTTTGAATGTTGGTTTTAATGTATCAAACATGGAATTTTCTCAGCTGCCAAATATCGTAATGTAGTGATTACTTTCATTTCTGGTGCTATGGCATTTCTGTGCTGTGTTGGAGATGTTAGCGTGTCTCTAATAAGATCTGTCACAAACATGATCCCTGCACGATCTAATATATAGCGTCTTATTAACTCACTGTCATCCATTGTCTGAAACACATTTCTTCTCCCTCTTCGTCTTTCTGCCATTTTCTCCTCTGCTAAAGAAACTCTTAAGCCTCTTAAAAGTCCTCGTCCGTGCTCCTAACAATTTTGACCTTAAAGGTGAAAAGAGGACCTCTTTTAAGGGTTAAGATGCTTTCTGAATTACTTTTTTCTTTACTAGGATTTTTTCTTTCATTTTAAGAGTAAACGCCCACATTTCTAAGAATTTTCTTAGAATTGTGTCACTAGGAGCTACTTTTTGCATTAAGATTCTTTATGAATACGGGCCCTGAAGTTCAAAACTGCTGTAGCTGTTACTCACCACCGGACGACAGGTGAAATGCTCTTTGTAGATAGACACTAGTCCGCCACCCCGACCAGTTGTCCGTGGGGAGTTAAAGTACCGACATTTTGTTGGCAGAAGTTCAGAAAAAGGGCTCAAATCTCCAGGACAGAGCCGGGTCTCAGTAAGAAATAGAAAATCCAACCTCTGCGCAGAGAACAGATTGTTTAAAATAAAAGTTTTATTTGCGACCGATCTGGAGTTTATCAAGGCCTCCTCACTTTCAGGGGATTTGAGGTAAATTCCTTTCCATGCACTGCACGAGGTAGCGAGCAAAGATGATTCAAACACACTCCTCCACGACGAAAACAAAGAGAAAAATAAGGAGTGAGAGCACTTGAGAGCGGAGCAAACTCAGTCGGAACCAAGGAGATTATCCATTGTCGAATCGGATCCAAGGAGCGTCTCTGAACAGCTCGACGCAAAGTGAATGGAAACTCTCCATGCCTCAGCAACGCTAGCCTCAGCTTAACCGCGATGCCAGCCCGTCTTCCCCGGCGTCGCCTCCGCCTCCAGGTCGGAAGAGAACAAGGCCAGCGGTGCAGGTAACCAGGTATGGATGAAAAAAGCGGTGGAGGTGTGTAGTGATAGCCATCCTGTAGTTGATATGGCTGCGCATTTGATGAGATTTTCACATTTAAATTTAAAAGAGTTTACCCGATTGTAAATCAGCGCTAGTGAAGCGCAACATTGCTGCACGGTAAAACAAGTTAACACATATAAACAAACAGACAACAAACGGAGCGACAGACGGCGTGCCACACACATCGGCGCCATCTTCCCTTTCCCAACTGTGTTTAATGATATAAGTAAAAAATATAATAAATATGTAATATAGGCCTACACATAATTAGCAAAATACTCTCTAGCTCTTTTGTCTAGCTAACGTGCTATATAGCCTATCATGGTCATTAAATGGCTTTCCTGAGGTAAATGTTATGTGACATAATTGTTCTCCAGCTGTTATATTGACCCTTTTTGCGCGTTTGAAAAACACTGATTGGTCGATATTATGTATGAGGAATATACATCTCGGTAAGTTGCGTGAGAAAATGGATGTGTGGCGTGAGAGCGTGTGAAAAGTGACCATTGCTTGAGTCTCACGGTCAATGCGTGAGAGTGGGCAGCCCTCTATTACTTCAGGCAGTGACTGGCAATGAGTCTGATCTTCAAAAGAGACAAGTTTACTAATATTAGTCTCGAATTTCCCCGGCTGAAGATAAATACTCTGCTGTGATTTTGTAGATGGACCGTTTTGAGAATACACGAAGCAGAGTTGAAGGGCAAGCAGGGTTAGCAGCAGAAACGTAAATGTTGGATGAATCATATAATTTAGGGGATCCTACTTTTGACGACACGGCGTCCACTCGCTATAACCTCCTCACCCACAGGAAATCGATAAAACCCCTACACCTTTTGCTGTATATCTGGCAGCGCAACCCCAGACACAACACGTTTTCATCATCGTTTCAACTTTGATCAACAACAATGTTTTTAACTATGTAACTGTTACAGTAGCCAGCTGGATCTCTTCAGTTAGTCAGTAGAAGCCACTCGCGTTCTGCCACCCGGAAGTATCTTGGTGCCTATTGTTTACAAACATTCTGAAATGCCGTATACCTGCGACCTCTGGCTTAGTCAAGGCCAACAAGACGTCCACGAGTCTACGCTCGGATTACACTGGCACTGTCAGTCCGACACCCTACGTTACAAGCACAGAGCTAGCCGCTGCTCCACTGTGACAATGCGCAACATCTACCATGTACTGGCCAGCCAATATGACCCCCCTCGGTTATATTATCCCTTACACCACTCGGGCGAAGATATTGGTACAGCGTTTATGGGATAAGAAGCGCGACTGCGATGATCCGCAGTTATCTGAGGAACTCCTTACTTAATGGTCCGAGTGGGAGAAGAAGTTGAGTGGATTTGAGAAGATATCTCTACCCCGATGCTCTGCCAGCTCACAGATGGATCACCCGCCCTGTAGATACGACGTCCACGTTTTCTGTGATGCATCGGAGCAGGCAGACGGTTCAGTGGCCTATCTGCGGACAGAAGACAAAGAAGGTCAAGTAGAAGTCTTCTTAATCGCTGCCAGATCCCGCGTTGTGCCCCGCAAGCGACAATCTATACCCCGACTAGAGCTGTGTCCCACTATTACTGGAGCGCATCTCTCCCAGCTCCTGACTACAGAGCTTACAATTCCTATTCACTCCACCATGCTCTGGTCAGACTCCACCACCGTGCTCACATGGCTGACTTCGAGCTGGGATGATCTGCAGTTATCTATCTATCTATCTATCTATCTATCTATCTATCTATATATACTGTATATATATATATATATATATATATATATATATAGAGAGAGAGAGAGACAGAGACAGAGACAGAGACAGAGAGAGAGAGAGAGAGAGAGCACATGTGGGTATACTTCCTTTATTTTCCATTAATAATTCCCTTTAATTGAACATGCTCGTTGAATGTGCGTAGCCTACATATGATGGTATTTGACCAGCTGAGAACTCATGAAGAGTTTATCAAATGCTCGAAGGAGTCAAAACAGCGTCACACAAGATCTGCCTGTCCTAAACTGTGATGGGCAACATCGTGACTATGATGAGAAAAAAACAGGTATGCTTGAGCATTCTGTTCTTCTAAGGGTCACATCATGTGACATCATGTCCCATTTTTTTGGTTGGTTTATATGCCTTTGGTCCATGTTGAGTTAATATTTCAGTCGAACCGCACTAGAGTTCGTTTGGAAGTGGACCAAGACTCATCTTTTCAGCATTCTCGGTCCGCTTATTTGGTTCACACCAGGGTTCAGATGGCAGCGTTCACACTTATTCAAATGAACCACATTAACAGAGCAATCGCACTAGGGTTTGTTTTAATCCAACCAAACATGCCGAGTGTGAACACAACATATGTGTCTGTATTAAAAACATGTTGAATGTATAGTTCCCCTGAACATCCAAGAAAATTACAGTTAAATATAATAGAAGAGTTGAATATTATGAAGAGTTTAACTGTTCTGCATGGGATTTAATAAAAAAACAAAAACAAATACAGGACTGTTGTCACGGTTTTGTTTTTGGGTTTGTCCATGTCATGTTTCCTTGTCTGTCATGTGATCCTGCCATGTGTTTCCCTTCTTCTTTCTTTTGTTTTTTATGGCGGTTGGCAAACCAACTTAATGGTGCATTACCGCCACCGACTGGGCTGGAGTGTGAATCAGGAGATATTGGAACTTAACTAAAAAAAAAAAAAAAATTTTTTTTAAATTCAATCTTTGTCTCTCAGAAACTTAATAACAAAGTGATAAATGTTACTGGATGTTTTCCCTAATAAACCTTGCATTGTAAAATTATTCTGATTGACCATTCCGGGAGACTGAAAAAGATGGTTTCTTTCTTGGCTGTACTTTGTGCACTGAAATAAAATATGCTCTACAGTTTCTAAATGACTACAATGTTGGCATTTCCCTGTTGGATGTTTCCCTATTATCTTCAATGAAGAATTGAGCCCTGTGTGTCCTATTCTTAACCGTGCAATTATACTTTCCTCTCTTCTACTCCTACACTCTGTCCTTCTTATATCCACTTCTGGTTGTATATTATATAAATGTCTCCCTTTATCATGATCCACCCAATACTCCTGCCATTTTGATCTTGCATATGCTTTAATGAACATTTTAGCTTCAGATTTGCTATATGGAACTTGTAATATTCTATTGTGTTTCAGTGTTTGTTTTGCAAGTTTATCAACCTCCTCATTCCCTTTCAGTCCAACATGTGCAGGTACCCAAAGAAACCTGATTTTTAAATCTTTTGCATTTAACCTATACAAAACCATACAAATTTTATGAATTATATCATTTTTTATAGATTTCCCAGATTTCATTCTTTCTAAAGCTGAATAACTATCAGATATAATCACCGAGTTATTTAAATCATTTCCCTCTACACATTCCGAGGCCAACAGAATTGCAACCAGCTCTGTAGTGTATACTGATAAATTATCTGTTATTCTTTCCTGACATATTACCCCATTCTTTGGAATATATACTGCTGACCCAGCGTGTCCTGTCTTTGGATCCTTGGAACCATCTGTAAATATGAATGTATGGTCAGAAAAATGCATATCCAGATAATATTTAACAATATACCTCACTGCTACTTCCTTTGATTTATTTTTGATTTCCTTATGAATGCCTAAATCTACATCTGGTATAGGGAAAAACCATGGAGGAATAGGAGGGACTGAAACCGTTGAACAGTACTGTAACTTATGTAAATGTGTTTCCCTTGTCTGATGTGTCATGTTGTCATTGGTTCATTGTTTCATTGTTCACAGGTGTCCCTTGTCTAGTCATTAGTCTTGTGTATTTAGCCCTCATGTTTGCTATGTGTTTTGGGCAAGTATTGTTACCTGTAACTGCTGTTGTGTAGGTTTTTGTTTTCATGCCACGGTTTTTGTTTTCATGACACGGTTTATGTTTCATGTTTTGTTTTATTTACAATAAACTCCACTTGGGTTCTCTTTACAACTTGCCTCCAGTGGATCCTTTTTACAGAATACTTGACCTCAAACCATGAACCCAGCAGTTGACCTCCTTCGTCTTCGTCAGGACAACCAGACCAGTACTTGCCAAGCCTGGTTCGGCACGGCACGATTAATAACCATTCTCAGCTCAGAAGTCTCAGCACTTGTCTGTTGTCTGGTTCTCTGTAGCTGGTCAAGTGCGCTATTTGAGCGTAGTAAACAAGTTACTAACAGAAATATCCAATCCTCCTCCGTAACGCAGTGACTTAATTTGTACAGTATCTCATACGTCTGTAAATTCTTGTGTTATAAAGGCAATGACTGACACATTTGAATTACATTCCAAAGAGTGCTGGCATCAATCCCACATTGAAAATGAAACCATATCCATACCGGCTGGGCCGGATTGGCACGGAATGGAACAATTAAGCACCGAGAACAGTTTGGCGGATGGTGGAAAAGCGGCTATTGTTGTGTAGTCCTGTGGTAGTTGCATGCAACACAATCTCCTGGCACAGCATATCTATAACTAGTTCATGCTTTCATTTGGTGTGCTCTTTATATGCAGAAATCACCCTTTACATGCATCTGATACACAATATCCAGTTAAATTTCATTTTCTTTTGATCCAATGTTTTTTTAACTGGCATTTTTAGGCTAATAGATTTCTTCTACTTATTATGCACTTTAGTTTAAGAATTGTCTTGTCTTTGTGTGTGAGTTGTCTTGAGTGTGAGACGTGGTGTTCAGAGAACAGGACTTCTGTCTATTTTGGCTTCTGTTTTGTGTGGGAATTCGTGAGCGTCTTGTTGTGTCAGCGTGTGATTTCGAGTTTGCTCAGGCCATACGTTCTTCTGTCCGCTTGTGTTGTTGTGCTTTGTGTAGCACACGGTTAATGTTTACATCGGCCACATGCTTTCATGTTATGTTTTGCCTTGTGCTCTGTTGCACACAGCTTGTGTTTTTCATCGGCTGCGTGCTTTCTTGTCATGTGCTAAGTGAACGTGGTTTATGAGTGTTCTCGTGTCGTTTTGTGTGAGCACATGGCTTGTGATTGTTTTTCACTAGCCATGTGCTTGTGTTTTTGTCATGTTTGGTCCTTGTGCCATGTGCTCTCCTGTCTATTGTGTAACCCTACCCATGCTGTGGGTTTATTTGCCCCACCTGTCCTCCCTTGTTACTTGCCTTGTTTACTCCCTATTTATTCTCATTGTTTTTTTGCAGTCCTGTGCCAGATTGTCATCGTATGTGCTTTATGTTTCAAGTCAAGTCTAACGAAAAAGAAGTATACTTCAAGTTAATTTTATGAAGTATTCTTAATTAATGTTCAAGTATATTTTTAAGTATACTTTATGTAGTAGGTATACTAATATCAATTGGTACTTGTAGTAAACTTGTATGTGTACTATTTCAATACTGCTTGGGACTAAATTGGCCCACTCTTAGTATATAAAAGTATACGTTTAAGTGTAGTGTACTATAAGTGTAAGAGTAGTAAACTTTAAGTACACAACTAGGTTTCTCATTTGTAATGCATCTGTACCACAAGTGAACTTATAAGTAACCTACATGTAGTTGTTTACTACTTTAATACAAGTACTATTTTTTGTTTTTGTTTATAAAGTACACACTGAAGTGTAGTCTCAGTAAACTACTAGTTTAGTAGTTTATACTGAAAGTATACTTGTGAGTTTTCTTTAAGTGAACATAAGATTATACTTATAGTTTACTATTTATATATTATTTTTGAACTTGCAGTATACTACTATGTTCAAATGTAGATATTATTTTTTTATACTTGAAAAATACCTAATTTAACTAATTAAAAAAAAAACATTTTATTAGCTTCATGCATCCCTTTTTTATCACAACTTGAATCTCAGTAAGTTTCATAAGGAAAGGCAACATTTTAAACAAAAAAGTTGAGAAAATCACATTTTTGTCAGACTACGCCTCGATCAGATTCAAAGCGATGATCAAAACACAGATGGAGTAGATCGAGTCCAACACCCCCAAAGCTTCACAGTCGTTTTCTCTTCATTGGTTACGTTTCATTTCATTTGGTAACATGAAACAGTTTTGATTTACACGCTGTTTAATGTTTGATGATCACATTATTGTGTACGTTATTGCGAATGATCACATTATTGCGTATGCAGAATGTGTATGATATCACATTATGCGTAAGCAATCTTCTATCACTTGTTTCTGCTTCTCCTGTGTTTTGATCAGGAGATTCAGTACTATTTCAGAAGATGTGTCATAGCGCCCCCTACCGTATAACAGTGAAAACATGGATAGCTGGAAAATTCAGTCAATGGTGGGGAAAGAGTAAAGTAGAATTAAAGTCAATTCCTGTGTACACTACCAGTGGACAAGCCTACACAAAAATTCAGATACGCAGATTTAGTGAACAGATACACAGATTTAGTATTGATATATTTGTTTTATATCAATATTCTAATCAATATTTTCAAACAATGTAAGTTTCAAAAGACTGTATATGAAAAACTATGTAAAAAAAGTATATTTAATAGGCTACTCGATCAAAAGAGTTAACAACTACAAGCCAAGTATACTTTGAATTTATAAAGAATTTATTGACCTGTGTTCTGTTTTCTATCATGTGTGTGTGCTGATGTAAGATGAACACAAATATACCATGGTTCAACAGACTCAAGTTGAGTGTGAAACCACACCAACACTTCGGGAAGAATCGTGCTCGGAATCTGACCAAAGCAAATGTGCGACAAGACATCGTCCTCATTGTACAACATCACTATAGTATTACAGTGATATCTATCTGACATTATTAGTTTATTTAATAAATACTTTACTTTGCCTGATTATGTTCATTACCTGTCTAGCGTTGAATGTTTATGTTGAAATAAGTAATGGTTTGTATTAAAAAAAAAACATCTATTGCGTGTAATGAGTTTGGCTCATGTGATTTAAGATTTGCGCTTCAGAACTGTCGTCTGGAGAACATAATGAGCATCGATGCTCCCTGGTTTTCACGGTGCATTGTGGGACTTTTTAGGGGAGCGAAAATTTCAGTGCACTGGAAGGATTTTGCGATTTACTCAGCCCTTAAAATAGACCTTATGTAGAGCAGTGCCATGCCAGGTATGAGAGCGAGGTTGTGAGGGAACAACTTTTCAATGGCATACACTGTAAAAAGCTCCTTGATAACTTACAATTTTCCACAGCTCATGTTGTCTGGGGTTTTATTTTGTCTACTAAAATTTCTTGGAAAGATATTTTTTTAGTATTTTGTCAGCAGAACAATCCAAATGTCACGGGGTGACGAATAAGTGGAACTGTCCCGCTCTATACTTGTTTTCGGGGGGAGCGAGTTTGATGTAACACCGGAACGGTTCCGGGTTTTCCTGGGTAAACAGTCCGACGGAGCTCGCTGATGAGGAAATGAGTGGCAGCTGGGCGAGGAGTAGAGATTGAGCCACGAGGGGGATTATAAAAGGATCCGGTTGATGTGCAGTGAACAGAGGAAGTTTTGTGTTGGGAGTTTGTACGTAGAAGTTCGGACGTCGAAGTTTTGGGGCAAGAATTCTTTTGGGCGGACGCAGACTGGAGGAAATCTGTTGTTGTTGATCTACTGATCACATCGGGCAGTATACGAGAGGGCAGATCGTCAAAGGACGGAGAAAACTGCAAGTAAAGAAGGAAAAGCTGGAAAGCAGTGGTATGATTGAACTGTGTTATTTCATTGAACAGACGAGTGTTATCTGCCAGTTCTATTAGGAAGTTAATGCCTGTAGTGCCCGCTACCCGCCATGATGTGGTGAAACCGCCCCGGCGCCCGGTGAGTTCTGTTCTGAAGCTTTTCAATGTCAGTTGTGTTTCCATAGTCAACCATCTATACAGCTTGGATGTACAGTTTGTCCGTTGAGCGAAGGGAGTCGACTGGGACCACGATAAGAGACCTTATTCACTGTGAGTTGCAGTGTTTAATGTGAAGTGAACACGTGTGATCATTTGAAGTGACTGAATTGTGCACTGGTGTGGAAACTGAAGTTTATGTCTGCCCGTTCCCCAGTCGTCTACTCATGGGTTTTGAAGGTCAAACTGAAACTAATTAACTGTTGTGTCTTGAGCATATGCTGTGCAGGAATGCAGGTCTACCCTGTACTCACCACTGAAGAGGATTTATGAGAGAGATCTATGCATCGCTGTTCTATGGAAAGAAGGCCAGCTGTGGATCGTTGAAACCTGTACTCCCCACTGTTGTTCTGTGAACACAGAGAAACTGTCCCCCTGCCATCGAACGCTGCCATCATTGCTCTGTGGTAAGAAGATTCAGTGTTACGTCTTCTATTCACCATGATTGTTCTATGAACATAGAGAAACTGTCCTCTGCCATTGAATGTTGTTGCTGTTGGGGAGAAGGCTCAGCTGAGGACTATTGAAACCTGTACCCACCTCTGTGGTTCTGTGAATATAGAGAAACTGTCCTCTGCCATTAAATACTGCCATCGCTGCTTTGTGGTAAGAAGATTCAGTTGCTGATTGTCAAGTCTTCTATTCATCGTGATTGTTCTGTGCACATAGAGAAATTGTCCCCTGTCATCGAACACTGTTGCTACTGGCCTGTGGAAGGAATGAGAGAGTTCCCTGCTGGCCCTCCGTGACGGAATATTGGAGTACTACTGATGATTCCCTGCCCGACCCTTCCCCCTATCCCAAGAGAGGTGACACTCAAATAATTGATGCTGTCCTGTGCGAAGAGTAACCCCTTCCTTTGTTGTCAATTCCCTACCAGCGCTTGCTCCAGTACTCACGTTCCGGCTGAAGAGGAGCTGCCGTGCGAAACTCTTTCCAGCGCCTGGGTCATTACTTACCTCCAGCCGAAGAGGAACTGCTGTGCGAACTCCCGCCAGTGCCTGTGCGCTACTTACCTCCCACCGAAGAGGAGTTGCTGTGTGAAACCCCTGCCAGTGCCTGTGCCATCACTTACCTCCAACCGAAGAAGAGTCATCGTGTGAATCCTTATCAGCGTCCACCCCATTACTTATGTCTGGCTGAAGAGGGACCGTGGGGTGAAACCTTACCAGTGCCTGCTTCATTACTTACCTCTGGTCGAGAGGAACCGTCGGGTGAACCTCCCCCGCAACCTGGTGGAAGAGAGAGAGGTGGATCAGTCGGTGGATTTTAAGTTGAGATTGGACTTGTTTTAACTAAATAAAATATAAGTTTTTGATAATTATCTTGTTTGGTCTGTCGTGTCTCTGGGTAACTCCTCGAGGTGGTACGCTCAGCAGGGGAGGGAGGGCCACCCCGGCCTGTGACACAAACATATTAAATAATAGTACAACACACTTAAAAGATTAACTCTATGTCTATCCCTCACAGCCTCGCTTTCATTCCCGTTAAAAATCAAAGATGTGATTTTGTGACTCTGTGAAAAAGCTCTATGTCCGACTCTCTAATCCTGACTACTGATCCAAACGCACTCTTGTGTAACCCCTCAGGTCCTACTCGCCCCGCTCTCTGCATGCCTCGTCTTGAGATCGTCTTGAGATCAGGGGAGTGAGGTTTACTTGCGCAGCTCTTACTAGCTGGCCTCCGTAAAACTTGGACATTTACAGCCAAGGTTCCTGTTCATTCACATTGTATGGAACGTACTTGACCGGGTGCGGATGATTTTGGTTCACTTAGTTTTGTTCTGTTCACGACATATTAACTTGTGGGAACGTGATAATATGATGTGGCCGGAAGATGATTTTGTCGAGGTAACAACATCCATATGTTGTGACCATTCGATGGGAAGTCGTCGCCTCGAGATCCTACGTTGAGGGAACAACATTAATTCTTGTGGCCAAGTGCTTAATGCTTAAAGCGATAGTTCACCCAAAAATGAAAATTAGCCTATGATTTACTCAGCCTCAAACCATCCTAGGTGTATATGACATTCTTCTTTCAGACAAATACAATCGGAGTTATATTAAAAAATGTCCTGACTCTTACAAGCTTTATAATGGCAGTGATCGGCTTAATAAATCGGCCAATAAACCCTAGTAAAAAAAAAAACTTTTTTTTTTTATGAAACTTACCCACATTCAAGTGTTGATAAAAAGAATGCATTAAGCTAGAATAAAACTGAAAAGGGTTGGGTCTTTCTTTTGATATATTGCATGTTCAGATTTTCGTACACAGGATTATTCTGGGGGCCATGACATTTGTGAAATGTGTTTTTTTTGTTGTTTTTTTTTGTTTTTTAAGGGAACTGACAGGGAAAGAGTTAAAAAGATAGTGTTTGAGTGAGGTGGGGGGAGCAATTACACTGACTCTGGGTGTGTTTTAAGGACTGTCTGTCCCCTTCAGAGCTGTATTTAAGCAGCAGAATGACCAAACACATCACACTCTTCCAGCTTTGACCAGACCAGCTGCTCTTGAGAAGAATTTCAGACTGCAGTCATTCATGTAATACTTGTAATACTCCCCTACTTTCGCTCAAGTACAGTTGACTTAAGATGTAGCTAGCTAACAGTTTCTAATACTTTGCATAAGATTATCCAACAGAATTTTCTCCCACTGCATATTAATAGCACGAGTTCATGTTTTCATTTGGCATGCTCTTTATGTGCAAAAGTCATCTTTTATGTGCATATCTAGGCTTACGGTAGTGGTGTGCGGTGGTGTTTTAAAAAGAGGAGGCAAAAGGCCTGAATATCTTTTTATATAGCCTACTGTATATCAAATGTAAATTTATGTCTGTTACTCATAATTTTACATAAAAAAGAGAGACCAAATACAATAGGCTCTATGCACGATCGCTTCCGCGGTTTGTCTCAGCCCGCCCAGTTACATCCGGTTCTGCGTCGGAAGCCGTTTTTGCATTAGGTGGAGATAATGGCAAATTACACTCGCTGTTTGCAAGAACTTGCAGCGGTTAACGTGAATGATGTTAACAATATTGTGAGGCAGTTAGCTGTCACACATAGGAGTAAGAAAGAGAAGGGCTTTAAATTATAAATTTCGAGCTACATCGACAACTTTGAGGGTGAGTATTCTCTCATATCGCGCGAAATCCGACTAGCGAATCAGTTTCTAAAATCGTTGTCTCCGTTTCTGAGAAAATAAATTTTATTAAAGTTTTTCCGCTATACACTTCGCTATAGAACGCTCTATGTGGAATAGTGTTGTCAAAAATATCGATATTTCGATAAATATCGATACTGAAATATCTGAACGGTACCAATACTAATTTCCTGAAGTATCGATACTAGCCGAGCTGTCACTTTCACTTCTCTCCAAAGGCGCGTTGACAAACACCACACGCGCACTCGTCTCATTCGCTCTGGTTAAATAGCAAAAGTGAAGTGAATGGGGCCGATCACACTTGACGCGTTTTTTGCAGTGAGAGGCGCCTATTTTCAATTGGTTTCCAGCGAGCGTTCTGCGCGCTGTTTATGCGCTGCTGCGCCTCGCGGGTCTTCCGTTTTAATGATGAAAGCTAGTTGCTTGAACGCCCGGAGAGTGCGATGATGGAGGATAAACTTGTGGTGCTCTCGCGGGTTACCAGGAGCTTAACGACTTCACGAACCGTAACTACCACAATGTTAACAGAAAGTAAATAAAGTTAATAAAAGGCTGATTTGACGTTTACTTGACTGACAGGACAGCTGTTTCAGTGGTTGCCGAGCAACATAACAAACGCAGCGCACTGCTCGTCCTGTGTGATGAGTGCTGTGTGCCTCGCGTTTTCGAACCTGAAAAACGCGTTAGGTGTGATCGGGGCTAATATAGCAAAGCACCTGAAAGACCGACACTGGGATCTATATAAATAATTTCGAGAGGTTGGTAACTCTTCTCATTTTAACATTTCTGAAACATTAACCAAGATGGCCTAGTATTGTTGTTGATATGAGTGTGTGTTGTCTCGTTTTTTCACCGTAATTCTTAAAGTTAATATAATCTGACTGAGAAATCTTAGACAAGTAACGTTAAATATTTTAACTGTGGTCAAATGTAAATTAACTTGTGCTTATTTAACTTTCTTCAAAAATTAGTATTTAATTCTGCAATTTGCCTTCATATCTTATCATCAATTTGATTACACAGATACTAATTAAACTAAACTGAGCTATAGAATGACATCTTTGAATTCAATAATGAAATGCCTTTAACTGAAAATGTTATGTTTTATCTTATTATTATACATTACTGACACTCTATCCTCCAATTTGATACTGTTAAGTGCTTTGACACAATCTGTATTGTTAAAAGCACTAATAGTATTGTTATCGCGTATAATGCACACACGTTTGTGTTTAAATCTGTTCATCAAATAACGTTAATGTATTAACCAGCATTAATGCTTTTGAACAAGTGCACTACTTCAGGACATTTTTGTTCATGTAAAATATCCCTCATTGTCATGTTCTAGACTTGTTATATTTAGCTTTAAATAATAAAAAAAAAAAACGTAATATTGTGGCAGTTTTTTTCTCCGTGGTATCGAAAATGGTATCGAATATCGATATTTTTCAAGGTATCGTATCGAAGTTAGAAATTCTAGTATCGTGACAACACTAATGTGGAAGTAAAGACGCTGGCTGAGATCCTACCGGAAATACGTTAGCAGCGTTCGTGCATAGAGCCTATTCTATTTTGTATTTTTTGCTATAACAATGTAAATTTAAAAACCAAGTAGATATTTCATTAAGTTAGTGTTTTTACGCCTTTTTACATTTATTCCAAAATAATAATTAAAGGCAGTAAATATTTAAACAATGAATATTATTTGTGAAATAATGTTCAGCTAATAGTAAACTTTTTCATTAGATTTGCCATTAACATCATCATTGTCTTCATTCAGACCGATTTGAGAATGCGCACGAAAACAAGAAGCGGGATTTACTGCACGAACAAATCATAGCCAATCATAACCGTTCATATCCAATTAAAGCCTGATGGAGACACTAGGCTTATTAGACTTCATACAGCTCTGCGCAGACCGATCGGTGTCTGACGGTTAGAAATTTTACCCGACTTTAGACATCGCAACGCCACGTGACTGTGACTTATGCCATCAAAGTACAGAGAGAGTGATTCGAGAGCAGCCGGCTGGTCGGTAACCGCTTCCAAGATATTCGCAAAGGTTGTTTGAACACTTAATCACAACATTGCACAAATCACAACCCAAACAACATGAGCTGTGGAAAATTATAAGTTATCAAGGAGCTTTTTACAGTGTATGCCATTGAAAAGTTTTTCCCTCACAACCTCGCTTTCATACCTGGCATGGCACTGCTCTACATAAGGTCTATTTTAAGGGCTGAGTTAATCGCAAAATCCTTCCAGTGCACTGAAACTTTCGCTCCCCTAAAAAGTTCCACAATGCACCGTGAAAACCAGGGAGCATCGATGCTCATTATGTTCTCCAGGCGACAGTTCTGAAGCGCAAATCTTAAATCACATGAGCCAAACTCATTACACATATTAACACGCAATAGATGTTTTTTTTGTTTTTTTTAATACAAACCATTACTTAATAATATTTCAACATAAACATTTCAATGTTCCACTACATTCAACACTCCACGTCCATAACTACTTTCAAAACTCACTTAAAAACGTATCTTTTTAGACAGGCATACTCTCTAACTCTAACTAACTTTTACATTTGTTTTGACTGTAAGGACCCCACCCTTTCTCCTGTTCTTTTTAATAGTATTATTATGTTATTATATTGCCTGCTTTCGCTGATTCAATGTTAAATGGATTGAGTGTTTTATTGTTTATTTTGTAAGGTGACCTTGAGTGTTGAGAAAGGCGCCTATAAATAAAATGCATTATTATTATTATTATTATTATTATTATTATTAATGCTAGACAGGTAATTAACAATCTAGCTATCATTTATTATTTATTTAACAGGCAAAGTAAAGTATTTATCAATGCACATTAAATAACAAACTAATAATGTTAGATAGATATCATTGTAATACTAGTAGTGATGTTGTACAATGAGGACGTTGTCTTGTCGCCAGAAATAAGGAGGGTTTCAACACTGGCACGTTTGCTTTGGTCAGATTCCGAGCGCGATTCTTCCCGAAGCGTTGGTGTGGTTTCACACTCAACTTGAGTCTGTTGAACCATGGTATATTTGTGTTCATCTTACATCAGCACACACACATGATAGGAAACAGAACACAGGTCAATAAATTCTTTATAAATTCAAAGTATACTTGGCTTGTAGAACATAGGAACTCCAAGGCACTCGAATTATGTTGAAAAAAGTTAAAAAGCCTTTATTTTATTCATGACTTCAACATTCAAATTGGTGACAGGTACACCTACGCGTTGCGGCTTTACATGCCTTTGTCAGGGTGTGTAACAAACAACGTCTCAGGTTCATTTTTAACAGCAGTTAATTAGTCAAATTACAAACACCTGATCGCTCTGTGTAAGGAGACCTGAAGAGAGAGAGAGAAAAAAAATACATAGAGCATATCTAACATGATATATAGCTAAATCAAACAATAAAATAATAATACAGGTCAAAATGCACAAATCAATATTGCATACGTTCAATAATTTTTCTTTTTTTCTAAATCAAATTACACAAGTCGAAATACAAAAATCAAATAATGTATACTATACATCATATAATGCGTAGTGTAACTTATTACTAGAAGAAAGGAAAAACAAACTATATTACAAAAATGGTAAAAAGTCGAATTCTCCGTTTAAGCCTGGAAATGTAGTTGTTTTCAGTGTATAGATCCAGAAAGACTCTCTCTGTAAAAGCCTATTGACCCTATCTCCTCCTCTTATTGACTTATATGTTCAATGCCGATTATCTTCAGTGTACCTGGGCTACCATGATTCGCATCTCTATAATGTACCTAGTAGTGACTAGGACTGTTCAGCAGTAGAGACTTCACCTAGAAGAGATTTTTTAGAGAACAAGTCCAGAACGAATCAGAGATTCAGCAGCCATATCACCCTGTAGCCCAAGACTGGTTGCTCACTGAAGCTAAGCAGGGCTGAGCCTGGTTAGTACCTGGATGGGAGACCTCCTGGGAAAAAGAGGCTCCTGCTGCTGGAAGAGGTGTTAGTGAGGCCAGCAGGGGGCGCTCACCCTGTGGTCTGTGTGGGTCCTAACACCCCAGTATAGTGACGGGGACACTATACTGCCAAAAGAGCACCATCCTTCGGATGAGACGTAAAACCGAGGTCCTGACTCTCTGTGGTCATTAAAAATCCCAGGATGTCCTTCAAAAAAGAGCAGGGGTGTAACCCCAGCATCCTGGCCAAATTTGCCCCTTGGCCTCTGTCGATCATGGCCTCCTAATCATCCCCATATACTGATTGGCTTCATAACTGTCTCCTCTCCACCAGTAAGCTGGTGTGTGGTGAGCGTTCTGGCGCAATATGGCTGCCGTTGCATCATCCAAGTAGATGCTGCACATTGGTGGTGGTTGAGGAGATTCCCCCCTTCTATGTAAAGCGCTTTGAGGTCTCAGAAAAGGCACTATATAAATGCAACAAATTATTATTATTATTATTATTATTATTCAGAAGACAAGCGGAAGACGAGACGAGGAAGAAAGAGATCGATCAAGAATCCCAATCCAAGGCAGATACACTAGGAGCCGAACAAGGGAGATGAAGTGATCAACATTTCAAAAGTCACTCTACCGGCAAGTTGCATTTCTGTTTTGTCAAAGGGTCTCACCTATGCCCCAATACATACAGCAAAATAATTCCAGACTAAAGTGGACATATTCAAGTTTCATCTGAGTCTTCAACTGAAAGTTTGGTATACATCTGAAGCAGCTACTCGTACTTACGATAAGAAGATAACCTTCAAACCTAAGTCAACGTTTATGCCATGTGCATCTAATCCAACGTTGAATTCCTTCTACAAGAAAGTAACGTATGAGATTGACAAGATCTTTGCTTCAAAAAAACGAAAACAATATAACCTTTCAAAAGAAGAAGGAGAAGCTTTGAACTGGATTTCTAATAACAATGATCTTGTAATAAAAAGAGCGGACAAGGGAGGTGAGGTTGTGGTATGGGGTAGACATCAGTACATCGAAGAAGACTTGCGACAACTACAGAACTGTGAGTATTACCAGCGACTGAAATCCAACCCAATAGAAGGAATTAAAAACGAACTGACTAATATTTTATTAAATGCTAAAGAAGAGGGATGGATTTCAAAAAATGAGTGCGAATTTCTCTCTTGTAAAAATCCTAGGATTCCTACCTTTTATATGCTTTCTAAAAATACCTAAAAATCTTGAAAATCCGCCAGGGAGACCTATAATCAGCGGAAATGAATCTATTACAGAGCCAGCTTCAAAATGTGTGGATAGTTTTATTAAACCATTTGTTGGTAAACTTCCTTCATTTATTCAAGATACAACCAATGATATTGAAAATCATTAAAAAAATGAAAATGACTGAATCATCTATATTGGTGACTATGGATGTAGAATCACTGTATACAAACACAGACCATTAGGATGGGCTGGAAGCATTAGCATACTATCTGGATATGAGATCATCTACTGAAAGGACCCCTGCTTGTTTTAGGCCATGTTTTCGTTTGAAAACATATATTTTTCTCTCCGTTTTTGTCCTTCCGTCCACACTGAGACGCCGTTTTTATTAATGAAAATGAAGCTTTTTTGAAAACTCACTCCAAAGTGGATACATTTGAAAACACCGTTTTCACGTTCAGTGTGGCCTGTAGTGCGGCCTGTAGTGGGGCCTGTAGTGGGGCCTGTAGTGTGGCCTGTAGTGGGGACTGTAGTGGGGACTGTAGTGGGGCCTGTAGTGCGGCCTGTAGTGCGGCCTGTAGTGGGGCCTGTAGTGCGGCCTGTAGTGCGGCCTGTAGTGCGGCCTGTAGTGCGGCCTGTAGTGGGGCCTGTAGTGGGGCCTGTAGTGCGGCCTGTAGTGCGGCCTGTAGTGGGGCCTGTAGTGCGGCCTGTAGTGGGGCCTGTAGTGGGGCCTGTAGTGCGGCCTGTAGTGCGGCCTGTAGTGGGGCCTGTAGTGGGGCCTGTAGTGCGGCCTGTAGTGGGGCCTGTAGTGGGGCCTGTAGTGCGGCCTGTAGTGGGGCCTGTAGTGCGGCCTGTAGTGCGGCCTGTAGTGGGGCCTGTAGTGCGGCCTGTAGTGGGGCCTGTAGTGGGGCCTGTAGTGCGGCCTGTAGTGCGGCCTGTAGTGCGGCCTGTAGTGGGGCCTGTAGTGGGGCCTGTAGTGGGGCCTGTAGTGCGGCCTGTAGTGCGGCCTGTAGTGGGGCCTGTAGTGGGGCCTGTAGTGGGGCCTGTAGTGCGGCCTGTAGTGGGGCCTGTAGTGCGGCCTGTAGTGGGGCCTGTAGTGGGGCCTGTAGTGCGGCCTGTAGTGCGGCCTGTAGTGCGGCCTGTAGTGGGGCCTGTAGTGGGGCCTGTAGTGGGGCCTGTAGTGCGGCCTGTAGTGCGGCCTGTAGTGGGGCCTGTAGTGCGGACTGTAGTGTGGACTGTGAAGCCGGTGGTATTTAAAAACGATGACGTAAATTTAGTCATGTGACGTATATTGTACCAATAGATATTCATGTTTATACCAGTATTGTGCCTGTTATGATCTATTCACTTTCACACTGTTGCTAAAAATATTCTACATTGCACACTCTTCATATCACAGTCCTGCAAAGACGACAGAATTTACTCACATTTGCTGTCCTGCTGCAATACATGAGAGCCGTTTTAGCGTTTTAGACCAAACATATGGTGACTGCGTGTGACCTGGACCGCATCAGTGAATGCTGAGATATTTACTAAATAAAATTATCCTGTCAGAAGAATTGCGCGATAACTTCATTATTTATTTTTCCATCTGAATCATATCAGTGATCTTTAGTGGGGTTTTACGAATGCGCAGTAAAGGTGAATCTAGCGTTCTCAGGCGTTTTTCAAAAGTTTCTCATCCACACTGAAACGCCTGAAAACGCTAAATGTATCCGGATTAATGTAGACGTAGCCTTATTGTGCAATTAGCAGACTGGACATTGAATAACAACATCTTGTTTCAAAATGAATTCTATAAACAAATTAAAGGTACAGCTATGGGTGCCTGATTTGCCCAAATTATGCGAATTTGTTTTGGGGATTTTGGGAAAAGAAATTTGTATTTTCTGATTTAAATCCATATTTGAAGTAGGCCTATGTGGTGTGGTGGGGCAGATATATAGATGACATTATGTTGATATGGAGAGGTTCAGAGGCAGATATGCTAGCTTTTCACACACAAATAAATAATACTAATGCAAATTTGAAGTTGAGTCTAGATTTTTCACATACTCAGATACATTTTTTGGACATAAAAAATCTTTAAAGAAAGTAATGGGGAGTTGCATACCACTATTTTTAGGAAAGAAACTGACAGAAATACCATATTAAGAGCAGACAGCTTTCATCCTATATGGATGACTGAAAATATTCCTTTTGGTCAGTTCCAGAGGTTGAAAAGAATATGCGATAAGGAAGAAGATTTTAACATCAGGGCACAAGATACGACTCAAAGATTTAAGGAACGAGGATACAAAAATAGAGTGATTAACAAAGCATACAATAAAGTAAGAAACATTAGTAGAGATGAGCTATTACGACAAAAACGTGAATCACAAGATTCAGATAATTCAGTTTATTTCGTGACCCAGTATAGCACAGAGGCAAACAGAATTAAGAAAATTATAAAAAGTAATTGGGAAATAGTTATGAGTGATCCTTATCTAAGAGAAGTCATGCCTGAATCTCCTTCTATTGCGCACTACACTGAAAGCAACTACATTTCCAGGCTTAAACTGACTTTTTACCATTTTTGTAATATAGTTTTTTTTTTTCTTTCTTCTAGTAATAAGTTACACACTATGCATTATATGATGTATACATTATTTGATTTTTGTATTTCGACTTGTGTAATTTGATTTAGAAAAAAAGAAAAATTATTGAATGTATACAATATTGATTTGTGCATTTTGACCTGTATATTTTTTATTTATTTATGATATTGGTTTAGGTGTACTTTTAAAAAAAAATTTAATTAAATTTTTTTATTCAGCTATATATCGTGTTAGATATGCTCTTTGTATTTTTTTTTCTTTAGGTCTCCTTACACAGAGCGATCAGGTGTTTGTAATTTTACTAATTAACTGCTGTTAAAAATGAACCTGAGACATTGTTTGTTACACACCCTGACGAAGGCATGTAAAGGTGACAGGTACGCATAGGTGTACCTGTCACCAATTTTAATATTTAAGTCATGAATAAAATAAAGGCTTTTTAACTTTTTTCAACATAATTCGAGTGCCTTGGAGTCATATGTTCTACAAGCCAAGTATACTTTGAATTTATAAAGAATTTATTGACCTGTGTTCTGTTTTCTATCATGCGTGTGTGCTGATGTAAGATGAACACAAATATACCATGGTTCAACAGAATCAAGTTGAGTGTGAAACCACACCAACGCTTCGGGAAGAATCGCGCTCGGAATCTGACCAAAGCAAACCAGTGTTGAAACCCTCCTTATTTCTGGCGACAAGACAACGTCCTCATTGTACAACATCACTATAGTATTACAATGATATCTATCTGACATTATTAGTTTGTTATTTACAGGGTTCCCACGGGTCATGGAATTTCTGGAATGTCATGGAATTTTAAAAAGTCTATTCCAGACATTGAAAGTCAGGGAATTTTATATATTTTTTGTCCAAGTCATGGAATATCAGGGAATTTAGTTTGTTGCTTTAAATTTTAGTTTCCATTTGTCAAAATGTATTTTTTCTATACCGATTTTTTTTATCGCGCTGTTTCACACATCTTTCTGTATTGTTGTGCTTACTGTACGTTCACACCGCCGCCGACTTGAGCTTCCAAAGTTACCGGAAGTCGTTCATTTTCAATGGAAGCTGGCTTCTCTCAGCTGCAAGGAGCGTCAAATACATCGGCGTCGCGTTTTGAGCGTCAATCAGAAAGTTGAAAGTAGCTCAACTTTATGGTAATGAGCTATGACGCGGTTCAGCGGCAAGCAGCGGCAAAACGCCAGAAACCAATCAGAATATAGACGTCCTTCGCGCTGGCTGATTCCGGAGAAACATACGATGTAAACTTTCGTTTCTACCAAAAACATTAGTTCCGAGAAAATGGAGGAGAAGCTGATCATCGCCGGTGCTGGGTTTCTTATCATTATCGGATTAATTGCAGTTTAACCATAGAGTGAAAGTTTATCATTTGCATGTGTTTTTAAGTCCTGTCAGTTTAACAGGGCGCGCTTGACAGGGCATAATATATAAAAACGAGCAGAGAGAGAGAGAGCCCCGGCCGCGCGCGCGCACTCACTATTAATAATAATAATAATGGCTAATTATTTTTTTTCCCCGACCAAATGTGACCAAAACGGTTATAAAAATGCTGTCATTATAACATTTCATGGTGTGACACAGACTTCAGAGCGGCCAAAGCGTCAACAAGCTTCCCCGTATTTTTTGACAAGCGTCCTTGACAGGGCGGCCAGAGCTTCTTTGCAGCTCAAGTCGGCGGCGGTGTGAACGTACAGTTACTGTTTAATTTTGTTTAATTCCGTTTGGTTTTCGTGTTTAGCTGCGAACAGAGCCCACGCGCGGTTATGATTGGCTGTGATTTATGATTGATTTTGTCGTCTTGTAGCTTTGTCACGTCAGGTTAGGACAAGGTAAGCTAAAAAATAATAATTATAATTATAAAAGGGTCACGGTAAGCAGCCTTTTCACTGCACATGGCATTAGGATACGACTGTCGCACTTCGCCCCCTAGTGGCAGTAGCACATAATTTTAAAATTGATCATGCGCAGCCATTACCTTCATTAATGTACCATGGTAGAATTAATAAATCAATATATGCACATTAGATAAACTACCAACATTACTTTTGAAGGACAAATATTATGGGTTTTCCAGGACTTAAATAATTAATATTTATCAAATAATTATTTCAGACCTACACTACCAGTCAAAATTTTTCGGACAGTAAGATTTTTAAGAGTTCTTCTTGTCTTAGGACAACTTTGATGCACTTTTTTGATCCACTTCAAATGTTGACTAGCCTACTGTATATTCAAACAGAAAAGTTATTTGAAATAGTAAAAATATTTCAAAATTGTACTGTTTTTGCTGTACTTTGGATCAAATAAATGCAGGCTTAGGGAGTGTCTTCTTTAAAAAACATAAAAAAATCTTACTGTCCAAAACTTTTGACTGGTAGTGTAAATAATCATCATAACCATTTTACAGAAATAGCCTAGTGTTTGTACATTTTAATGAAAACATCAGTTTTTCAAACTTTACACTCATAGCTTTGATCTTAATACTTCACATCCAGTCGGTTGGTTGCATACGGTGTAGTCATTCAAGTTCAAATATTAATGTATCCACGGCTCAAATTGTTTGGATTTAAAACACTGTCTGTGGCTGTTTTTTGTCTGCTCGGTGCTCCGCAAAACAGCGGCCTGTTTTGCCGTTCATTATAGGTCATGGAAATTCATCTTTTTAGTCAGTGAAAGTCAGGGAAAAGTCAGGGAATTTGACATTTGGTTTAGAGTGGGAATCCTGTATTTAATGTGCATTGATAAATACTTTACTTTGCCTGTTAAATAAATAATAAATGATAGCTAGATTATGTTCATTACCTGTCTAGCGTTGAATGTTTATGTTGAAATATTAAGTAATGGTTTGTATAAAAAAAATGTAAAAAAAATATTGCGTGTTAATATGTGTAATGAGTTTGGCTCATGTGATTTAAGATTTGCGCTTCAGAACTGTCGTCTGGAGAACATAATGAGCATCGATGCTCCCTGGTTTTCACGGTGCATTGTGGGACTTTTTAGGGGAGCGAAAATTTCAGTGCACTGGAAGGATTTTGCGATTAACTCAGCCCTTAAAATAGACCTTATGTAGAGCAGTGCCATGCCAGGTATGAAAGCGAGGTTGTGAGGGAAAAACTTTTCAATGGCATACACTGTAAAAAGCTCCTTGATAACTTATCATTTTCCACAGCTCATGTTGTCTTGGAAACAATTTCTTGGAAAGATATTTTTCCAGTGTTTTGTCAGCAGAACAATCCAAACATATTAAATAACAGTACAACACACTTAAAAGATTAACTCTATGTCTATCCCTCACAGCCTCGCTTTCATTCCCGTTAAAAATCAAAGATGACGCCTCTGTGAAAAAGCTCTATGTCCGACTCTCTAATCCTGACTACTGATCCAAACGCACTCTTGTGTAACCCCTCAGGTCCTACTCGCCCCGCTCTCTGCATGCCTCGTCTTGAGATCGTCTTGAGATCAGGGGAGTGAGGTTTACTTGCGCAGCTCTTACTAGCTGGCCTCCGTAAAACTTGGACATTTACAGCCAAGGTTCCTGTTCATTCACATTGTATGGAACGTACTTGACCGGGTGCGGATGATTTTGGTTCACTTAGTTTTGTTCTGTTCACGACTTATTCACTTGTGGGAACGTGATAATATGATGTGGCCGGAAGATGATTTTGTCGAGGTAACAACATCCATATGTTGTGACCATGCGATGGGAAGTTGTCGCCTCGAGATCCTACGTTGAGGGAACAACATTAATTCTCGTGGCCAAGTGCTTAATGCATAAAGCGCTTAAATGATTTACTCACCCTCAAACCATCCTACTGTAGGTGTATATGACATTCTTCTTTCAGACGAATACAATCGGAGTTTTATTAAAAAATGTCCTGACTCTTACAAGCTTTATAATGGCAGTGATCGGCTTAATAAATCGGCCAATAAACCCTAGTAAAAAAAAAAAAAAAAAAAAAAAAAAAAAAACTGATTTTTCTTAGCTTTTTACTCAAAATGTTGCTTTTTTTATGAAACTTATAAAAACTGATAAAGAATGCATTAAGCTAGAATAAAACTGAAAAGGGTTGGTTCTTTCTTTTGATATATTGCGTACACAGGTATATTCTTGGGTCCATGAAATTTTTTTGAAATGTTTTTAAAAAAAAGGGAACTGACAGGGAAAGAGTTAAGAAGATAGTGTTTGAGTGAGGTGGGGGGAGCAATTACACTGCCTCTGGGTGTGTTTTAATGCCTGTCCCCTTCAGAGCTGAATTTAAGCAGCAGACTGACCAAACACATCACTCTTCCAGCTTTGACCAGACCAGCTGCTCTTGAGAAGAATTTCAGACTACAATTATTCATGTAAGTATACTTTCATTCAAGGGCACTTGACTTAAGATGTAGCTAGCTAACAGTTTCTAATACTTTTCACAAGATTATCCAACCCAATTTTCTCCCACTGCGTATCTATAGCACAAGTTCATGTTTTCATTTGGCATGCTCTTTATGTGCAAAAGTCATCTTTTATGTGCATATAGGCTTACGGTAGTGGTGTGCGGTGGTGTTTTAAAACGAGGAGGCAAAAGGCCTGAATATAGCCTATTGTATATCAAATGTAAATTTATGTCTGTTAATTATAATTTTACATAAAAAAGAGAGACCAAATACAATTCTATTTTGTATTTTTTGCTATAACAATGTGAATTTATATGTATTAAAACCAAGTAGACATTTCATTAAGTTAGTGTTTTTACGCATTTTTACATTTATTCCAAAATAATAATTAAAGGCAGTAAATATTTAAACAATGATTGTATTTGTCTGAAAGAAGAATGTCATATACACTTAGGATGGTTTGAGGGTGAGTAAATCATAGGCTAATTTTCATTTTTGGGTGAACTATCGCTTTAAGCGCTTTAATTCTCGTGGCCAAGTGCTTAATGCATAATGTTGTTCCCTCAACGTAGGATCTCGAGGCGACGACTTCCCATCGCATGGTCACAACATATGGATGTTGTTACCTCGACAAAATCATCTTCCGGCCACATCATATTATCACGTTCCCACAAGTTAATAAGTCGTGAACAGAACAAAACTAAGTGAACCAAAATCATCCGCACCCGGTCAAGTACGTTCCATACAATGTGAATGAACAGGAACCTTGGCTGTAAATGTCCAAGTTTAACGGAGGCCAGCTAGTAAGAGCTGCGCAAGTAAACCTCACTCCCCTGATCTCAAGACGAGGCATGCAGAGAGCGGGGCGAGTAGGACCTGAGGGGTTACACAAGAGTGCGTTTGGATCAGTAGTCAGGATTAGAGAGTCGGACATAGAGCTTTTTCACAGAGGCGTCATCTTTGATTTTTAACGGGAATGAAAGCGAGGCTGTGAGGGATAGACATAGAGTTAATCTTTTAAGTGTGTTGTACTGTTATTTAATATGTTTGGATTGTTCTGCTGACAAAACACTGGAAAAATATCTTTCCAAGAAATTGTTTCCAAGACAACATGAGCTGTGGAAAATGATAAGTTATCAAGGAGCTTTTTACAGTGTATGCCATTGAAAAGTTGTTCCCTCACAACCTCACTTTCATACCTGGCATGGCACTGCTCTACATAAGGTCTATTTTAAGGGCTGAGTAAATCGCAAAATCCTTCCAGTGCACTGACATTTTCGCTCCCCTAAAAAGTCCCACAATGCACCGTGAAAACCAGGGAGCATCGATGCTCATTATGTATGGAATTATTCTTGGGGCAATAATAATGAACGTAACTTTTCAAGAAACTAATGAAAATATAAATTGAAACTAAATAAAATATCTTTGAAACTGAAAAAGAATAAATCGCAGGGAATTTTTTTTTTTACTTCGTTTTTAATACACTGCATGTTTTGCTAACTATTGCTCATATTTCAATCGCTGATCTGAACTTACAGATGCGCTTCCAGAGTTTTCATTTACGCTTCTGAAGTTTTCGTTTAGGCTGCCTGAGTTCTCTTACGAGAGGTCTCTCGTACTGCGTAAGATATCTTACGCTAGGGGAAAATCCTTTTTCCGCGAGATATTGAAGCCAAAAATTATCCTTAATTTTGTAATAATGCAAAACGCGTTGCGGCAGCATGCAGACATAGGCGAGGCAGCTCGCGCGCCTATTGGCTGCTCTGCGGCAACTGCAGCAGCCTATCGAGCGAGGCCTGGCGTGCTGGCCCGCTGCGTCACGTCCCGCCGAAATGGGCGTGGTCTAGGCCTATAAATACCGCTCCCAGGCAGCTATTATCTGATTTTTCATCCTTCAAGCGAAGCACACGCATCGCTGGAGCTGGATAAGAAGCCGCGCCGTCTGAAAGAGAGCACCTTCAGCGGGACGAGTCACTGAAGTCGCTGGCCGCGCCGCCTTCCTTGCCTTCCTGCTGCGCTATCCGGCGTTATATCCTTTCTCTGCTACTGTGTTTATGTATGTGTGTGTGCTCGCCGCCGCGACACACACTCCCATTGCACTAAAAGAGCTGGGCGTCTTTTTCAAGACGCCCCTTTTCCTGATCACGCAGCTCTCGCACTCGCTGACGGCGACTGCCCTCACTGCGAGTTAGTTACTGCCTATGGTGACTCTGAGGACTCACCTGGCATCCTTCTCCGAGACTGCTCCTCATTGGTTTTCCTCACGAGAGACCGGAGTTCGAATCCCGGTCTAGCGGCAGTTAAAATTATGCCGCCAATGCTTCGCTCTGTCAGTTCCCTGAAAAGCGACTGCAGATGTGCATTTTGCAGCCAACGAGCGCGTTGCACAACCCGCTCGCCTGCACCCAAACACCGTTTCTATGGTTTCCGTGCGTCACTGGCGAAAGGAGAAAAGAGCGTTTCTGGTCCCCCCGCGGACGGACCGACCTCCTCTTTCTCGTACATTTCTCATTCCCCTCTGAAGTTCGGGCGACTGGAAATGTCAGTATTGCAGTGAGCAAGCCTGTTGTAATACACGCATGCCTGCAAACAAACGCCAGCACGTTGACGCTCTCTTATAATACTCGCGCTAACTGAGTTACAATGTGTCTCCCCCTGTGGCCCAGTGGCAGACTCTCAGGTTTTTTGCACGCGAGAGACCCGAGTTCGATCCCCGGGTCTACCGGCAGATAAAATTATGCCGTCAATGCTCGCTCTGTCAGTTCCCTGAAAAGGCGACTGCAGATGTGTATTTTGCAGCCAACGAGCGCGTTGTACAACCCGCTCGCCTGCACCCAAACACCGTTTCTATGGTGTTCCGTGCGTCACTGGCGTAAGGAGAAAAAAAAAAAAAAAAAAAAAAAAAAAAAAAAAGGGAGTTATTCTGGTCCCGCTGCGGACGGACCAACCTCCTTTTTCCTATACATTTCCCATTCCCCTCTGGAATTCAGGCGACTGGAAATGTCAATATTGCAGTGAACAAGCCTGTTGTAATGCACGCAGGCCTGCAATAAACGCCAGCATGTTGACGCTCTCTGTTTCTATGGCAACTTCTCGCTCGTTCAGTTCCAGTAAATGTGACTGTTCCAGTGTATCCTGCAGTAAACAAGTCGGTTCTGTCACCCGCTTGCCTGCACACAAACGCCGTTTTTACGGCTACCCAGATAAATCCCATAAGTGTGAACTTTTCTGGTGTCCCGGCCACGGCCGATGGTTCTTTATGTGTAGAAAGAATGCCCACTGCCCAGTGCCCATCTCTACACACAAGCACAGCCCGTCACTCAGGGCTCGCGCACATGAATCGACTCAGATCGATTGCGCTTCAAACATGGTGAATGTGCCCACTAACACCACGTTATGCATGTCTCACGGTTTCTGTAAAAACGAAACCAACGTGCATTCGCTTCACTCAAGCGAACGATGCTTTCAGTGTGGTAAATGTGCCCGCTGTCCCGCGCCCACATCCACACATAGACATGACAGTTCCTACGGGAACCGCCCAGCCCTCCCCCTCGCGGTTGACCACCGCAGAGGAGTCGAGCGCGGGCAATCTGCCCGCTGTTATCAGCGCGCCCCATGCCTCAAATGTCACGAGCGCGACGCTTGTGTTACAGCACTCCGAAGCCTCCCCATCGCTGAGCGAGCGGAGCGCGCTTCGTATTCAACCCCTAGCTATTCATGCGGACGCATGGGCAAAGCTGCCCGGGGTTTCGAAGTGGGTGCTGAACATTATAAAAAGAGGCTATTCGCTACAGTTTCGCCGACGCCCTCGCCGCTATGTGGCGCGCGTCGAGACCACGGTAAAAACAGAAGTAGCACATTTACTTAGAGCCGAAGTGGCGAAACTATTGAGCAAAGGGGCCATAGAGCCTCTCTCTCAAGTTCAGAGCGAAGGAGGGCTATACAGCAGATACTTCCTGGTACCGAAAAAGACGGGGGTCTCAGACCCATACTAGATCTAAGGCAACTGAACAAAGTGCTTGTGAAGCGACAGTTCAGGATGCTCACGACCAGACAAATCCTTGTGCAGATTCGCCAAGGAGATTGGTTTGTCAATAGATCTGAAAGACGCGTATTTTTCAAATACAGATAGCGTCACGTCACAGGCGATATTTGAGATTCGCCTTCGGGGGCCAGGCATATCAGTACACAGTCCTGCCGTTCGGTTTGTCCCTGGCACCCCGTACATTTACGAAGTGCATGGATGCGGCGCTCGCACCCCTCAGAATGAGAGGCATGCGAGTCCTGAACTATTTGGACGATTGGCTGATTCTAGCGCAATCTCGCGCAGTGCTCATAGAACACACGACCATTTTACTCGATCACCTCGAGGATTTGGGTCTCAGTGTCAATTGGGCGAAGAGCTCTCTGTTACCCAGTCAGAAGATATCTTTTCCTGGGCACAGAATTGGACTCGCTGTCCATGATAGCGCGACTATCGCCACAGCGCGCGGTAGACATTCAACGCACAGCGAACGCGTTTCGCTGCGGCGCGTCTGTCCCGCTCAAGAAATTTCAGAAGATGCTAGGTCTCATGGCCTCAGCATCGTCAGTGCTCCAGCTGGGCCTGCTCCTCATGCGCCCGCTGCAGTTTTGGCTGAAAGCGCGAGTCCCACGCAGAGCGTGGGCATCCGGTTCGCTTCGCCTCAGGGTCAATCAGAAGTGCGTCACAGCTCTGAAACCTTGGAGAGCGAACAACTGGTACCAATCAGGTGTAAGCCTGGGGACTTCCTTGAGGGTGAAAGTGGTGTCCACGGACACGTCCACCTCGGGATGGGGAGCGCTGCTCGAGGGCAGACCGTTCTTCGGCCAGTGGTCGGAACGGGAGAAGCTCCTGCACATAAACTGCCTCGAAATGCTGGCAGTAGACAACGCGCTGACACGTTTTTGTCCCCAGATAAAAGGACGCCACGTCTTGGTCCGTTCGGATAACATGTCTGTGGTGTCCTACATAAATCGCCAGGGCGGCCTCAGGTCCAAGAACCTGTACAGGCTGGCAGAACGCCTCCTGGTATGGGCTCAGTGCAACCTGCGCTCGCTCAGAGCAGCGCACGTGCCAGGGCTCCTGAATATAGGACCGGACAGACTGTCCAGGAACAATGTTCCGGTAGGCGAGTGGTCTCTACACCCACAGACAGTCCAACTGCTGTGGAAGAAATTCGGCAGAGCGGAAGTAGACCTGTTTGCGTCTCAAGAAAACGCTCACTGTCAGGAATTTTTCTCCAAGAGCAGGAGCGCGCTGGCCCATGTGTGGCCCCGCCGCCCGCTCTATGCTTTTCCCCCCGTCTCTCTCCTGCCTCAGGTGATAGAACGGATCAGGGAAGAAGGATGCTCAGTACTGCTGGTGGCACCGTTCTGGAAAAACCAACCTTGGTTCCCAGTCGTGATGCAGTTAGCAAGTACTGCCCCGTGGCCAGTACCAGTGAGGAGAGACCTCCTCTCACAGGCCCACGGTTCGATCTGGCATCCTCACCCGGAACTATGGTCCCTTCATGTCTGGGCCATCAACGGGTACATGTTGGACTCCCTAAAGGAGTATTAAACACGATCACGCAGGCTAGAGCTCCGTCTACGAGACGACTCTATTCCTCGAAATGGTCAGTGTTTTCGGGCTGGTGCACAGCCCGTGGTGTGTCACCCACAGACTGTGGTGTGGCGGAGGTGCTTTCCTTCCTACAAGAGCTGTTGGATGGGGGCAGGGCCCCCTCCACGCTCAAAGTTTATGTGGCGGCTATAGCAGCGTTCTCAGAAACAACGCTTGGTCAGTCAATAGGAAGGAACGATTTAGTCATCCGCTTCCTTAGAGGGACTAAGAGACTGAATCCTCCCAGACCTCCCTCAGTCCCCGTATGGGACCTTTCTACGGTTCTGGAAGCCATGAAAGGTGCGCCATTTGAGCCTTTACAGTCAATCGATTTGAAACACCTGTCTTTCAAGACTGTGTTTCTGCTGGCTCTCGCTTCAGTGAAGCGCATAGGGGACCTACACACGCTCTCTGTGAGCGCGGCGTGCATGGAGTTTGGGCCTAATGACTCAAAAGTTATACTCAAACCTAAGCACGGTTATGTTCCAAAATCCCTCAACACACCGTTTAGGGCGCAGGTTATCTCCCTGTCAGCCCTACCGGTCCCTGATGAGGAAAGAGACGCGAGCCTCCTTTGCCCAGTCAGGGCATTACGAGCTTATGTGTCTCGCTCGTCTGGTTTCAGACAGACGGAGCAGCTCTTTGTTTCGTTTAGCGGACGTTCTAAGGGACTAGCCGCGTCGAAACAGAGCCTATCCAGATGGATAGTTGATGCTATAGCGCTGGCATACGCCTCCAAGGGCATGCAGTGCCCGTTGGGTGTCAGAGCGCACTCCACGAGAGGCATGGCCTCTTTGTGGGCCTGGTCAAGTGGGATTGCCTTACAAGACATTTGTATGGCGGCAGGCTGGGCCTCCCCGTCTACATTTATAAGGTTTTATAACCTAGAGGTTCCCGCCCTGCAGGCCAGGCTGCTGTCGGTCTAAGTTTACCAGTATTGTCTGACCTGATGCGATCAGCTCAGAATGCTGCGTCTACTGAGCACAGCTCAATGTTCGACAGTAAAAAAGTAGCAGCACGAGATGTGCCTGGGCAAACTGTGTAAGACCCACATTCCCCCATCAGTTCAGGCCGTACCCCGCCCTGTCTGTATGATGAAATTCGCGTCTCAGCGACGCTGCCATATGTGGAAGAGTGCGGCTTCGCCCCTCCCTCTTCCCGGACTCCCTGTGAGTTCCCTGAGTGATTGTGCACTATATGTACCCCGGGTTTTCACCTTTGGGTCTTTGGTGTCAGATCTCAGCATGCACGGCGTTTTGCATTGGGTCCCCTAGCGTAAGATATCTTACGCAGTACGAGAGACCTCTCGTAAGAGAACGTACTCGGTTACTAACGTAACCTCGGTTCTCTCTAGAAGAGGGAACGAGTACTGCGTATCTTGCCGTGCATGCACACGCTCTGGTTGCTTCGATGATGAAAAACCAGATTATAGCTGCCTGCGAGCGGTATTTATAGGCCTAGACCACGCCCATTTCGGAGGGACGTGACGCAGCGGGCGCGAAGTGCCCTGATTGGGTCTGGCGTCACGCCAGGCCTCGCTTGATAGGCTGCTGCAGTTGCCGCAGAGCAGCCAATAGGCGCGCAAGCTGCCTCGCCTATGTCTGCATGCTGCCGCAACGCGTTTTGCATTATTACAAAATTAAGGATAATTTTTGGCTTCAATATCTCGCGGAAAAAGGATTTTCCCCTAGCGTAAGATATCTTACGCAGTACTCGTTCCCTCTTCTAGAGAGAACCGAGGTTACGTTAGTAACCGAGTACGTTTTCGTTCGCTGTTCTGACACATTTCTCTCGTGGGGGCGGGGCTAGTGGCAGTGTGTTCTAATTGGCTACTGATGTTTTGATTGACAGCTTCTTCACCTGGAAGTGAAGACGTCAGTGGTGTGTTTATGTGTGGATTTGAGCGTCTGTAAGCGCAGCTTTCCATTTCATTTTAGTGATATTAAGTTATGTTTGTTTTTTTATTTGATCTGTATTTACCTGCTGCTACTACTTAGTCGACAGAAGCTTTTAGGAGCACAAGAGATCTATTCAGTCTATTCAGGTGTAATTGTAGGCCTACATTAAAGTACTGTATATAATACTTAAAATATTGTATAGTGTCCAATGTTTTGGAGAATATTTGTTTATTCCTGATGATTATTCTGCATGTTAGGCTCTGATTAGGTTGAGCTGTTACAATTTAAAGAGAATACTAGCAAACGTGTGTGATATATTCAGCCGTCAAGAAAGTTTCACTTCAACCAGGTAATCAAGGTTGGCAACCATGGCCATCACACTACTCATTGTTAGCATGATATACATTTACACCATCAAAATGAATGATCACTTAAATAAGAGGAATTTAAACAATATGAAAAATTACAATCATGGCCTGCTGTCAGATATAGACCTCAAGGGGTATTTGACTACATATGTCACTCAAAGAATGTTCTTGTTGCCATTTTTTTTTAAATTGATAATTGTATTTAGTTATTTCATTTAATTAACACTATCTTCTAACATTTAAAATTGTAAATATATTTTAACAATCATCAACCGTTTCAATTGTGACTTATACAACCAGTTAAATGAATGTAATTGAAAATATGAATTCAAATAAATTTACATTTTATATTATCACTAAAGCATATACACAAGTATCAGAGTGAAAGTCTTGGATGCAATTATGTTGTGACAGGAAAGACCAGAATCCACAAAACATTAACTGCATAATATACATGTAATGCACAGTATTCTCATGATATACATTACTATACAAAATGCACAATTACAAATACAGAATACATTTTAAAAATTCATATACATTTTAAATGTTGCAATGATAACATAATACAAGTGGATTGTAACCCATGTACGTAAGACAGTTGGTCGGAAGTGATTTGTAATAGTTAAAACAGTTTACATTATTAGTATTTTTCTTATCTAGCCTATTGTTTGACTTCAGAAGGCATTGACTCATCCACTGAGGTCGCATGGATTACCGTCACACTCACTGTGTGTGGTTTTTAAAGCGTCTTTAGGACTCGCAGAGATGGATTACTTTCCTTATAATCTTAATTCGTGTTTATCTGTAGAAAGAACGTAAAATGCATCTGGGACAGCATGAGGGTGAGTAAAATAAGTGAGAATTTTATTTTTGGGTGAACTATCCCCTTAACATTCATATGCTGTTGGTATGCTAATCCAAGATCAGCATAGACTAATAATAATAAAGTGCAACCTCTTGTGTACTTGTGAACTGTGTTTGTTTTAATCTAGAGGAAATTAAAATATTTGCTAGTTTATATTAAAATAAAATAAATCAGGTGTCTGAAGATCAAGATCCTAGTCATTCAAATGTGATGTGTCTGAATAAAGTAAGATTATTGTCTGATAGGGACAGTGGATCTCTGGTACTATCACTCCATCCTCTGTGTCAGCATCAGAATTTTGTTTATGGAAAAGTTGCTCCACTCCCTGGAAAATGAGAGAGGAAATGTATTATAATCTAACAATACAAACTGCTTTGAACTCCCACATACAGTAACAAGTTGCAGACTTAAAATATTTATTCCAAACAAATTATATAAATGTTTTAAGGGATTTTACAGTACTAAATATTTACCTCGGAGTCATGCAGCATTTATCATCTGTAATACTTTTGTGTAACCAGTAGATGGCTGTATAGCCCTATAAACATATATCCATGGCTGTGTATTCCCTAGTTGCTGGATGTTTTCAGTCATAATTACTTGCATGTATTAAGTTTTTAATTTGGAAATGTAATTATTATTAAAGACTGTTAAAGATAAAAAAAATTAAAAAAAATTCTCAGAAATGTTAATTTGAAGTGCAATTTTTTGCATTATTATTAGTCAAATATGGACACAGAAAAAGCATTTTGTTACTCATACTAGCTACATATAATAGCTTTATCAGTCATCATTATCACACAAAAGTAATCAGAATAAATATTGCGACCAGGGCGATACTTCAAAATAATTGAGTGTTTACATATTATGAACAGAGACGTGTTCTGTGGTCAAGTCGGGTCTCTCCTCTTTCAAAAACTCTGCATCGCAAATTTATCAGCAATTGAGAAATTCAGGTTTAAATAGCTTTATTGGCATGGTAAAAAAAAAAGGCTTTATATTGCCAAAGTTGAATCAGGCACTGATTGACAGCGCTCTGGTCCTATGGCGTCGGTCATTGACTGATACAGTACTTTTTGTACTGTAGGCTACAGTACAGATACTGTACACTACTCTAGCCCAATGTTGTTTGGGGTGGCTGGGGGGAAATATGATCTAATCGAAGACTGTAACCGAATGTAGATAAACAAGTCATTAACAGTTAAATCAAGACAACACAGCTGTATAATGTTATGGGCTCTCACTGAGCTCTAAAATGCCTCTCCACCTGAAAAAAGCCAGTACTGTATTACCACGAGTAGGCTATCCAGTATCCTGATAGCAACGATGACTAATGATAATGACATCATTCGTACTATTCCTTCTATAAGAAATCATCTCAACAATATAGTGTAGCAGCAAATAAATACAGATATAAACTTAACCCTTAAAGACCGATACGGCCGCCCGCGGCATAAAATAACTATCGTTCTAAAATGTTTAATAACTTTTGAGTCGCTAATCCAATCTGTATGCTTTAAAATGCACCGTAAAGATGAGATTCTCAGCTTTCCTGTGCTATCACGGCTCACGGGTGTCTCTATTGGTCATTCAGTGGCTCCGTAGTGGCTCCGTCATCAAAATCTGCAGCAGTGATTCGTCAAGGAAACACATGTGGTTTCTTTCTCTGAGCCAAACAGGAACGATTGTTGATGCTTAGTCCCACCCCCATGCCCAGATTCGTCCAAACGGTCATGAACTCCACCAACAAACATAGTGATTGGTGATTTTAACAACCAATCACGTTTCTTTATACATTTTTAACAAACGCAATGCATTGAAAACTACGCATGAAAACTAACGGATGCAAAGTTTTTGACCATAGCGCAAAACACGAAAGAGCGCAAAACATGAGAGAGCATAAAACACGAAAGAGCATGAGTATGTAAAAACAACAGCAGTACAAATCGGAGGATGTGTTAGAATTGATTTTTTTTAAACGAGTCGTTAGACCTGGTGGAACCTTCCGATTCAGAAGATTGTTTGAATCATTTGCACTGTTTATTTATATTTAGTTTGTGAAGATTATTTGCACTATTTGTTCATTAGCACTCAGTATATTACCCTCAATGAACCATTTCTTCATTTGCACTGTTTATTTCTTTTTGTATTTAGTTTGTGAAGATTATTTGAACCATTTGTTCATTTACACTCTGTATATTGTATTGTTAGTATAATTGCACAGTTGTCACTACTTGTTATATTGTTTGCATTTGTTGTTCATGTTCAAATTATAATATAATTTTCTGAAGAAAAATGTTTGCTTCAGTGTTCTGTTGTAATATAACAACTTTTCTATTTACTTTACTCCCTGAACTTATTTGGACACATCTACATTGTCAGTAAATGTAATACACCTGTTTTTACTCAAAAACGCCTAGAATAATATTATAATAAATGGCTATAACTTGCTGAGGGATTGTTACATGTAGACAAAATTTCATCTGGAAGTCTAAGACAACCAAGTCTAACTTTCTAAAAGAAAAAAAACAAAACTTCAGGAAGTTCTGTTTGAGTTCACACTGAAAACACCACATTTTTTGCTGCCGTTTTTCTTAAAATCCTGTTAATTTCATAAATTCTCTGACAAAAGAAATGTAAAACTGGGACTTTAAATGAGCTAGCTGGAAACATTAGGTTCTCCTGTTTAAAATGATATATGGCACTTGATGCTTGCTGCTAGAATGGGTTAGAAAAACAAAGAAAAGTACAGGTGAGTCAGGCGCCCCAAAAATGTTCTAGGTCTTTAAGGGTTAATATCACTAAAATGAAATGGAAAGCTGCGCTTACAGACGCTCACATCCACACATAAACACACCACTGACGTCTTCACTTCCAGGTGAAGAAGCTGTCAATCAAAAACTCAGTAGCCAATGAGAACACACTACCACTAGCCCCGCCCCCACGAGAGAAATGTGTCAGAACGGCGAACGAAAACTCTAGAAGCATAAACGAAAACTTCAGAAGTGTAAATGAAAACTCTGAAAGCGCATCTGTAAGTTCAGATCAGCGAAAGAAATATGAGAAATAGTTAGCAAAACATGCAGTGTATTAAAAACGAAGTCAAAAATATTGCCTGCGATTTATTCTTTTTCAATTTCAAAGATATTTTTATTCAGTTTCAATTTATATTTTCATTAGTTTCTTGAAAAGTTACGTTCATTATTATTGGAACAAAAGTAATTCCATATATTCCATAATTCCAACACAAGCGAACAGAAGAACGTACGGCCTGAGAAAACTCGAAATCACACGCTGAAACAACAAGACGCTCACGAATTCCGACACAAAACAGAAGCCAAAATATACAGAAGTGCCGGGATCTGAACACCACATCTCGCACTCAAGACAACTCACATACAAAGACAAGACAATTCTTAAACTAAAGTTTAGCAAGCAAAAGCATAATAATAAGAACAATACTATTAGCCTAATAATGCCACTTACATTGGATCAAAAATAAAGAAAATAAAATTTAACTGGATATTGTGTAGCAATTGCATGTAAAGGGTGATTTCTGCATATAAAGAGCACACCAAATGAAAGCATGAACTAGTTATAGATATGCTGTGCCAGGAGATTGTGTTGCATACAACTACCACAGGACTACACAACAATAGCCGCTTTTCCACCATCCGCCAAACTGTTCTCGGTGCTTAATTGTTCCATTCCGTGCCAATCCGGCCCATCCGGTATGGATATGGTTTCATTTCCATGTGGGATTGATGCCAGCACTCTTTGGAATGTGTTCAAATGTGTCAGTCATTGCCTTTATAACACAAGAGTTTACAGACGTATGAGATACAAATATAGTCACTGCGTTACAGAGGATGATTGGATATTTCTGTTAGTAACTTGTTTACTACGCTCAAATAGTGCACTTGACCAGCTACAGAGAGCCAGACAACAGACAAGTGACCAATCCTGAGTGGCGATGTCACAACATGACAGATCTGTTTGGCCTGACAGTGGAAAAGCAGCTAATGTTTCCCAACCCTGTTCCCAGAGGAATGCCGGAACTGCACATTTAGCATGTTTGCCTATTCAGACACACCTGATTCAAGTCAGCTTATAAGTAGATACTCCAATATCCGAAATGAATGGGTCAATTAAAGCTGCCGTCGGCAACATTTTTTTGATCATATTCAGTGAAATTGATACTATAATCCGACAGAACAACATAAATAAGATGGTTTTAGAAAAAAACCCGAGCTTCTAACTCCACCTGGAGCGTGTTATTTGTTTTGCAAAAATCCACCGCTCCCGGATCATCGGGTCCAATCAGCGCAGGGGGGTGTGAGATCTGACTGTCAATCACAGGTCGTGCACACGCCACAGATCCCCCCTCACTCTCGCACGTTACAATCACATGCACACGACACGCCTGAAGTTCGCATGGAGATTGCATAAAGCGTGATGACGGAGAGAAAATCTACTAACAAGCTTCCAATTCCACGGTTATTGCTATTTATGGATAGATTAGCCAGGGCAGCCTACCTCCGAGTCCATGGTGTTGATAGATGCTGAAGAGACGGACGCGTTCACAGAAAATCAGGTACACACGCACAGTGACGCACTGACGAGCACGACCTCGATGGGAGGGTGCTCGCTGGTAGTGGGGAGGGGCATGAGAGTTGTAAACATTAAAAATTTTGGCTAATCGACCCAATCTGCCAGACTTGCCGACTGCAGCTTTAAGAAAGAAGTCCAGCGTGTACTGTTGTTGTGTCTACAGAAACTAGGTTGGGAAACACTGCATTAAAGTGTAAAGCTGATGTTAATTCTGATCTGATATTTCTTTCAGATCGATTTAATTCCAAGATGTCCGACACAACAAATCTTTATATAATTGGTGGAAATGGAGGTGGTCCATTCTCATTTACTGGTGAGGACAACGGTGCCAGTTTAGAGAAGATCGGAGTCTGGGTGGGAGGATGGCAGGTGAAGGCTGTCAAGGTCTGGCTTACAGATGGGAGAGTTAATCAATTTGGTAGACTAGGCGGACCGTATGAAGAGTTCGAGTTCCAGCCTGGTGAGTGTTTCCGCTCAATGTCCCTGTGGGGGAATGGAGCAGGAACACGTCTTGGAGCCATCAGATTTGAGACCAGTCATGGGAGAGAGTTTTTTGCAAAAATGACAAAATGGGGTTTAAAAACAGAATATCCCATGGATGTCGGCTCTGGTTATTGTTTGGGAGTTGTAGGAAGATCTGGTTCTGACATTGACTGTATGGGATTCATGTTTCTCAAAGCAGTTGAATCAACAGTTCTCACCGATGTCCAGTATCCCACTCTCCACCAACTGATACCAAAGGTGACAGTAGAAGAAATCGAATCCCTCACTTTTAGGAACGACTCCTCCGCCACACAACATCAACAAATCGAAACCTCAAAGACGGTGACCAAAAAATCCTCATGGTCTTTGAGCAATAGTTTTACTGCGACGTTTAGTCTGGAAGTGAGTGCTGGGATTCCAGAGGTTGCTGAAGTTACTGAAGGATACAGTGTCAGCGTTGGAATTGAAGGCACTTATGGTCAGGAGGACACAGATGAGAGAACCGAAACTCTGACTACCGATTTAGAAGTGCCACCAGGGAAGAAGCTGGATGTTTCAGTCTCTATTGGCAGAGCCACTTTTGACCTGCCTTACACTGGCACAGTGAAGATGACCTTAGAGAATGGCAGTGTGTTTGCGTATGGAACCAAGGGCACATACGACGGCGTCACTTACACTGATATCAAAGTGGATACCAAGGAAACTCCTCTGTAATGTCAAGACAGATTGCACATGTAATGCACAAGTTCTTTGATTACTTCTTATTGTGTCGATCATGTATCAGTTGCTTTACATTCAGGCCTTATTGTATTTTTTGGGGTGGTGTTTGGGTGTTCAGGGGAAATATATATATATATATATATATATATATATATATATATATATATATATATATATATATATTCAATATTTGTTGTTTTCAAATAACCTTATATAATACCAATACACAAATATTCATATAGCTTCATACTTTGTGTAATCACTATAAAATAATCTCTAGAACCTGATTCTGTAATAATGTTTAAAATGACATATAATAAAAAATAAAAATTATTAAATAAACCCTGTGTTGTAAGCATTGTTCCCTCTTCTTATTTTCTTATTTTCATTACTTTTCTCTATTGGGTGAACATTTCGGCCTCATGAGGAACGGTCTTCATACCAGACCTGAAAAGTGACTAAAAGTGGTTAAATCGTTACATCATAAGAAGAATGGCATCTACGCTAATATTAGTCTCTCTGTTTATCCAAGGTTTACCGCAGTCCACCGGATCCAGGCCGTATCCAGATCTGAAGAAGGACCAGCGCCTGGACGCGACGACAATGCAGTCCTGAAGCGTCAACAAGACTCTCCGTTTCCTGAAGTGAGGTGGACCTCGGCCGTATCCAGATCAGATGGTGGATCTGCACCTGGACCTAACCATGACGCATCCTGAAGTGCCAGCCTCATCAGCCCTGTGAAGGCCTCATCGACACGACCAATCTGACTTCTGACCTGTAACGCTGCCTGGATCATAATCATACACTGTTCGCTCGTTGGCCAGAGGAGAACTGGCCCCCGACTGAGCCTGGGTTCTCCCAAGGTTTTTTTTCTCCATTCTGTCACCTGATGGAGTTTTGGTTCCTTGCCACTGTTGCCTTGGCTTTTGGCTTGCTTAGTTGGGGACATTTAATATTCAACAATATTATTGATCTGCCTTATTATGGGTGGACGATGATGCAATTTTCTTCTAGAAACAAACTTTGTTGTATTATTTTCATGTTATCAATGTGAAGCTGCTTTGATACAATCTGTATTGTAAAAAGCGCTATATAAATAAAGGTGACTTGACTTGACTTGACTTAAATCATTTAGTTGTAACTTGTAACTTTAATGTGCTATTTCGATTTGATTTGACCCTTAAAGTAACTTAGTGATTTAATAATAATATACAGTGTCTCTGTCGTTCTATCAATGGAGTGGGAAACATGGTGCTGTAGTTTACTGGAATGTGCAGAAATGCTTAGGGTTAGGGTTGGGATCTCAGTCAAGGAGTAATTTCTCACAACATAACGACACTTTATAGTTAACTCAATATATTACTAACTTACATACTTTGTAACATGAAGCACATTTTTATATGGGTTAAAAGATTGTCCAATCACAGCGAGTTCGGCGACAAAGTCACAGCCAATGACAACCCATCTGAATAGAGGCGTCACACTTGTTTATTTATGGTAAATGATGACAGATCTCTTTCACGGCTGAAGGGATTGATTCCTTAAATATTTAATATTTATTATTTAGACTGTTACATTTATTTTTTCTCTAATTAAATAATAAAGGCACATTTTAAAGCAATTTTTTTTTCTAAGCAGTGTCCTACAGCAGGGGTAGTCTTTCAGTATTTAACTAAAGATAATTTCATCTACTAAAGTGCTTCTAACACTTACAGAGAATGTATACAGTATAATGATATAAATGTAACCACTTCTTTTGAATTAAAATAAATGTAACAAACCACTGTATTAAAAGGTTTAATAAAGCTACATGCAAGACATTCTTTAAGTCCATCTAAATGTAAATGTAACAAACTCACAGAATATTGTCCAGTGTTAGCCTAGAAATCTAGACGCACCCTAGCGGCAGCAAAATGTATTTTGCAGCCAGGGTAGTCTAGCAACTCTCCGTTGACTTTCGGAGCTGTAAACACCTAAATTGGGTCAGGCCAATCACGTCGTGTATAGAGTAGGCGGGGCGGGCTTAACATAATAACGACAGAGTTGCGACAGTTCCCTGCTACTTGAAAACAAAGAATGACGGCTGCTGGAGAACAGTCTTTCGAATCGGCTTTGGCCGCGACTCTGGAGGACTTGGAGTTAAGTTTTTCTTTGAGAAAAGAGCAAAGAACGGCACTTAAGTCATTCTAAAAAAAAAGAAGATGTGTTCGTAGTTTTGCCGGCCAGATTCAAAAGTTGAATCTTTCAACTAACGTTAGCTCCGCTATTGGAAAAACGCTCTGGTTGGTTGAAGCGCTGTCCTATTGCGTGCAGAGGGAATTTGAAAGACAGCCGTTTATCCCGCCCCTCGGACTGAGCCGTGTCTATGGAGAGTTGCCAGACCTAACATCTTGATGATGTAGGTCTGGCTTGCCAGGCTAGTCCAGTGTGTCATTTCTGTAATACTCTATCAGCACCAAACAGAATTCAGAAGGTTGTCCTGAACACTCTCACTATCTTCAATCTTTCGGACAAACTTGATGATGATGCATAACTGTGTTATTTCTTTCTGTAAAGAGTGTTGCATAACTAAACTAAACTAAACGTAGTGAATTCTACAGTGAATTACACCCTGGGCGAGATCCCCTTCATGAAATGGCATGAAACTTTCATTTTATGCGTGACCAAAATGATCACGGTTATCACAGAATCTTGTTAAAAAAATACTAATACTACACAATGAAATCAATTCACCAAGTTTTATGTCGAAAACGAGCAAATAACAAATAAAATTAGCATCAATATGCACTTTTTCTTTACATAAACATTAAAATAATAGAATTAAAGATGATGGCCAGATTTTAAAGGAGTGTCTTGCTCTTACAACATTGTATCTACTAACATATACAAGCTCAAATAAAGTTTTGACAAACAAGGTTTTATAAAAAGATAAACCTCACACATTTCAGCCTTTAAATCATTTTTATAAAAAGAATTAGTCAAAAAAAAAAAAAAAAAAAGATTGCACATTAGCTTATCTTTAATTCTTTTTAGAATAAATAATTTAGATTTTCCCGTGGCGTCTGTCGTTGCCATGCAACCATGAACTTCTTCTACGGAGAAGAGAAAAACACCCGTAGTGTTTGGGTGCACCCCCATACTAAAATTATAATTTTTTCATTTTGCTGCCCCTGGAAAAAATTAGTAGAGCCTAGTCTTCTCTACTCACCTTCAAAAATAATTTTCTTTTTAGTTTTCTTTTGTTGCCTGTCTTTAGCTTGCGTGAGATGGCCTGTTTACTCCTTGCATTAAAACATGGTTTCTGGGGCAACATTACAGATCTTGGAAATATGCTAACTTGTTTTTTTTTATAGTCTATGGTGTGAACACACAAAAGACACATTTATAATAGGCATGTATGTAAATCTCTCTCTCTAAGTAAAGAGTTGAACTGCACACTCAAGCTGTGTCTGAAATCGCTCCCTATCCACTATATAGTGCACTATTTAGGGTGTCGGCCATTTTGTAGTGGTGTTCGAATTCTGAGTGAACAACATCATTCCCTACATTCGTTCACTACTTTTACCCACAATCCTCTCTGAATTCGAGTGTACATCCGATGTACACTTGCTGAGACACTATTTCCCACAATCCAACACGATAAGGCGATAGAGCGCGAATGAAAAATAAATATGACGGACGGCAACAATGTCACCATGGCAACGGCGCACGCGAGATAGAAAACAATCATTTGAAGGACAGTTAACAATTTTGACTGACTGGAAACCCCGCGAAAGTAATGTTTAAATAACGTTTTTTTATTTTATATTTTTTTTACAGTTTTATGTATTTATTTATATATATATATATACAGTTATATCTATATTTGAATAAACAAATGTGTTGTGTAGTGTTTTTGTTCTCTTTTATTTTCACATATAAATGTAAAAAGTAAATAAATATGACAAGCAAGTCTTTTTTTAAATCAAATAACGCGATAAACGTGAAAAATACATACATACAATTGTTACATACAATTCATACAGCCAAAAAAGGAAATATCAAAGATGGGTAAGTAATGTTTATGACGAAATTGTCCGAGCTCTCTGGCGCGTGATAATTATGTCAGCGTCCGAATTCGCTCACTCATTTTCGTTCACTCTTTGCTGATGTAGTGCACTCAACTGCCATTCACTATGTAGGGATTAGTGAATGAGTGAACGAGTGAGCGGTTTCAGACACAGCTTCAGAGATATTTTGATTAGCCTATGTCCAACATCATACATGATAAAACCCACATTAAAAACTTTTCCCATATGGTTTGAATGTAGATTCTGGTTTGAGTTGTTCCTTATAAATGAGATGATCTAATTATCTAATTTGTATTTTAATATAATTTTTTTTTTCTTAAAATAGCTTACTGACCTGGACTAAAATGTAGGCTATGTGCACTTAATGTGTGTTTTATCACACTTTACCAAGTTCTCTTTATCTTGCATTTCATAAAGGTGTGTGTTTGCTTTAGCTACTCAAGGAAATTAAAATCTCTCACTCTCTAAACTTATAAACACCCATATCTTTTTTTTTTTTTGGACTTAAACAATAAACGACTTACAGAGACACACATGGACATGTTTTTAATGTCATTTTCAATTTTCTCTGCACAGTCCATCATCAGTGGCCAAAAGAAATCAAAGTGGCTTGACACTTTTTCCAAAAGTGTTCCACCAACAAGTGCATGTGCCTTTGTACTTTGAAGATCAGGAGCAAATTGATGCAATCCATACTCACCTGACATCAATTCTGGGCAGCACACACACACACACACACACACACACGCACGCACGCGCACGCACGCACGCACGCACGCACGCACACACGCACACACGCACACACACACGCACACGCACACACACACACGGTGCCAGATCAAATTCACCATGGATGTCCTTTTTAATTTTTAATTTATTCATTTATTTATCAGTGAGCAGGAGCACTTTGAAAGGAGGATAGAAAAACAATTAAAGAAGAGAGGCAAGCCATAGGGGAGTCATCTACGGGAGTCATCATAATTCATAAATGGTGTTAATAATTATTTTTGGTTTTTTTGTGAACAACAATATTGTCTCTTCTAAATGGCCCTTGGAATTTTAGAAAAGGAATAAATTGTGTTTGTCTTCATAAAATGCTATGTAGGACACTGTTTTGTAGCTGTATATGACGACCAATAGAGAATAGTACAGCAGATACTTCATCGAGGATCATATGATTACACGGTACTGTATGTCTAATGGGCTAAATATGGTTAATATCTAAATGCAACTTTATATAAATTCACAACAACATATCTATGTCGAATATAACTATTCTATAGGTCATATATCATTACTTGTCATCTGACTCATGTGTATTAATAATTTTTTAATTCACAAAAACAAATTTTTTTGAGTGAAGAGAGACTGAATATCTACAGATATTTTTTTATTATTCGTAGTAGTGCAGATCTACACTGTAACGTTTATATTTAAATTAACAAAAAACACAAAATTGGTCAAAGTCTAGGACGGGACAGTTATTAATGTGTTTATAAAGTTTTGAGCGTCGATTTAACCCTTGTATGGTGTTCGACCCGTTTTAATTTTTTATCAAAATAATAATTATATGATTCATTATTTTTTCAACTTCAGACTCATTGGCCTTGGCTCATTTTCTGCGAGGAACATAGGCTGAACACATTTTCAATGACCACACACTGTACTGGAAATATTAACCATATATGCTGTTTATATTGCTTGTAATTGGAATGAAGTAAACATCTGTTGAGTATAAATTGTTTGATTATGTTGAATTAAAAACCCCAAAATGCAGCGGGTCCACCAGACCCACGAACACTGGCTGATTGACAAAAATATGAACACCACACAAGGGTTAATGATGTTATTTCGCAGTATATCCCCCGACTGAGCGCATCAGGAACAACAGGGGCGGCCGTATATCTACCGGCTCCAGGTCTGCAGCCTCCCCATATAGTCAGTTTCTGACGCATCGGGAGTGAGAAGGAATGTTTCCAGTGGTTTCAGTCCAGCCTCTCAGGTGGAAAATAACGGACGGAAGAAAGGGGAGGAGCTACACGCTGAAGTATGTCGTTGTTTAAATCCTTTTTCGGGTAGATTTACGCCTTGTTGATCTTTTATTTTTGTTACATAAATGTTTTTAAACTAAACTGGATCGACTGCTAATGTGCAAGTTAAGTTTTATTTAGTTTGTATCGTCCAGTTGTAAAACAGAGTTCTGTTGCACGAGCTCGAGCTTCTTCACTTTCATCGCGTCGGGACGCAAAATACACAAACGATCCGATCAAGACTTTAACAAGGTTGGACTCTTCAGTTTTCATTATTAAGTTGTAATTTGAGTTGTTGTGGTAATTTAGCAGCGAAACAAAATCGCTTGGCTGAAACGAAACCGAAACTAGACACACCTGGGCAAATCGAAACTAAAAAACATTGTTTTTTAAACAGTTTATAATAACTAAACAACTTCTAAATACTGTAATATATGTGCAAAATGTCACCTTGTTCTTTTTTGATGATGATTTTACGCTCCTGCAGTGGCACAAATACATTTTTGATTGTGCGTCATAATGGGTGGACAGATTCCCCATCAGACATTATGTGCACGCGCGCCTCCATTTTATATCAACACTAGAGAACATCTGAACTCATAGACGACATTATCAAGTGCTTGCCATAACAGTATTAGTTTAGTGTTTTAAAATGCTTATGGAGACTAGCCTGTCCTTGTGTTCGTGTTCTCCGATGCTCCTGTAACAATATAACTTGTATAGGCTATACGCAAGTTTTATTTATTTATTTATTTATACAGGTAAGTTGACTGAGAACGAGTTCTCATTTACAGCAACGACCTGTGTAGGTCACACAGAAAAAAGAGAAATACAGCCAGGGATGCAATATACAGTAAAACAAGCTAAATTAATTAAAATAAATTAAAAGGAAAGCAAAAACAATCACAGGAAACAAACACAATCAGTAATAAAATGATCCTTAAACAGACGTCTAAAATGTCGTAAAGGCATCAGATCATCCAGTTTAATAGTACACAGTACAACACACACAACAAAACAAAACAAATTTTTTTCCCTGTTTTACTTTTTTATTTTTGTTATTCTCTCCTCTAAATTTTTTTTTAGATTTACTTACAGTAAGATGTGTGTGACCATCATATGACAGTAAAAGAGCACACACAAACCTTATTCTAATATGGAATTGTATTGGAATGGTAAAGAGTGTTGGTACGTGACAGGAGGGCCTCCACTCAAGGAGACAATATGATGAACACGTCTAAGAATGTTCCACATATGGTTGAAATACCTAGCCTGGCAAGCCAGACGTACATCAAGATGTTTAGTCTGGCAACTCACCATAGACACGGTCAATCTGATGGGCGGGATAAACGGCTGTCTTTCAAATTCCCTCTGCACACAATAGGACAGCGCTTCAACCAACCAGAGCGTTTTCCCAACAGCGGAGCTAACGTTAGTTGATAGATTCAACTTTTAAATCTGGCCGACAAAACTACGAACACATCTTCCTTTTTTTAAGAATGGCTTAAGTGCCGTTCTTTGTTCTTTTCTCAAAGAAAAACTTAACTCCGAGTCCAAGTCCTCCAGAGTTGCGGCCAAAGCCGTTTCGAAAGACCGCTGTTCTCCATCAGCAGCAGCCGTCATTCTTTGTATTCAAGTGGCAGGAACCGTCGCAACTCTGTCGTCATATGTTAAGCCCGCCCCCGCCTACTCTATACACGACGTGATTGGCCTGACCCAATTTAGGTTTTTGCAGCAAAAAGGTCTATTGAGAGTTGCTAGACTGACCCTGGCTGCAAAATAATTTTGCTGCCGCTAGGGTGCGTCTAGATTTCTAGGCTATGAAATACCATCATTGGCCTAGAAAGATATCATTCTGGGAGTCAAGACTATAAAGGATGAAGGATGCCCTCCCTTCACTGTCACACTCTGCAGCCACTCTGTGAGACTGTACGACTGCTGGCCTTTTCTTGCAAGAAAATACACCTCATCAAAGACTATTGGAGATGTTTGTCTTTTATTCAGTGATAGAATTTTGTTTGCCACCACACCTCCCTGAAGGATCTCAAGGCGACGGTAAAGCGACTCAAATTTGGCCTTACTCGTAGCCCAGCCTCCCTCATAGTCATACCATTGACAAAGACATGTGCAACTAGAGTGGCTTGAATTTCATCTGAGACTGCTTGTCTTCTTGCCCTTGCCCTTCCTCCTCCTCCTTCTTATCCCTCCTCGATCTCTTCCTTCATGTGTTTCTAGATCCATTGTTCCAAAACTCAAAAACTGCTTTTTGATAAATGGCATTATGGTTTTGAAATTTTAGTTCAAAAGCCTGGTTATACTGTTTAAGCAATCGAGAAAAACTGTAAATAGACTAGAAAACTATGTTGGCATTTGTGGAATTGCGCTAGCATGGTTTATATCATACTTATCTGACCGTTATCAGTTTGTAGCAGTGAATTAAGAGATGTCTCATCGGTCACAAGTTCAGTATGGCGTACCACAAGGCTCAGTACTAGGACCGTTGCTGTTCACTCTGTACATGCTACCCTTGGGAGATATCATTAGGAAACATGGAATTAGTTTTCACTGTTATGCTGATGATACTCAGCTGTATATGTCTTCAAAACCTAACGAAACTTACCAATTCACAAAATTAACGGAATGCATAGCTGATATAAAAAATTGGATGACTAGTAATTTCCTACTTCTAAATACTGAAAAAACAGAGATTCTAATTATTGGACAAAAAACGTCCTCACGTAATAACCTAGAACACTGTCTAACACTTGATGGCTGCTCTGTTAAGTCTTCGTCGTCGGTTAGGAACCTGGGTGTGCTCTTTGATGCCAATCTTTCATTTGAAAGTCACGTGTCTAGTATCTGAAAAAAAACGCATTTCTCCATCTTAAAAATATATCTAAATTACGCCATATGCTCTCATTGACAAATGCGGAACAATTAGTTAATGCGTTCATGACATCAAGGCTAGATTATTGTAATGCTCTACTGGGTGGTTGCCCTGCACGCTTAATAAACAAACTACAGCTAGTCCAAAACGCAGCAGCTCGAGTTCTTACCAGAACCAGGAAGTATGACCATATTAGCCCAGTTCTGTCAACACTGCACTGGCTCCCTATTACAGTTTTTTTCAATTGCTTACACACAAAATTAAAAATTTGGCTCATTGTGTCAAAACTCAACACACAAGATTTCTTGACACAGCACTTGGAGATCAACATCTAACTGCCAATGCAAAATAACATTCTGCAATCAAAACGTAACACTTTAACTTGAAAAGGCCCTCTTCGGATCGATAGGAAACACACATGCACATGCAATATAAACAGTCAAAGCAAACACAACACACAGGTCAACTGTACTCAAGACACTGCCTACATTTGTAGTCTGTAAACCGTGTTTATTTCCACAACCAAAACTCAGTGTACAGGTGCAGAACTACTATAAGTATTGAACATCTGGTGTAGGTGTTTCTATTGCAGGTCCATGTCAGGGATCTCGTCGTCGATTGGGGTCGGGCCACAGCACCTCGTCCACATCACAGGCAATGTATTCCCTTGCCAGGCAACGGGGAAAATATCTCCGTGTGTGGCGTATCCACCCATGGATCGACCCCACCTCGATGTCCCCACATGCCTCCTCCATCGCTCGCAGGAGCGGCACGCGTACATGTGGTAGGCGGTCATAGACCTTCCACCGCCATGCCGAAAAGAATTCCTCGATCGGATTTAGGAACGGGGAATAAGGGGGCAGGTGCAACACCATGAAATGGTCGTGGTTGGCAAACCAGTCCCGGACCAGAGCAGCCCGGTGGAAACTGACATTATCCCAGATGACAACAAACATGGGCTGCCCTGGTCTGTCCTGTGTGACCACATCATGTAGTGCATCGAGAAATGCCAGTAGGTGTGCAGTGTTGTAGGGTCCTTGGGTGGCATGGTGATGGAGGACCCCTTGACCACTAATGGCGGCACACATGGTGATGTTGCCCCCGCGCTGCCCGGGGATGTTCACGATGGCCCTTTGGCCGATGATGTTCCGGCCCCGACGTCTGGTTTTTGCCAGATTGAACCCAGCTTCATCTATGTAGATGTACTCATGTTGCTGCGCTGCCGCATCGAAGGCCAGGACAGTCTAACAGAACATGCATATACCAAAATGTCACTATTGTGTTCCTGAATACAGCGGTACTGCCTCTACAATGTCGCACAATGACTGTGGATTGGGTTGGACACATTCGGATATCACCAAAATGTTGGCAGTGGACTGCAAAAAATCTTGTCTTAAAAATCTTGTTCTATTGGCAAAAAAGTCAAATGTATCTTGTTTTCAGGTAAAACAATCTAGATGGTTAGCTTATTTTACATAAAAACAAGATAAATGTGACCTTTTTGCCAATGGAACAAGATTTTTAAGTATTTTTTTTTTGCAGAAGGGGGGCGACTGCAAGGTATATATCCATGTAAACACACAACTGCCATTGTAGTGGTACTGTGGCACTCACCTGCACATAGTCATAGCGAAGGTTCTTGACTGCAACACTGTTCCTCTCAAATGGAACCTTGTAAAGTTGTTTCATGCTGACGTGGTGTTCCCGCAGGACCCGGGCGAGTGTCGTCGTACTGACACTGTGCACATTGTGGAAAATTGCCTGGTCTTCGAGGATGCGCTCACGCAATTGGCGCAGGGTGATGGTGTTGTTTGCCACCACAAGGTTGACAACGGCCAGTTCCTGGGCATGGGTGAACACTCGTTGCCTCCCTCCCACGGCAGGTCGCCTGGCAGTTCTGCAAACAATGCATGATTAGTGTCGATGGTTAGGTTCTGTTCCCCATCCCGTACTGTCATACTGTACGTGGTGAAATACTGTATAACCAGATTCAGCCAGAACGCTGATGCACAGCAAATTTGAAAACGCAAATTTAACACTCTCAGAGTTAGTCAAATTAACACTCCCCAGGGTTTATATGTAAACCACTGTAAAAGTGTTAAATTACTGTAACACTGGAAAATCTACACTAACACTAGACAATTTGCTGTGTGGGTACTGTGCAGTCCTTTGGCGTTAATTCAGGACATACCTGTTTTCTTGTCGGTATGTCCGAATGATGCTGGCTACCGTGAAGCGGCTGAGGTTGGGCCGGACCCTCTGCCCGGCCTCCCTCATAGTCAGGCCATGGTTGATGACATGGTCCACCACAGTGGCCCTGATGTCGTCAGTGATAGTTGTGCGTCTGCCTGGTTCCCGTTCAGGTTGGTGCCATTCTCCTCTCCCTCTTCCCACGTCTTTTCCTCGATCTCCTCTCTCCTCTCCCTCAATTACCGGTTAAGTGTTTTACTGTGTGTGCGGGGGTGTTGCTATTGTCGCATGTGTTTTTATTATTGAATGGATGTGCTGTATGCAAAGTGTTTCCTCATTTTCCAACGTGTGTAACATACAACACTCTGTGTGTAGTGTTTTGCACCGTGTGTTGAACAATTGTTTGCAGTGCAATGCCTACAATGTGTTTATTCATTTGGTGCCTGTGTGTAAGACATGCATGCAAACGGTACGGTTTTGACGCTTTGATCTGGGCATTCACTTTTTGTGTTTTAGCAATTGGGAAAAACTGTAAACATCGTATAAATTAAAAAATATTGCTGATTACTTACAAAGCACTAAATGGTTTAGCTCCGCGGTGCTTGAGCGAGCTCTTAACGCATCCAGGCCCTATCCAGATCTGGCGAAGGACCTTCGTCTGGACCCGATGACAACACAGTGCTGAAGTGCCAACTAGTCTCTCCCTATGGAGGATCCCTTTACCACTCTACAGATAAAGCGTTTTCGGGAAAATTCGTTTCGCGTACCTACCCCGAAGTGACAAAATTAAATAAAATTCTGTATAAAAATGTATAAGGAAAGACCAGTACTTTGCTTAGGCTTGGTTTGTAGGGAATTACAAACCTGCGCACATATATTCAAACGCATATAACTATAGAACCAATTCTTAATGCGCATGTGAACGCCATCAGCGTTTCTCACAGGTTCGCGTTTAAAGTCTGTGTGGAGAGAATGGTGTCGTCTTAGCGGCCCCTAATTTAATAACAAATGATCATTGTGACGGAAGCGAATCAATCAAAACTAACTTTAGCTGGAAAATAACTTTTTTAAAGAACCGCTATAAAGCCAAAACAATCTCTGTTACTTTAAATTATACATTTATCTCTGTAAAGCTGCTTTGAAACAATCTACATTGTTAAAAGCGCTATATAAATGAAGATGACTTGACTTGACTTGACTTAAAAGTGAATTAATAAAAGATGGTAGTTTGTGCAAAAGAGCTTTGTACACAAAAAGTGCAAAATGCATGTCTCTACGAGATTTTAAGGGCAGCCAATTTACTTTCTGGTAAAGTGTGCAATGATGGGTAATAGCTGTCCCCTGTAATAAAAGTTGAGACATAAATATAGTACGTGGAGAAACGCGAACACAAAACACCTGGTTTTTGTCGGCATTTTGTAATATTTATTGAAACAAACGATGTCTAGCCCAGGGGTTCCCAAACTTTTCCATGACAAGGCCCCCCAAATACCACTAGGTTCTGGCCAAGGCCCCCCTTTTGCGGGATGTGTTATTGAACCCAACAACAATACTACAACAAATAAATAAATAAAACATCTAGGTGAACATTCATTGACTTTTATTGGTGTTGTAATAATAACATCTGTATGTCAGATCTTCATATATGGTAAAGTAATTTAAATATCTTCAAATCTGGTACATTAATTTCAACATTCAACATTGTATCTGTGTGTGTGTGTGTGTGTGTGTGTGTGTGTGTGTGTGTGTGTGTGTGTGTGTGTGAGAAAGAGAGAGAGAGAGAGAGAGAGAGAGAGAGAGAGAGGGAGGAAGAAGAAGAAGAAGAAGAAGAAGAGAGAGCATATCAATGGGAGGGCTGGGCCTGGTGGCAACATTCAACACTGTGAGTGTGTGTGTGTGTGTGTGTGTGTGTGTGTGTGTGTGTGTGTGTGTGTGTGTGTGTGTGTGTGTGTGTGTGTGTGTGTGTGTGTGTGTGTGTGTGTGTGAAAGAGAGAGAAAAGAAAAGAAGAAGAGAGAGCATATCAATGGGAAGGCTTGGCCTGGTGGCAACATTCAACAACATTGTGAGTGTGTGTGTGTGTGTGTGTGTGTGTGTGTGTGTGTGTGTGTGTGTGTGTGTGTGTGTGTGTGTGTGTGTGTGTGTGTGTGTGTGTGTGTGTGTGTGTGTGTGTGTGTGTGAGAGAGAGAGCATATTAATGGGACGGGTGGGCCTGGTCACTTCTACACAGTTTGTCAAGTCTGGGTTTTATGTCTGTCAGTGCAACACGCATGCCACTCTCCACATTTAGACGTGCTCTGTGTTTTGTTTTAAGTACTTTTAAAGTTGAAAAGCCAAACTCACACAAGTAAGTGGTTGTAAAAGGAAGAAGGCATTTCAGAGCACTCTCAGCTAGGTTGAGAAGTCATTTCTTACATACATCCAGTAGTTAGAGAGGGAAAGAGCCTCAAATTTCATTTTTAAATCCCATGAAGCAGTCATCTCAATCAGCTCCTCCTGTGATTTTAAGTCCAGACAAGAGCCTACATCAGGGGCAAATGGGTTCCTTACCCAGTTTATATGGGTGCTGTCAAGGTCAGGGAAATAGTCTCTGAAATATCCATGGAGGTGCTCCAGGTGGGGTTGTATCAGTGGAGAAAAAGTGTCCAACTCACCACCAGATGACAGCAGCTCTTGGTGTAGTTGTGGGAACATTTCTGTAATTCCCTCCTTGAGCTTGTTTGATCACAGCGTAATCTTCAGGGAAAACACACTTTGTTTTGCATATGCACTATGTATGTGTCACGCCCTTGCAAGCTTTGGTTAAGCACATTCAGATGACAAAAAATGTCTGCCATATATGCAAGTTTGAGGATCCAGGCTGCATTTGTATAACTCATACACACGGTTCAAAACTGCCCCCCGGTGAAAGCCAGCGTATGTTTGAGTGAATCAGCAATCCATCAAAACGGGCTCCCATTTCTTTACACATGAGAGCAAACAGTCTGTGTTTCAAGGGGCGGGCTTTAATGAAGTTTATTACGTGTATTATCTCCTGTAGTACCTGATTACGCTCATCATCCAACCGTTTAGCCACCAGTGCTTCTCGATGGAGTATACAGTGTGTGAACGCCGCATTCGGGGCCTTCTGTTTGATGAGAGCCATCACCCCACTGTTCCCAGTCATAGACACACACCAGGCCCCGTCAGAACACACACCCACACAACGAGACCAGTCAAGTCCATTTGAATTTATATATTCGTCCAACACTTGAAAAATCTCTCTCCCGGTGGCTCTACTTTCAAGTGCTTTACAAAATAGTATTTCCTCAACGAACATTTCTTTGGAAATGAATCTGATGTACACAAGCAGCTCGGTAGCGTTAGCCACATCCGTACTCTTATCTAGCTGCAGTGTGAAATATTCGCTAGCTCTCACCTGGTCCAACAGTTGAGCAGACATCCTCAGCCATGTCACCAATGCGTCTGCTCACAGTGTTGTCAGAGAGTGGTACAGCGTCAATCTTCTTGGCAGCATCCTCACAGTAGCTCTTTAACGATGTCTTTGGTAGCTGGCAGTATCAAATCCTCCCCAATTGTGTGCGCCTTCTTAGCTCGCGCAATGTGAAAGGAAGCCAAAAATGATGCCCTCAATGCTCTCTCAGGGACAGTAGCTTGCTGCACGAATGTTGCTGACTGCCTGGTCAACTGTTCTTCCTTTCTTTTAAAAAAGTCGATTGGCTTTTTCATGTGGGGCGCTCATGTCCATTCTTATGCGTGACGCAGGTAAATCCATACTTTATGTATATGCTGCCTCATACCTACGAGTTTTACTGGGCCAAGAGATTGTTTTCTGATTTTTTTTTTTATCTGAGGTTTCGATAGCTGGCTCGTCAGGTTTTTTCCTTTTTAAAAATCTATCCATTTTGACAGAGCTAGCCAGCTAACTAAAGAAATAGCTGAATAGCTGAGCACTGGCGGATGTTACCAAGGCTACACCGACAGATTACGTGATGGTGTCACCCAATCAGAAAGATTAGCATTAAAAGTATAATGTTCAGATATGCGACAAATTATTATAGAGCTATTTCATAACAATACTCATAATAATAGAATTTTTTTATATATTTATAAAATGTATAATATATATTTTTTTGCTTTCATTTTTTCTTCCAACTTGCTGCGACCCACTTGCTCTAGCCTATGAAGCCACACAGCAGTTAGATCAAACGTGTGTGATACTTTGTTAATGAACTTTTGAACATTGAGGACGATCAATATGTACATTTCAGTGGCAGAGACCATGTGATTGTGAATTTATTTGAGTTAATCAGGATTTATCTGGATTTGTCTCATCCTGATTTGTGTCACCCTTCTCTCAGTAGGTTTTGAAGAGTCTGGCAGCACATCTCTGACTGAGACTGAGACAGTAAAAATGCATCGCCTTCAGAGTGACTCTGACTCCAGTGATGACAATGACAGCATGAATAAATCCTCCTGCAATGAGATGTGAGTCAGTAAATTACATTATGAATTGTTGAGCCATATTTTGCTCAGGCAGATCTTTTAATCTTGGCATGATAGAACCACACTTCAATCCTTAGTGAACTGAGGTTTATATATCATGTTGTGAACTCAAACAGATGCGTAAGCGGTTTTGAAAATGTTTATTTGCAATTCCTGCCACATTTCTGAAATAAAAATATCTAATAAGAGTGTATAAAGTTCGATGAAATCACCTTTCTTGTTTACTTAAGTTAACTTGTACTGAAATACTTTGGGGTTTTATTAATTACAATCTATTTTCTTTAACCATTTCTGTTGACAAAATGTCATTTATTGGTGGGAGTGGAGAAGAAGCTATATAAAATATATTTTTCTTAAAAAAACTATAAGAATAATGAAGTATCACAAGCAATAGACTTCTGTTTGTTATTCACAACTGAAACAAAAGCAGCAACAGTGTCAATGTTTCAATTGATTTACTTCCTTGACTTGCTTGAAACAGTTGTCAGTAATTACATATTCAGGCAATGTGTGGACTATACTACAAAAATGCCCAATTTCCTGAGAAATTCTTTGTGTGAAGAAGAGCACAAACATTTTAATAGGGTTTTAAAATAATTTTGAAAAGGAAATGTTAAATTAGAAAGAAACAAATATTGTTATTTGAAAAAGCCCCTCTATATATCAATTCAATCTTTTGTTTTTAATTATATTATTTGATAATCTGATATATGCAAATTAATAGTATATTCACATATGTTATTTAATTTCAGCAACAGTTTCATCATCCAAACGCCGCCTGGAAGAACCTCCTGAAATTCTGTAAGAGGATGTTCTTATGCATTACTGACTTGATTTAAATCATCAGAAATGTGATTATTATATTATGGAACAATTTTAATAAAAATACCCCTTGAACTAAAGAAACTCACCAAATCAGCCAATATGGTTACCATTAATTAACATTTTTGTATTATTGTAGGTGCAATATAATGAACTCTTAATATTTCTTTCCTCTAGAACTGATGTTAATTCTCTCAGAGATGATTTTAATAAACTCTATGAGAAAGATTACCCTCAACTTCGGCAGTGCATAGAGAAACTGCACAATATCATCAGAACATTTGAAGGAGATTTCAGACGTGCAACTAAAGGAACTAGAGATGGAGGAGCGGTGGGAATCGCTGGTTTGGGTGTAGGATTAGCTTTAGCTCCATTTACTGGTGGGGCTTCTCTTGTTTTCGCAGGAGCTGTAGCTGCAGGCGGGGGGATTTATGGAGGAAGGAGCAGCTCTGAGAAAAAGCGCAAGATGGCACAACTAAGACAAGACATTGAAGCTGAACTGGAGGAATTTCAGAATATAATCAACCCAATGTCTGAAAAGATGAAAGACATTAATGAGCGTATTGAGGAAATATTGAAAGACCTTGATAAACTAGAGAAAGAGGCCAGTGATGTAAGTAAATATTTTGCCAGTAAAACAAGCAACATACGAAGAGAAGACATGACTGCATTGAAGGCACAGATGTCTATAACTATGAGTTTGATTGGAACATTAGCAGCAATTTTTTCTGGTGTCTGGCTTTTGCTTGACCTTCTCTCAGTTATAGAAAATACCAGGGCGCTCGATGACATGGACTATCTAGCTAAAAGAGATATGAGTGAACTAATAGATGAAAGTAAGATGACATCAAAGGCTGGGAGATTCATTGTTGGAATGAGGAAAGTAATTTATCAGCTACAGAACATCATGGAAGAAATTAAGAAAACAAAAGACGCAATGGCAAATTTTTATAACACAACCTGACAAACAAAACAATAGCGGGTGTGAACTGACATCATAGAAGAGCTGCTGCATCACCGGATTTAATAGAGTAAAACAAACGATTATCTGATTAAACTAAAGCCAATTGCACTCGACTCAACCTACCAAAGATCCAGTGATGAATGGATATTGACATGCAGCCAGGAATCATGTTTCCTGACATTTATATGAGCCTGATTTTAACGCTGGGGAAATATGTACATTTGCCTGTAAACTCTTTATATAAATACAATATAGGTAGGTCTAAATCCAGGTGATTGTGGATAATGACTCATATCATTACATATATCGTCATATCTCCTCGCCATATTACTAGGAAGTTTTTGTTTTTTTAAATAAACGCTTACAAAAACGATACAGTTACACAGAATATAAAATGGCAAATATTTAATCTTATTTAATTTTGATGAGTTGTCAATACAGTACATAATAACAAATATACTGGAAATATCGCAGCGATCCATTGCTTCTCTGTTCTGTGGCTTTTGGCAGTCAGTAAAAATATACCTCAGATTTCTTTTCAAATCTATTTGTACAGTAAATCGCAAAGTTCTTCTTCTGTCATATGCATATCCTCTATGAACGGATGAGACATACTGATAATCAATCCACCTGACAATAAAGTACTAAGAATAAAAGTACACATAGAATACAACATTCATCGAGGCCCTGTGCCAAAAGCTACTTCAAACAAATGAGTCTTCAGCAATGATTTAAAAGTGGACAGGCTACTAGCAGTCCGCACAGCTACAGGCAGTGAGTTCCAGAGAGTGGGAGCTGCCACTGAGAAGGCTCGATCACCACTGGATCTCAGTTTCGATCTAGGAACCTCCAGGACCATCAGACTGGCTGAACGGAGGTCTCTGGAGGGCCTATGCAACCTGACAAGGTCTGTAAGGTACTCTGGGGCTAGCCCATTGATACATTTAAAAACAAATAAAATAACCTTAAAATCAATCCGATACTTTACTGGAAGCCAGTGAAGCAATGAGAGCACTGGAGTAATGTGCTCCCGCTTCTTCCTGCCGCTTAAAAGACGAGCTGCTGCATTCTGTACAAGCTGCAGACGATAGAGCTCAGACTTCCCAATGCCTGTATACAAGGAGTTACAGTAATCCAGGCGAGAGGTAATAAAAACATGAATAACTTTTTCTAGGTCAGCCTGTCTCAGATACGGTTTGACTTTAGCTATCAGTCTAAGCTGAAAAAAGCTAGCCTTAACCACAGCACTGACCTGCTTATCCAGTTTAAAAGCACTGTCAACAATCACTCCAAGATTCCTGGCATGGGATCTTAAGTGAGGTGCTAGTTGGTAAGAACCTGAACCAACTCTGGACGACCAAACAAGACAACCTCCGTTTTATTCTCATTAAGTTTTAAAAAGTTTAGGTCCATCCATGTCTTAATATCGCTCATGCAGTTTATCACGGCCTGCAAAGATTCTTTAGCTGGAACCTTTAGCGGTAGATACACCTGCAAATCCTCAGCGAAGCAGTGGAAGGAGATGCCATGCTTCCTGAAAATGAATCCCAATGGTAGCATATACAGGGTAAATAGGAGTGGACCCAGAACTGACCCCTGCGGTACCCCACAGGTCAGAGGGGCCACTGAGGAGGAAAACTGTCCCATTTGTACAGAAATGTATCTGTCTGTTAAATACGACTCAAACCACTTTAGGACAGTGCCTTTTAAGCCAACACAGTGCTCTAAGTGCCACAGAATAATTTTATGATAAACTGTGTCGAAGGCTGCAGTCAAATCAAGCAGAATTAGAATGGCACAGTTGCCAGTATCAAGGTGTAAGAACAGATCATTAAACTTTTAAAAGAGCAGTCTCCGTGCTGTGACGAGACCTAAAACCAGACTGAAACGGTTCACAAACATCAGCTGTTTTTAAAAATTCTTGGACCTGAATTAACACAGCTCTTTCTAAAACCTTTGAAATAAAAGGGAGCTTAGAAATGGGTCTAAAATTAGACAAAACCAGAGGGTCTAAGTTCTTCTTCTTCAGAAGAGGCTGAACTATGGCATGTTTAAAGGAGGATGGAATGCAGCCAGAACTAAGACACAAATTAATAAATTTCAAAATAAAAGACTCCACCGAACAGAAGACCTCCTTAAACAGACATGATGGAATGCTATCTGTTTGACAGTTAGCAGGGCGTAAATGTGCAACTATCTCATTCAGTTCAGAGAGAGAGACCGGTTCAAAGCTGTCAAAGACAGCTGTGCTTGCTAGAGGAGCTGAGGGGACCTGAGCAGACCGAGAGAGTGGGATTCTAATAGCAGAAATCTTGTCTGTAAAAAAACTGCAGAAAAGCCTCACACAAGCTAGAAGAAGGCTCCATACAAACAACATCACCAGAGTTCACCAGTGAATCAAATACATTAAAAAGAACCTGAGGCTTATGAGCATTTTTTGACACAAGTGAGGAGAAATATTCAGTTTTTGCAGTTTTTACAGCCTGCTGATAATTAATAAGACTGTCCTGAAGGAGTTCCCTAGAAATTTGAAGATTGTCCTTTTTCCATTTCTCTGCCTGTCTACATGTGCGCCTGAGCGTACGAGTGGACTCATTCAGCCAGGGCTCCTTCTGTGGCTTTATGCGCTTTAAAGTCATGGGTGCAATCGAATCTAAAATCTTAGTACAGAGAGAATCAAACATTGCTATGCATTCATCCACACTGCAGTCATTAAGATCATCCAGAGAGTATAAAAAAAGAGTCTTTAAAAATGGCACAAAATAACTGTGGAGTTCTAGAATTAAAAACACGAAGACGGCGCAGAGGAGCTGCGCTTAGAGAGGGAGCAGGCACAGATATGGAGAATAGAACAGGTAAATGGTCAGATAAAAGTGTGTGGCCGATCTCAGTTATCTGTATGTCCAGCCCATATGACAGCACAAGATCCAAAATATGACCCTTTTCATGCGTGGGCTCCCGAACAGACTGCATAAGGTTAAAAGAGTCAATTACATTCATAAAATCTTTGACCAGAGGTCTGTTCTCACAACACACATGTATATTAAAATCGCCAACAATCTAAAAGTGGTCATATTTAAGAGTGACACCCGATACAAAGTCTGCAAAGTCCCGAACAAAGTCTTTGTTGAATTTTGGTGGCCGATAGACCACCGCACAGAAAAAAGTTTCCGAAAGCTTTACCTCAAAGAGTTGCAGCTCAAAGCTGGAGTAGCCTGCAGTTGAAGATTGTTGACAGCAAAAAGTAGATTTAAAAATGGATGTCAGTCCTCCACCTTTACCGGTAATACGAGGGGAGTTGAAGTAGTTGCATCCAGGGGGAAGAAGCTCCGATAAAGGAGCAAGATCACCTTCACGGAGCCAGGTTTCCGTCAGGAACATAAAATCCAAATTACGTGCGATAAAGAGATCGTTCAGTAAAAATGTTTTGTTTGTGACAGATCTCACATTCAGCAGAGCCAGATTTAAAGTAAGAGTGTCAGATGCAGACAGGACATGCTTCAGGGAGCGAAGGTTCCGACGATCCACACCTCTTCCCCTAGTCGGTACACGCCAGCTGGCAGGGGGGAGCACCAGCCGATCGGGGTCCACCGAGCGGCCGACACCGCCTAAGCCACCAGCGTCAGGGAACACCGGCCGGATCCATCGGTCTCTGAACACCCCCGAGTGCAGAACAGCGTCGTCCAACAGATACAGCTCGGTCCAGCGACCAAGCACACGAATAGTCCTCAGAATAGCCTCGAACCTTACCCGGACACCTCCGCGTTTACCACATTTTCTGCGCCGTCTCTTGGAAGCATGATAGAGAGGAGGGCGTCTCAGGAAGGCCGGAATTTCCTCGAGGCATGGAGGTGGAGGTGAGCTTTTCAGCAGGTCAGGTTTAATCTGATTGCAGAAGACTCCAATCTCAAGCAGAGTTTGGCGATCATAGGTGAGAAACGATAGTACGCCTTGGCAACATAAGTAAAATAATAATAAATATAAAACAAAGACAGAGTGGCGTGACAGACGGCCAACCAAACATCTCAGCGCCATCTTCAATATATATTAAGCCTCCCGAGGGTGAGAAAGCCAGCATCTTATAAGCAGCATGGTTAATCACAACCAATTCTCCACACCTGCGACACAGCAATTAACCTGGAGACACAAAAAGTGTTACCCAGAGACACCTGCTGGACAAAATAAAGTACCACAGCCCCTTGGATCGTCACAGTATGCTGATGCCATTATGAAGCTACAGGAGGAATTTTATCGCAGGTTTTCAGATTTCAAGACGCACAGAGCCACTTTTCAAATTTTTGCTGACCCCTTCTCCTTCGAAGTGCAAGATACTCCTCCTGTACTTCAAATGGAGCTCATTGACCTGCAGTGCAATTCTGAACTCAAAGCCAAGTTCAGGGAGGTGAATGGAAACGCAGACAAGCTTGGACATTTTTTGAGAGAATTGCCACCCACCTTCCCTGAGCTCTCCAGGATGTTCAAGCGGACCATGTGCCTTTTTTGGAGCACATATCTATGTGAAAAGCTCTTCTCCACCATGAACTTCAATAAGTCAAAGTACAGGTCCAGACTTACTGATGAGCATCTTCAAGCCACACTGAGGGTTTCAACCATTTCCTCCCTCAAGCCAAATGTGTCTCAGCTGTGTGAGAGGAAGCACTGCCAGGTCTCTGGCAGCAAGGAGTTTGATTGGCAGTTTTTCTGAAGAACCGTTCATGTTCAGAAGAAAAGTTCATGTTCAGAAGGACAGCTCATGAAGAACCGTTCATGTTCAGAAAGGAATGTTCAAATTCAGAGGAACAGTTTATGTAAAAAAAAAAAAAAAAAAAAAATCATGTTGAAGAACTGTTAATAATAAAGATTGAGAAGATTGGATCAGCTGTGCTCCTTTTTTGGGGGAAAACTTGAAACACTTTTTTTGTGGAATACTTGATGCGGCCCAGCCTGACCCAGACTCTACCTCCAGCGGCCCCCGGGTAATATATATATATATATATATATATATATATATATATATATATATATATATATATATATAGAGAGAGAGAGAGAGAGAGAGAGAGAGAGCTTGTTGAATGTGCATCTACATATGATGGTATTTGACCAGCTGAGAACTCATGAAGAGTTTATCAAATGCTCGAAGGAGTCAAAACAGCGTCACACAAGATCTGCCTGTCCTAAACTGTGATGGGCAACATCGTGACTACGACGAGAAAAAAAAAGGTATGCTTGAGCATTCTGTTCTTCTAAGGGTCACATCATGTGACATCATGTCCAATTTTTGGGTTGGTTTACATGCCTTTGGTCCATGTTGAGTTCATATTTCAGTCGAACCGCACTAGAGTTCGTTTGGAAGTGGACCAAGACTCATCTTTTCAGCATTCTCGGTCCGCTTATTTCGTTCACACCAGGGTTCAGATGGCAGCGTTCACACTTATTCAAATGAACCACATTAACAGAGCAATCGCACTAGGGTTTGTTTTAATCCAACCAAACATGCCGAGTGTGAACACAACATATGTGTCTGTAATAAAAACATGTTGAATGTATAGTTCCCCTGAACACCCATGAAAATTACAGTTAAATATAGAAGAACTAATACTTGATCACTGACACTGATCAGAAGGTCACAAACCATGTCAGTGTAACTGCTTTAATTTATTTTTTCATATTACTATATTGAATTAATATGAAGAGTTTAACTGTTCTGCATGGGATTTAATTTTTAAAAAAAGGACTGTAAACAACAGAACCTGAATTGCTTGTTGTCAAAAGTTTAAGTTACTTTAAGGGTCAAATCAAATAGAAATATTTGATTAAAGTTACAAGTTACAACTATATGATTAAAACCACATTGTGTCCCTTTTCAGGTCTGGTATAAAGACTGTTGCTCATGAGGCCGAAATGTTCGCCCAATAGAGAAAAGTAATGAAAATAAGAAAATAAGTAGAGGGAACAATCCTTACAACACAGGGTTTATTTTATAAATTGTCATTTATTTTATTAAATGTCATTTTAAACACATTATAACAGAGTCAGTATCTGGAAATTATTTTAAACTGATTACACAAAGTATGAAGCTATATGAATATTTGTGTATTGGTATTATATAAGGATATTTGAAAACAACAAATATTGAATATATATCTAGTGTATTTCCCCATAACACCCAAACACCACCCCAAAAAATACAATGAGGCCTGAAAGTAAAGCAACTGATACATGATTGACACAATTAGAAGTAATCAAAGAACTTGTGCATTACATGTGCAATCTGTCTTGACATTACAGAGGAGATTCCTTGGTATCCACTTTGATATCAGTGTAAGTGACGCCTTTGTATGTGCCCTTGGTTCCATACCATGGGCGTCGGAACCATTGTATATGGGTGGGACAAGACCCACCCACTTTTTAAGACCAATGATATTATACCCACTCACTTTTACCGTCTCTAATTCAGCGCATTTGTCTGTTCGCTTTTCAGAGCGCCGTCAGTCAAATCCATTCCACTTGAGGAATTCCCTAATAAATTAAACTCCATTTCCGCTGAATCGCTACATTATATTTCTCAACGAGCCTCAACTGACGAAAGTAACCGCCCGTTGTACCCTTCCAGTCAAATATTGCGTTGCAAAAATCAATAACAGCTTTAAGTTGTCATTGCTGGCAAATTACCATGGTATTAGGGGGATAATCCACAGATAGCTGTGCATTTAATGCACGACGTGGAGGCAAAGAACCGCCCGACGTGAAGAGGAGTTTAGTTTACTTGTTTAATTAAAAGGCACCAGAATACATGAAATGGTAGTAACATTGTTCTGGGGGAGGACCCACCCACTTTTTTTTTTTTTCTGACGCCCATGTTCCATACACAAACACACTGCCGTTCTTGCAGGTCATCACCACTGTGCCAGTGTAAGGCAGGTCAAAAGCGGCTCTGCCAATAGTGACTGAAACATCCAGCTTCTTTCCTGGTGGCACATCTACATCTGTAGACAGAGTTTCGGTTCTCTCATCTGTGTGCTCACGACCATAAGTGCTTTGAAATCCAATGGTGACACTGTATCCTGCAGTAACTTCAGCAACCCCTGGAATCCCAGCCTTCACGTCCATTTTAAATGTTGTAGATAAACTTGCACTCACAGACCATGAAGATTTGTTAGTTATTTTCTTTGAGCTTTCAAGTTTTTGATTTTGAGTGGCGGATGAGCTGTTCCTGAAAGTGAGGGATTTGATTTCCTCTACTGTCACCTTTGGTATCAGTTGGTGGAGAGTGGGATACTGGACATCGGTGAGAACTGCTGATTCAACTGCTTTGAGAAACATGAATCCCATGCAGTCAATGTCAGAACCACCTCTTCCTACAACTCCCAAACAATATCCAGAGCCGACATCCATGGGATATTCTGTTTTTAAACCCCAGCTTGTCATCTTTGCAAAAAACTCTCTCCCCAGACTGGTCTTGAATTTGATGGCTCCAAGACGTGTTCCTGCTCCATTCCCCCACAGGGAAAGTGAGGTGAAACACTCACCAGGTGTGAACTTGTACTCTTGATACGGTCCAGAACCTACTCCAAAAGTTTCAACTCTCCCATCTGAAAGCCAGACCCTGACAGCCCTCACCTGCCATTCTCCCACCCAGACTCCGATCTTCTCTAAACTGGCTCCGTTGTCCACACCAGTAAATGAGAATGCTCCACCTCCGTTTCCACCAATTAGCTCTAGATTCATTGTGTCGGACATCTTGGAATTAAATCGATCTGAAAGAAATATCAGATCAGAATTAACATCAGCTTTACACTTTAATGCAGTGTTTCCCAACCCAGTTTCTGTAGACACAACAACAGTACACGCTGGACTTCTTTCTTAATTGACCCATTCATTTCGGATATTGGAGTATCTACTAATAAGCTGACTTGAATCAGGTGTGTCCGAATAGGCAAACCTGCTAAATGTGCAGTTCTGGCATTCCTCTGGGAACAGGGTTGGGAAACATTAGCCGCTTTTCCACTGTCAGACCAAACGGATCTGTCATGTTGTGACATCGCCACTCAGGATTGGTCACTTGTCTGTTGTCTGGCTCTCTGTCGCTGGTCAAGTGCCCTATTTGAGCGTAGTAAACAAGTTACTAACAGAAATATCCAATCATCCTCTGTAACGCAGTCACTATATTTGTATCTCATACGTCTGTAAACTCTTGTGTTATAAAGGCAATGACTGACACATTTGAAAACATTGCAAAGAGTGCTGGTATCAGTCCCACATTGAAAATGAAACCATATCCATACCGGCTGGAACGGATTGGCACGGAATGGAGCAATTAAGCACCGAGAACAGTTTGGCCGATGGTGGAAAAGCAGCTATTGTTGTGTAGTCCTGTGGTACAGCGTATCTATAACACGAGTTCATGCTTTCATTTGGCGTACTCTTTAGGCAGAAATCAACTTTTACATGCATCTGATACACAATATACAGGTCAATTTCATTTTTTTTTATTTTTTTTATTATTTTTTATCAGTAGTAAGTGGAATTATTTGGCTATTATTCTGCTTTTAAACTTTGGTTTAAGAAATAAACTTAGAGTATATTATGATAGTAAATTTAATTTCATAATTTTACACTCCCAACCTCCAAAGCTTTGTTAATTTATATATTAAGTAGCCTATATGAAGAGTTCAGATGCAAAAGCCTCTAAAATGCCATCTGAAATTTTCTTATAGAATGATCATTTTTATCAAGCTTGTATATTTAAGTTCAGTAATTTCACTTAAATGACAATTAATAAGTAATCTTCATTGCCATTTAAGTGAAATTATTAAATTTAAATATACAAGCTTGATAAAAATTATCATTCTATAAGAAAATTTCAGATGGCATTTAGAGGCTTTTGCATCTGAACTCTTCATTTATTAGGTATATTTTTTTTATTAGATCAGATACCATTATAAGCTGTCAAATGGTCATGTTACAATTAACTCCACCTATGGGGCATGTTGTCACATTTCACTTCCATTCTATCGGGGTATATCAAGAAAAACGTATACACTGTATTAATAAAACAAAACCACATAATTGTACTAGACATGTGGGAAATTACTGTGGGGAAAAAAAAAAATACTCTGAACCCTATAGATTTACACAAACTGAGAAAGTCAAAAAGCGTTTATGTAGCATCATGTCCCGCCCTCCAGCACCCTGATAATAGGCTTGTTGGACTTGAACCGGCGCTGCACAGACCGATCGGTGAATGACATCAGAGTACCGCAGGTGCGAATAGAAAATAGATGGTTCCTTATGCTTTTGAGTTGCTCTCGCGGTACTTTGATGTCATAAACCGATCGGTCTGTGCAGCGCCGGTTCAAGTCCAACAAGCCTAAAATGTTCCCGCAGCTCCTCAACATGAGTCGTGGCCAAGAAGAAAACAGCGGACTCTCCCTGTAACCCTGCCGATGCCACTGTTGGACAGTGTTACTTTAGAAAAACTAGAGATTTATACACCTTTTCATGTCACATTTGGTAATATTTGCTTTGATTTATTTTTATAATATGGATTTTTTCTCATCCAGTTTTTTGAGGAGGCCCAGATCCAGATTGATAATTATTTTTGTAAATATAACCCCAAACCTTTCCCTAAACCCATAACATTTTAAACCTAACTTAAACATATTTTGACTTGTCATTTAAAAAGAACTTGCTAGTATCCATAGTATTTTTTTTCCTACTATGGAAGTCAATGGGGTCCATCAACTGTTTGGTTACAGACATTTTTCAAAATATCTTCTTTTGTGTTCAGCAGGTTTGAAACAACTTGAGGGTGAGTAAATGATGACAGAATTGTCATTTTTGAGTGAACTATCCCTTTAAGTCAAGTGCCCTTGAGTGAAAGTATACTTACATGAAATGACTGCAGTCTGAAATTCTTCTCAAGAGCAGCTGGTCTGGTCAAAGCTGGAAGAGTGTGATGTGTTTGGTGAGTCTGCTGCTTAAATACAGCTCTGAAAGTCCTTAAAACACACCCTGAGTGATTGATCAATGATTTCCAGTGTAATCAGCTCCACCTCACAAAGTAGAGTGTCATATTTAAACCATGTGGAACGCAGCTTGTAATATAAACATTCTGATAAAAGGTTATGTCTGAATGCAAATATGAATGCAAAACTATGTAAAAGTAGAATAAAGTAGAATAGTTTTTCTAACTATCAACAGAGGTCAGCCTTGCCAAACTATGAATCACTAACTCTAACTGTAACTCTAGTCCAGGGGGCATATTACAGAAACTTTCTATCTTAAGTCTTAAGTTAAGATCTGACAAGTTCATTTAGGATTCTTCACAAATTCATAGTACAGAAGCAAATGAACTTAACTTGATTTAGGATTCTTATTGTATTTTACAAAACCTCGTCTAATCTGTAGTTAGGAAATCTTAAACCGCTCCATTGAGTTCAGTACTCTACTCTCAGGTCTTTTAATTAAATGCTAGAGAAAGAGACGTTTTGATAAGCTTAGTAGAAAAGGTCATATATATTTAACCAAAACGAGCTTAACACAGTGGAACTAACAGTCATATGATTAGCTCAGAACCAATCACCAGAACAAATCACAATGAAGAAGACTTGAGTGACATTACTCATCTATGATGAAGCAGAATCAGTCTCTCACTGACCTTGCCCTTGTGAAAAAAAAGTGCACTTTAGTATACTTTTATAAAGTTTACTTATTATACAAATAATATACTTTAAATGTATACACTTAAGTGTGACTTAAATGCAATGTTTTTGGTGCACTGAATGCACATTAAGTATAATTGATTTCAAATATATCACATATTAAGTTGAAATAAAATGCAATAAGTTGTCATTAAGAGTGATTTTTTGGGACAACTTAAGTGGGACTGTAATACAACTTTATATTTACTTTCATAATTGCTTCTAGTGTCTTTAAAATTGATTTAAAGTGCACTGCTCAATGCACTGACAAGCAATTAATGTGAACTAAAATGTACTTTTAATGTCAGTTAACAATACACTTAAGTGTGAATTAAATGTAATGTTTTCACCGCTTCAGTGCATTTTATTTGTATTTAATTTCAAATGTATCACAAATTAAGTTCATATTAAATGCAATTAGTTGAACTTTTGAATGCTTTTTTTAAAACAACTTAAATGGGACTTTAATACAAATGTAATAAGTACATTCATACTTGCATATAGTGTATTTAAAATATAGTTAAAGTGTACTTTTTATTGCAATTAATGTGAACTAAAATATACTTTAATGTCAGTTAACAATACACTTAAATGTGAATTAAGTGTAATGTTTTCGACAAACGTATTGCATATTATATGTAACTGATTTCAAATGTATCACAGATTAAGCTCAAATTAAATGCAATTAGTTGAAATTAAGAGTGATTTTTTGGAACAACTTAAGTGGGACTTTAAAACATTTTTATATGAACTTTGAAATATGGTAAAAGTGTACTTCCAAAAATACTGACAAGCAATTAATGTGAACTAACATATACTTTAATGTAATATACATGTACACTATTATATAATTAAATACATTTGTAATTAAAAACATGTATAATAAAGTTGCAATTTATTTCAAATTTGAATAAAAAAATATCTTAATAACCTAGTTACAATCAACACAAATTCAATTTAAAACCCTCTACATTTACTGACAAAACAATCTCTAAAATAAATACATAAAAAGCTTTCTGTTGATGCACAAGAAAAACCCAAGAAACACTATACATAAACAGTTACAACACCTTAAAGGGATAGTTCATTTTAAAATGAAAATTCTGTCATCATATACTCACCCTCAAGTTGTTTCAAACCTGTATGAATTTCTCTCTTCTGCTGAACACAAAGGAAGATATTTTGAAGAATGTCAGTAACCAAACAGTTAACTGGAACCATTGACTTCCATAGTAGGAAAAAAAAATAAAAACTATGGAAGTCAATGGGACCAGTTAACTGTTTGGTTAGGCTATGTTCACACTTAGCGTCTTTTTTGACAAGAAAAAGTTGACAACGGCGTTTTTTTTGCAAAAAAAACGCTGCCAGCGTTCGGTTATACAAATAGCAGCCGAGCGCGTCTTTTGTTGCTATAACAACAGCTGCAACAGTAGCCTAGTGCTGTGTGATGCAAAAAATGTAGAGAAAGAGAAAGTTGGCTCTTGCGTTGGCTTTTGAAGTTACCGGGGAGGAGAATGTCGGTTCACAAAGACGTTTGTGGGTGCACGACAGACAGTTGTTCTTGTTGTTATGGAAACGACAGGTCTCGCTACTCGCTTGTCATTGGTCAGCTGTCAAAAAGGCGCTTGACGTAGGGCGTTCTTTTCAGAAAAGTTTAACTTTTTTCAACTTAAAAAGACGCTCTGAGCTGCAGAAAAAGACGCCGGCGGTGGCGTCTAAAAAAGCGCTCAGGACTTTTTTGAAAAAACGGTTTACTCCATAGGGTTATAATGTAGAACAGACGCTGGCAGTTTGAAAAAAGACGCAGGGCCGGCCCGCGGCATAGGCGGTATAGGCAAATGCTAGGGGCGCCACTCATCCATAGGGGCGCCAGAATGAGTGAACGAGTGAATAAAAAAAAAAATAAAAAAAATTTTTTTTTTTATATATAATACTATTTTAAAACCATTAATTCGAAATACTACAAAAAAAAAAAACTCACCAATCGTCCCCCGCCCATCGAGTGCTTGAAGTGCGTCAGAAACAGAGCGCGCGCGCGATCAGTTGTTGGTAATTTGTTGTGTAGCGTGCGCGACTCCGCATCCAATGTAGACAGACAGCACTGCTTTTGTTAACACACAGCTCGTAGAAACGGGCCTGTAGCTCGCGCCAGTTCTAGACGCGGTGAAAGTTTCCTGATTGTGACGGAAGGCCGAATTTACATGACACATTATAAATGAGCATAGTCTGCGATAGATACAGTGCCAAAAAGAAGAGAAGAGGATAAACGGGGATAAAGACAGAGGTAAAGTGATGTAGTGAATGAACAATTTATGGCATAGGAGTAAGATACTATAATTTCATGGCAGTTATTTTTACCTTAAACTTAATGTTAGCAGTTGTTCTGAGTTCTCCAGAGTCCCCAGACTGTGTGGTTTTGTAACAATCATGTCAGTTTTAAGACGCATTTTTTATTATCACTTTTTTTTATTAATGTTTTACTCTACAGTTGTGCAGTTGTGGGGATACAGTACAGGCCAAAAGTTTGGAAACATTACTATTTTTAATGTTTTTGAAAAAAGTTTCTTCTGCTCATCAAGCCTGCATTTATTTGATCAAAAATACAGAAAAAATAATAAATATTGTGATATATTATTACAATTTAAAATAATTGGTTTTCAATTTATTATACTTTAAATTATCATTTATTTCTGTGATGCAAAGCTGAATTTTCAGCATCAATACTCCAGTCTTCAGTGTCACATGTGACATCCAGTCTATCACATGATCCTTTAGAAATCATTTTAATATTCTGATTTATTATGAGTGTTGGAAACAGTTCTGCTGCCTAATATATTTGATGAATAAAATGTTAAAAAGAACTGCATTTATTTAAAATAAAATAAAAATATTTTCTAATTATATAAATCATATTTACGATCACTTTTTATCAATTTAACACATCCTTGCTGAATAAAAGTATTGATTTATTTCAACCCAAAAAAAAAAAAAAAAACTGACCCCAAATTACTGACCAGTAGTGTATATTGTTGTTACAAAAGATTTCTATTTTTAAAACATAAAAAAAATAAAAAAATATTCTATTTATTTATCAAAGTATCCTAAAAAAGTATCACAGGTTATGAAAAAATATTAAGCAGCAGAACTGTTTCCAACTTTGATAATGAATCATCATATTAGAATGATTTCTAAACGATCATGTGATAGACCGGATGTCACATGTGACACTGAAGACTGGAGTAATGATCCTGAAAATTCAGCTTTGCATCACAGAAATAAATGATAATTTAAAGTATAATAAATTGAAAACCAATTATTTTAAATTGTAATAATATATCACAATATAATTTTTTTTTCTGTATTTTTGATCAAATAAATGCAGGCTTGATGAGCAGAAGAAATTTCTTTCAAAAACATTAGAAATAGTAATGTTTCCAAACTTTTGGCCTGTACATTTTATGGCATAGTAATGATATTTATTTACAGGTTTATTCAAAATAGCAAAGTTCACATTAAATCTTTATTGTAAATCGTGCTATAAAAGATAATGGGGACTTGACTTGAATGCTATGTAATGCTCTTGGTATTTGTGTTTAGGCTGTAATGTGTGTATATAGGCCTATATATATATATATATATATATATATATATATATATATATATATATATGCTAAATCATGAACACAATGACGGGGTGAAATGGGCTGTGATGCATGGGGCGCCAGGTAAAATCTTGCCTAGGGCAGCAAATTGGTCAGGGCCGGCCCTGAAAAGACGCTAAGTGTGAACATAGCCTTACACTGCAAAAACTCAAAATCTTGCCAAATATATTTTTCTAATTTCTAGTCAAAATATCTCATCACACTTAATATAAGACAAAATCACCTAAAGACCAAGATTTAAGTGAGATAAAGGAGCTTGTTTTTAGACAGTGTATCTTGAATATCTTGTTAAGTGAAACTGTCTTGAAAATATCTTGTTTTGAGTCATATCTCAGATGAAACAAGCTTTTTTGACATGTTATAAGGTTTTTAAGCTGCTGTGTTATTTGTAAAAGATGAATCGTCTTGTTTCAAGAAATAGACTTGACTTGAATTGAGACAACAAATCTGCTTTATTGAAAACTGCAGGTGAACTTGCTCAACTCACAACAACTCACAATGCAGAGTACAGTGTGGTAATTTTTTCCAGTGCAGTTGAGTGACTTCACGTAGTATAACAGCGCAGCGCTTCTGTGTTGCACGTCACACGCATCACACACATGACCAGCGTCGGCCAATAGTGAGCTTATGTGGTGACGTACAACACAGAAGCGCTGCGCAGTTACACTACTTGAAGTCACTCGAGGCCCACGGAGAAGAAAATGAATAGTGGAATAAAGTCGTTAGTTTTGTTTGTTTTTTGCACACAAAAAGTATTCTCGTCGCTTGATAAACATATGGTTGAGCCACTGTAGTCACTTGGACTATTTTAACGATGTCTTTAATAACTATTCTGGGCCGGCAAGTTTCAATCACTTGGAAGCCTATGAAGGAGTGAGACAGCTCTCAGATTTCATCAAAAATATCTTAATTTGTGTTCCGAAGATGAACGAAAGTCTGACGGGGTTGTAACAACATGAGGGAGAGTAATTTTCATTTTTGGGTGAACTAACCCTTTAATTTGGGGTGCACGACAATATTAGCCAACATGCCGTTATCCTGTGATGTTATATTGTGTGTGTGTTGTTTGCAAACTTCAGTGCAGATTCTGCTTAGTTTTAAGTTTATTTTAACTTTTCAATAAATATTGAGTTTAAATAACTAATTGTCTGTTCAGCAGATGCAGTCACTAATTTAGTATGGTGCATCCTTAAGGATGATGTTACAATGGTTAATGGTGTATTGAGGAACTAGTTGTTCATGTTCAACGTGATCTCATGAGAATACGTGTGTATTTTTACGTAAAGTGTAGTTCTACCATACGTACATTTATTTACATTTTATAAATGTATAATACTGACGTATTTACAGCACTAAAACGTATAACATTTACATATTGACAGCACAAAAACGTAATTTATTTACGTATTAACAACTTTACCGCCGTACAAATCTGTAAAAAAAGTAACCGGATAATTCACCACACCGGCATCACGCGCTCGTGGTGAATTCAAATTCAAAAATTGCGCCCGAAGCGTTACGACATGTTTTACGGCAGTGATATCAAACGCTCATTGGCTCTCGCATGCTTCGTCACAGATTGCGACATGCCGTGTTTAAGTTGGTGTACTACATTTGAAATGGAGAAGCGTGCGAGCCTACACAGAGCGAACCGCGAACCGAAACCGGATTAACGTTTTCATGGATTAATAACTTAAATTCTGCTCTGTAACGTTACCTCATACAAAACTATTATATACTGCCAGAGAGGACTGCGACACATCGTCATGTGAACGACTTCTGGTACCGGTTTTGACATTTTCTCACTAAATAAATTATTGTGATTAAACGTGTAAAGTTATGTCTGTTGTTTTTCTTTATAATTGTAGCCTAATGTTACGTAGTTTTAAGAAATGGTTAGGTTTAGGGGTAGGGGTAGGATTAGTGGCTCAAACTATCTTTTAATATTAAGCATTTGTATTAAGAATGAATGTCACAGGTGGAGCAGTTTTAGTGTGCCTAGTGTGTCTATATGCTGTGAGTGTGCCTGTGCAAAGCACAGATTTTGTACGTGTATTGTACGTGTATTGGTCGGATGTTTGGACCTGACCTTAAAGGAGACATATCATGCTTTTAAATCATTCCTTTTTACATATAAATCATACATTTGTAGTCTATATAAAGCGGAACTGCAATGCTTGGGTCTGAATTCCTCATTATTATAACTCCACAGGCCCCTTTTCTACCCCTTTTCTGATGTGCGTCTGAGAGCAACTCGTTTTGGTGCGGTCTCTTTAAATGCAATTGAGACACTTCATACCCCGCCCCCTCTCCAGGTTGTAGCGGTGACACTCGGTTCAACTCCACCCCGTTCGGCCATTTTTGTAGTTTGATAGCAGAGATACGATTATCTAGCGGCACAGAAACGTTTTATTCACACGTTATTAACAAAATGTCAACAACGGAAGACTTGTCCAGCCAGCCTTACATGTTCGAGCCAGAGTCGGAGCCGGAGCGAGATGAAAATGAAGACGACGAACCTGCAGAACAACGTCTTCATATGGATGTATGTATCGCAATGGTGTGTTACTGTATTTACACATGAAACTTTGGTCTTCCGACCTTTTACCACCGTGTCGATTTATTTTGATTAATATGTGCGAGGGAGAGAGAGCAAGACAGCGCCTAGTTTGGAGACGGTGAAGTCTTGTTTACACTTTCGCCTGGCTCCGCGACCGGGTCTCTCTCTCTCTGCTCGTTCTTTCAGATAAACATGCACCCTGTCACAAGCACAGCAGTTCATCTACATTAGACGGTGTAATGAAGCGTGTGGGTTACTACATCCAACAACCGAACATTTTAACTTACCCTCTCGTAACTTCTGCATCCTTTAGCTTGGACTACAAAATTGCAGCGAGAAATAAAAATGGTGGATTGCTGGAAGTGTTGGGCCGGAATGTCCTTATTTGGCAGTTCCGCTGCAAATACTGTGACGTAAAATGTTGAGAAAAATGAAACTGTTTCCCTTTTATGCAGTCCTCTGGGACTTTTTGCTGTTTAAAAAAAAAAAAAAAATGGTTAAAGGGATACTCCACTTTAAAATGAAAATTGTCATCATATACTCACCCTCATGTTGTTTCAATCCTTTATGAATTTCGTTCTTCTACAGTTTCTGGTCTCATTGACTTCCATAGTAGGAAAAAAATATACTATGGAAGTCAATGAGACCAGAAACTGTCTGGTTACTGACATTCTTCTAAATATCTTCCTTTCTGTTCAGCAGAAGAAAGAAATTCATAAAGGACTGAAACAACATGAGGGTGAGTATATAATGACAGAATTTTCATTTTAAAGCGGAGTATCCCTTTAAATGCAAGTCTATTTTTCACTTTTTCTGTCTAGTAAACAGTAGTTAATGTCTTGAATCTAGTAGGTAAAATGTCTTGAATCTAGAACAGTATTACTTTTGTTGAGCTTACAATAAGGTAAATACACTTAAGATGATGACAGGATGGTAAATTATGGCTTATTATGGTAAAAGAGCACGGCCTAATACGAGTCAGGAATGCTAACTTCAAGACATTTTGTCTCAAAATGCCAGTTTCCAATCTTATTTCAAGTTGGTGGTGACTTAAATCTAGAACAGTGTAACAATTATAGAACTAAAAATTAGTTAAATACACTTGAAACAAACAGGATGAAAAAAAAAAATTCTACTTTTGAGGGGAAAATACTATTTTTGAGCATGACAAGCTTATTATGAGACACAAAACATCACAATACTAGTAAAATATAGCTAAAAACGAGTTTTCCCAGCTAATTTCAAGATCACTCATTTCTTGTCAGGCTTAAATATAATTTCTTATTACAAGAAATCTTACCAAGAGAATTTTTACTTGTTCCATTGGCAGATTTGTTTGCGTATTACAAGCAAAAAAATCTTGTATAAATTTTTTTTTTTTTTTTTTCTTATTTTTGGAGTGGCCTTTTTTCCAGTGTACTGACATTCTGTAGAATAATTTTTAATGCTTGTCAACTGACATTCACAAATGTGTTAAAATTGGCAGCAATGGCAACAAACTGCACATTGCATTTAAATGCAAAAAACGTTTAGTGCTTATACATCAAAGTAGTTCAATATTGTCAGTTTTAATAAATAAAGAAATAAAGAAAATTAGTTCTAAAACTATTACGTGTTTAACGGTTTAAATACAGTGACATTGACAATTATATTTTAAATTCAGCGAATGCAAAATCATTTTAAAATAATTCTTCGAAGTTTAACGGCCGGGGAACTGCACAGAGTGTCGGGAAGCGGCAGAATCACCTCCTCCGCCAGCATAATCTCAGAATCATCATTTTGTTCACAATAATCATGCAAACTGTCTTTCAATACCCCGGATGCAGGAGTACCGTTATGTCATTCGACTGCTTGTTTATCGTCACCTGTGCTAGCAGATCTAGCAGGAGTATCTGACAGTTTTCCCTGACTTCTTCGCACCTTTCCTCTTTTCAGATCCTCCCATTATTGTTGTTCCAAGAATTCAAAACATTAATAAACGGAAATTCTCAAAAAAAAGTCTCGTTATAACTACTATAAAACAGTTTGGGATTGCCGAGCTCACAAACGTACATGTGATCAGGGCGCCATCTTGCACGCCTCGCTATTACACATCTTCTGAAAGAGTACAGAATCTCCTGATCAGAACAGGAGAAGCAGAACCAAGAGATTGAAGCGCACATGCAAAAACTAACGTGATCATCAAACATTAAACAGGATGTTTGTTTCATTTTATTATTTTTATGAATGCATGAATATCTGAACATGCAATATATCAAAAGAAGGAACAGACCCTACGCTTTAAAAAGAAAAAACCCTTTATTTTTAGCCTGGCTCCGTACTTCCGCTCAATTGTCATTTTCCTTCAGTACAAATGAAATGTACGAGAGTCTGACAGGACCAGGCAACTTTATTTTAGCTTCATGCATTCTTTTTTTTTATTTTTTTTTTATCAACACTTGAATGTGGGTAAGTTTTATTAAAAAAAGCAACATTTTGATTAAAAAGCTGAGGAAATCACATTCTTTTCAAAGACTTCATCCAGATGGGATTCAGAGCGATGATCAAAACAAAGGACTGTGAAGCTTTGAGTGTGTTGATGGGCTCAATTCATCTGTGTTTTGATCATCGTTCACCTTTGATCACCTTTTTTTTTTAATTAAACTTATCAACATTCAAGTGTTGATAAAAAAAAAAAAAACATGGAGCTAGAACCAATTTTATTTTATTTTTTAACACAGGCCTTGTTCTTTATTTTAATATATTGTATGTTCAGATATTCATAAAATAAAATATTCTGGGGGCCATGACATTGGTTTGTGGTTGGAAACACTGGCGGGGAATGTACACTTTAGGACAATGAAATGTTCAAATCACTCAATCTAATGTCATGTTAGCTTCGTCAAAAGTTAAGGATAAAGCTATAGAGGGATTCTGCCAAATTTGTACATTTTTGTGACATGCTGAAAATTCAACTGTAAGATTTCATATATTTATGTTGCTATGCATTATTGATCAAATATGTTTGTTAATTTAATTTGTTGTTATTTTGTTTATACATTTTTCATATACTGAATTTTACATGAAATGTTACCAAATAAAACATATATTTGTTGTAATAATTCACTTGATTACCATGTAAATAAAGTACAAATGTAAATGCAACTAAAATATTCTGGTGGATATTTGAACTGCACAGGGGACTCAAATGATTCAGCTGGATTTTTAATATTATTTTTGACAAAATTGCATGCAAAAAGAGGTCGACGTAAGCACAACTCTTTAGTTTGAATCAACTTTGTAATGTATCAGTTGAATAAAGAATAAATCACACTGTATACTGTATATAATATTTATTATCTCCATTCCTTTGAAATCAAATAACTCTGATTTCTTATTGAATCGCTGCATAAATAGAAAGATAATTAGAATAATAGAAATGAAGTTAACAAAATGGCACTCAAACCTATCAATTAATCTTAACTTAGGTTTTCTGAGTAAAACATTCATGGTTTGTGAATAACACAGATTTCTAGATTTTTACAATTAGGTTAATATATTAAGTAAAGTTAACTTAAAAGTGTTAGTTAGAGTCACTGTTGAATTTTATAGTGTAGTTTGAAACATTCAGTGGTTTTATTCACTCATGGTGACAAACTAGAAGGTCAAACCATCGAGGAATTTGTGAAGAAGAGTCCAAAAATGCAGGAGCTTGTTGAAAAATGTGGAGGCCGCTGTCACGTCATTGACAATAAATCCTGGGAAAAACCGTTGGTGGGATTACAGGAGCATGGATAAGACACATGTCTTTGGTGTGAGAGACCCGGGTTCGAATCCACTGTGAGACACCAATGTGTCCCTGAGCAAGACACTTAACCCCTAGTTGCTCCAGAGGCGTGCGACCTCTGACATATATAGCAATTGTAAGTCGCTTTGGATAAAAGCGTCAGCTAAATGAATAAATGTAAATGTAAATGTAAGTTTCAAAAGTGTTTTCATTAGTCATGCATGACAATTAACAGGACATATAATGAATACACAAGTAACTAATACACACAAGAAGAAATGCAACGCAATTGCAATATTCACTGAAAGTCTTGTCATTATCTCATAATGGAAATAGCACTCATTATATTTTAAACTATAGTTAGGAGGAAATTAAATTATAATTAAATATTAAAAATTAACTAAATTATACACAGAAATCAACATGAAAACCCTCTTTATAATTATAATTACTGAATCTGTCTCAGCACAGGATTAACTGTACAAAAGCTCCTATTCTAATGAATGAAGCTCTGTATATAGTGTCTCTAAACCTCAATGAACGTTTTCATATTTGTACTTTTACTTAAATAGAGTGTTTTACTGCTAAAGAAATACAGTGTAAATCAAAAGTCTACCTCCAGGGACATTTATTTATAACGCTGACCAAGAACACACCAGAAGTCTTCTGTCCGACTGTGGTGTAATTTAGGTCAGAATCGACTATTACCTAACCTAAAAATAAAGTAAAGGTGTCAAATTACGCACCGTAAAACAGTATTTCTCCATTCAAGAGCAAGAAGACACGAAAGAGAACAGTGCCGTCATTTGACAAATTGCAATGCATACGATTTTAATTCCTGCAAAGAGATATCAGTGAGAAAAACAATCAAAATGCTGTTGACAACATTATTGTTCACCAAAAAAAAAAAAAAAAGATGTCATTAATTACTCATCCTCATGTTGTTTGAAACCCACCTACTGTACAAAGTATACCCTGCACACACACACACACACACACACACACACACACACACACACACACACACACACACACACACACACACACACACACACACACACACACACACACACACACATCAAATAATTATAAGGGTATAATGATTTAGGGGCTCCATAGTTTTGTGACCAGATTAGCAAGTTTAAGAACCGGAGGGAAATGTTTTTAACCTTCTGAAATAATGTCATGGCATCATAGATAAGAAATTTCAGGTTGCTTTTGGGTAAGATATGGAACTACAAATCAAAAGTGAAAGCAAAAAATAAGTGTGTGTGCAAGTCTTTCCACTAGTCTCCACCCTCACAATGACAGCAGGGTAATATAATGGACATGAGCCTGTGTGTCGCTATAAAATATCTATAAGTATCACTGTAAGAACTTCTACAAGTGAGGAAACTCTGAAAGGTGAGCAAGATATTCTGATATTTTTTAGACATAATACAAATTGTGTCATAATATTAAAGAACATATTGGATTTAGTGTTTCAGTGTTAGTAGTAAGTGTTGCTGCACCTCGGCTAATCCAAATTCAAATGAACCCAAAATTAACTCATTACAGTTCATTAAGTGTTTAAACAAGCAAGACATTTGTTTAATTTCAAGATCTGAGGTGAATTATCCATTGTTGCTTTTACAGCTACAAAGCTGGAGCACTAATTGATATTCAAAGTCACATTACATGCTTTTAACATTAAATAAAGCACATAAACAGTACCTGAGATTATCATCGCCACACTTTGTGTTTGTTGTTCCAGCGCGACGTCACAAAAATAGAAACCGTTTCTAAAATAGAATTGTGGCATGTCGCCGTCGCGGCTGGTTAGGACAAACACTCTGATCAACATGGAGTCGCGTCGTGTGTATTTAGGACACGGTGTAAACCTCCTCTACACTCTTCATTACTCAGAGTGCAATTATCTCTGTGATACGCTTGAGTTTCTCAGTCAACTCTTCAAACATATGAGCAATGCAACAATTCCAAAACGTTACAATACAATTCGGCAGTGGTAATACTGTACAAAGAGAACGAAACAACATAAGTAAATGTTTTATATTTCCCACTTAATAACACTCAAATAACGATCAGCTCCTACACACCAACACAAACTTCACGAGGGCTGAAATCCCCAACATTATGTTGCACACTGTGTAAATAATAAGTGTATAACATTTCTTAACACCCAATGAACAGGCCGACACCAGGTGGTGTGACGTCATATCAGCTCGGACATTACACACAAGATAACTTATTTTTTGCTCTGCCCAAATGGTGAGAGCGTGCGCGCATTATATCGTACTCAACACACACAGGACCCATCCCCCAACTAGGGCAAGAAGGGCCTCAGTTACCATGGCTTATAACTGATAAGAAGGTTTATTGCTCCAAAAAAATTGTGTCACGTGGAAAAAGCAGAGGCCATATAAAAGCCCAAACCCAAAGCCCTTAAAACAGACTTTCCTGCATTCATGTATAGACCAACTGATCTATAAATGAACATGCATCCCAGGACTCTGTGTGAACGATTTACTGTCTTGTGTAGTGTCTTTTTATTTTTTATTATTACAGGGACAGTGCATATTAATACACATTTCTGTCAATATGCCAGAGTTAGCCAGAAGGCTCTTCTTCATCTGCAGTCCCTAGACAGAGGGTAAAAGTCACTCTAAAAGAGAATTACATCTTTACATAACAATATAAAAATGACAATACATTTAGTTAGAAATACTGTTATGTTAAAATGTACAATCGAAACACAGCAAACCATCAATCAAACAAACATCAGACAAAAACATGACACACACACACACACACACACACACACACACACACACACACACACACACACAAGGCAAGAAGCCAGCAGTGGGCAGCGAGAGCAGGTCTAGAAGTAAGTTAATGTTGACAGCTCTGATAATCAATGAAACATTTCTTTAACTGGATCTTAAATGTACTATATGTGTTTAGATTTCTGATGGTTCCACTCACTAGCAGCTCGAACAGAAAAAAGCAGTTTGACCAAATACACTTGTTATATTGTCATAAGTGTATTGTGATTGTCAAAACATTTTAGTAACTAAACTGAATTTGATTAGGTTTAGTGACAACATGTTACAATGTTTACATGGTACAATTTCTGGTAAGCTACGCTTTTTAATTATTGCTTGACACAAATTTCACGATTTCAATTAAATGAAATTCTTGTGATTTAACTTAAAAATAGACTAACTCAAATTAAATATAATGCGTTTTTTTATTATAATAACAACTTTAGTAAAAATATAATAAATATGTAATATAGTACACATATTTAGCAAAATACTCTCTATAGCTCTATCTTTCTAGCCAACTGCTAGCCCATATTATGGTCATTAAATGGCTTTCCTGAGGTAACTGTTATGTGACATAATTGTTCTCCAGCTGTTTTATTGACCCCTTTCCGCGGATGAAAAACACTGATTGATCGATATCATGTGTGAGGAATATACATTTCGGTAAGTTGTACTGTATCTTTAAAAAGTGTTCATTCGTGTTTATTTACTAGCTAGAGATGATCGGTTCACGTGCCGCTAGGGATCTGTCACGTCACATTTACAAGCGCCCAAAACTGTATTTATTGTTTGAATTTCGTAATAAAAGTGCCAGAATCTGAGAGCTGAGATGTTTTTATATCATAAGTAACCTGCTCTGTCTAGTCTGTCGGTCTCCGTGTCCTCTTTGCTTCGCGATTTTTCTGTATATGAGAAAATGGATGTGTGTTGTGCGTGAGAGCGTGTGAAAAGTCTCAATCGTGTGAGTCTCGCGGTGAATGCGTGAGTGTTGGCAGCTCTGTCGCTGTGATCAGCTGTTCGGATGTTGACAAACTGGTGGAGAGGAGGGGATGTTAAACCATGAATACGTTTATAGAGAAGACATAGATTTGAATATTTGACCATGTTTTCCCAGCTGAGTAATCTATGTTTTTGTAATGATGGACAATGATGAGAAATTCTTTCTTTCTTACCCAGAATTTTAACAGTTTGACAGATGACAGAACTGTCATCGCCAGTGGCCCATGCATATCGACTGTCACTAAAAATCAGTGATAAAACGTGAGGAAATGCTAGATTTTCTTTATAGCTGGCAAAGTTAAAGTCTAATGAAATACACTGACACCTTATTTTTGTCCTTTCAAAAGTAACTGAATGCCCTGCTACATATATTAGCCCAGTGGTTCCCAATCCTGGTCCTGGGGACCCACAGCTCTGCACAGTTTGCATGTCTCCCTCATTTAACACACCTGATTCAGATCATCATCTCGTTAGGAAAGAGCTCTGAACTGAACTGGGTGTGTCAGATAAAGGAGACATACAAAATGTGCAGAGCTGTGGGTCCCCAGGACCAGGATTGGGAACCACTGTATTAGCCTACAGTAATTATACTTTTATTTAAAACATATAAATTCACATGTATATATATAATTATGTCATTATAAAATATATATTTGTTTATATACACACTATAAATGCATATATTTGAAAATTATTCCGCCTAAAAAAAACATAGCCTAGATCTACGTGCCCCCTAAACCCACATAATAAAGATGGACAGTGACATAGAAATTTGCACAAATTAATCATACGTTCCATACAATTGAGGTATTATCGAAATATCTACATTTTAATAACGAGTGATTATTTAACAAAAGGCAAGTAAAACGGTCAGGGTTACATTTTAGACACACACACATACACACCTCTGAAGCGATAGAATAGTCCTCGGGACCGCATCACTCGCAAGACGAAACCTGCATTGCTGTACAAGACCGAAGTCCACCATTCTCCATTTGAGTGGTTGCTACACACACATTGTTTAGATGTGTCTGTGGTTGATGGCTGGAGTCTAGTCCTGGCAGCATCGCGGGGAAAGATGGCACAGTGGGGCGGCAGTAGCTCAGTGGTTCATGTAGGTTGTATACAAACCAGAAGGTTGGTGGTTCAATCCCCGGTTCCACTTGACCAAGTGTCGAGGTGTCCATGAGCAAGACACCTAACCCCAGCTACTCCTGACGAGCTGGATGGCGCCTTGTTTGGCTGACATGTGAATGCTTTCGGTGAATGTGAGGCTATGTAAAGTGCTTTGGTGGCCATAGGTCTGTGAAAGCGCTATATAAATGCAGTCCATTTACCAAAGATGCACTGGAAATTTTGCACCACTAAAACAAACGCGCGTCCCATCATTACCTCTCTCATCTACTACGCGATATCATAGTTTGACATGTCTGTCATTGGAAAGATCCACGTGGTGTCATGAATAATTAAGAGGCAGTGTCTTCTCATTGGATAAAAAACTCAGTCTCATTAATAATTATGAGACACCGATGAGTCATCAAAGTACTATAGTGCTCTGTGACGTCACAGCCTGTGACGTGGACACGATGAAGATTTTAAACCCAGAAGACGAAAATAGCGTATAAAAACAAAAATTTAACCATTTTCCCTCTACTATTAAATCTAACAGATGCTAACATTGTCTTCAATGGTGTTCAACACACATACCTCTGTTAAAATCTCAGAAATTTTGGTTTAGGGTGTCATGACCCTTTAAGGGTCTGGCATTGAGTAATGAAAATCGGCCAACTCGAGGGGCGGCACCAAGCATGCATTTGACAATCTCACTGCACGCAATTGGATAACACTACGACCAATCACTGTCGTGATTGCGCTGTCACTAGCGCTTTGTCATCTCTTTAGCTTGCCTCTGGCCCGCCTATATCAGATACACCGATGTGATTGGTGCAGCTCGGCTACAAGGGCATAATGAGCATCATTACTCAATGCCAGAGTAAACTTGCTGAGCAAATTAAAACTGCTCTCGCGAGAACTCTGGATTTCCAGCAGAGAGCTGCGAAAGATGTGCAAAAATGCATAAAAATGCATAAATCACATATATATCACATGGAATGGATTGTCATATAATCTCACACAACCTCTGAGTTTTGGATCTACCTATTTGCATTACAATTGTGTACATAAAAAAATAATAAAAAAAATAAAAAACTTATTTGGACCTGAGGCTGTATAAATAAGTTTTGTCTGTATGTGTTTGAGAGAGAAACTCTGGCCTCCGGTTGTGACTTATTTTATTCTCTATAAAATGTCAATAGAGCAAAGATAAATAAATATATTTGTTGTGTGTGTGTGGCACAGACAGCCAGGACTGGGACTATTGGACTATGGGCAACAGCAACAGAAAATGTTCAGACATGTCTACTGAGAGGTAAGTGTAGTATCAGGTTAACTACTGGGGTAGGAACCTTGTGTAGGTGGTTGTTGAAGGGGGGATCATTAAAGCCGTGGGTTCAATGGACATACTGTGGTGATCCTTGTGTTGAGCCTCCTATAAAGGTTATGGTGTGTACCTATAAACCACATAACATGGTGTCAGAAGCAAAAACGTGATATTAACGGACGTCGAACAGGCTAGTTGTTTATTTGTTTTCTCTCTGCCGATTACCGAAAGTTTGGGGGCTAACGCTAATGCTAGCGAGCTCACGGACGGCAAAATGAATCAGTTTCAAGTTTCCCCACCAGATAAGTTCACATTTAAAGCCGAAGACTGGACAAAATGGATTAAACGCTTCGACAGATTCCGCATTGCATCTGGATTGGAGACACAAGCGGACGAAAATCAAGTGAATGCACTGATTTACACAATGGGGGAGGAGGCGGAGGATATACTGGTTTCCCTGCACCTCAGCCCAGAGGAAGCGAGTGAGTACGACACAGTTAAGAGAAAGCTGGATGCTCACTTTGTAACACGCAGAAATGTGATCTTCGAGAGGGCAAAGTTTAACCAGAGGCAGCAAGAAATGGGCGAGTCGGCTGACAGCTTTCACACAGCGCTGCACTGTCTAGCGGAGCACTGCGGATACGGGGCTCTGCATGACGAAATGGTGAGAGATAGACTTGTTGTGGGTCTGAGAGATAAACGCTTGTCAGAACAGCTACAACTCGATCCCGAACTGACTCTAGAGAAAGCAATTAACAGAGCTCGACAAAGCGAGCAGGTGAAGAAGCAACAAGAAATGCTAAAAATGAACTTCAAAGCAGATATTAATAACGCTCAGCTTGACAGCGTAACGGCGCACGCACAAAACAACCCAAGCCACAATACAAGCAAACAGAAAAAAAAACTGAAGGAAAGACAGGCACAATGCAGCAGATGTGGTGACTCAAGATGGCATAGCCAACAACAATGTCCAGCTAAAGAGGTAATATGCAATAACTGCAGAAAAAAAGGACATTACGCCAGAGTGTGCAAAACCAAAAGGATGTGTGAAATGCATGTAGCTACAGTGGTTAAGGACACTGGTGAGGAAGTTGCATTTCTGGGTTCACTGTCAGCGGACGCAAATGACAGCCCATGGATGACAGACATACAGGTGGATAATCTCAATGCACGCTTTAAAATTGACACTGGCGCAGACATCACTGCTATATCTGAAATGCTGTATAACCAGGGCCAGTTCAGCAGGCTGGAGAAGTCAACGAGGGTTCTGCTGGGGCCAGGAGGGACTCGTCTGAATGTGAAGGGCAAGTTCACAGCCACTCTCAGTAAGAACAGTAAAAGTACTAAAGAGGAAATTTACGTTGTGGAGGGGCTGTGCACACCACTGCTAGGCGGGCTTGCTGCAGTGGCACTGCAGTTGGCCGCCAGAATAAATAACGTCAGCCTGGACTCCAAAGAGACAGTAAAAAGGGAGTTCCCTAAGCTTTTCTGTGGACTAGGTAAAATGGAGGGCGAGTACAACATAGTACTGAAACCAGGCGCTCAGCCTTTCTCCCTCTCAACTCCCAGGCGCATCTCCCTCCCACTCCTGCCAAAAGTTAGAGAGGAGCTGGACCGTATGGAGCAGCAGGGAGTTATCTCAAAAGTGGAGGGACCCACTGAATGGTGTGCGCCTATGGTGGTGGTGCCGAAACGCACGGGCAAGGTGAGAATATGCACCGATCTCACACAGCTGAACAAATCAGTTATGAGAGAGAAGCACCCCCTCCCCTCAGTTGAACACACTTTAGGACAGCTCGCTGGGGCCAAAGTGTTTTCAAAGCTAGACGCCAACGCAGGCTTTTGGCAGATTCCACTGTCCAAGGAGTCAACTCTGCTGACCACTTTCATAACTCCGTTCGGACGGTATTGTTACAATCGCCTGTGCTTTGGGATCTCGTCAGCACCAGAACATTTCCAAAAGCGCAAGGCATCAGGCGTCAGTGCTGACCCTGTTAAAGTGAGCGCTGTAAAAGCTATGTCAGCACCAAGTAACGTCAGCGAGGTGAGACGCTTCCTGGGGATGACAAATCACCTGGGGAAGTTCCTGCCTCACTTGGCTGAGAAAACATGACCACTCAGAGACCTGCTGAAAAAGTCCAGTATGTGGGCCTGGGGGCCGCAACAACAACAGGCCTTCGATAACATAAAAGAAGATCTGACGACACCCCCAGGGCTCGCATTGTATGACCCTAATGCTGAAACGCTTGTCTCCGCCGACTCTTCCTCATATGGGATGGGCGCCGTTCTTCTCCAGCGGCACACAGACACAGAGTGGAAACCTGTGGTGTATGCCTCGAGAGCCCTCAGCAGCACTGAGCAGCGATACACCCAGATCGAGAAGGAGGCGCTAGCATCAACATGGGCCTGCGAGAGGTTCGCAGAGTTCCTCATTGGGAAGAGTTTTCACATTGAAACCGACCACAAGCCCCTGATTCCTCTACTAGGCTCAAAGAGCTTAGATTAACTTTCTCCACGCATACAGCGTCTGCGCATGCGATTAATGCGGTTTGCCTACACCATATCACATGTGGCTGGCAAAGACATTGCTACTGCGGATGTGCTGTCCCGAGCTCCTGTCAGTCACACTGAAGAAGGATTGCAGGAGGAGGAAATCAACCTCTATGTTGACTCTGTTGTAGCGAATCTCCCAGCTACAGAAAAGAGGTTAAGAGAAATTCAGAGACACCAGGACGACGACTCCACACTCAAGCACTTGAAGAAATTCTGTGTCGAAGGATGGCCAGATAAATTCTCAATTAACAGAGTGTTTCAGCCATATCTGCAATTTTCAGGTGAGCTCACAATCCAAGATGGTCTACTGTTGTATGGCAGCAGAATAGTCATCCCAGCATCACTTAGGGCGGACATTCTGTCCAAGCTGCACGAGGGCCATCTGGGAATAACAAAATGCAGAGAGCGAGCTAAGCATTCAGTGTGGTGGCCAGGGCTCAGCAGAGAGCTGACAAACATGATAGAGAAATGTGATGTGTGTAGCCGTGAAAGAGTACATTTCAAAGAAAAGATGATGTCTACTGAGTTTCCGCCAAGACCATGGTCCACTGTAGGAGCGGATTTATTCCAGATAGACAACAAACAATACCTGGTCATCGTGGACTATTTCTCCAGATATTTTGAAGTAGCCAAACTGACATCTACAACATCTGGAGCTGTGATTGATCACGTCAAGTCTATCTTTGCTCGTCATGGTATACCTGAAGTGGTCCGCTCAGACAATGGCCCACAGTTTGCATCTGAGATTTTCAGACAGTTCGCACAGGATTGGGGTTTTAGTCATGTGACATCCAGTCCCCATTTCCCACAGAGCAACGGGGAGGCGGAGCGTGCTGTGAGGACAATCAAAAGTCTCCTCAAGAAATCCAGCGACCCTTATCTCGCCCTGATGGCCTATCGAGCTGCTCCCCTGGCGAATGGATACAGTCCCACTGAACTTCTGATGGGGAGGAAAATAAGAACGCCAGTTCCTGTCATTCCATCCAAGCTCAACCCAGGGTGCGCAGACATGGATAACCTGAAAAGGACAGAGCAAAGGTACAGACAAAAACTGCGACAGAATTATGACCAAAGGCACAGAGCACGCAACATGCCGTACCTTCAACCCGGTGATCATGTGTGGGTCAAAGATACAGTGGAAAGAGGCATGGTGGTGTCTACTGCCGGCACGCCGAGGTCATACATCATTGAGACGCCCGGGGGCGCTCTGCGAAGGAACAGACACCATCTTTCACCGACCCCTGTGGCTCCTGGAGAACCTGCTAACTTAATTGAACCAGCACCCGAGAGCACAGTTCCTGAGGACACACACACTCCTGTCACACCCGGAGCACAGTGTGTAGCCAGTCAGCAGTCTCCTGTGTGTGAAAGACGTTTCCCAGCCCGAATAAGGAATCCTCCGTCTTACTTGAAAGACTTTGTTCGTTCTTAGGAGTGGCACCTGAGTTATGGGGGAGGGCAGGGAGTAGTTGATTGTCGCCAATTTATGTTGTTGATAAAGTGTTTACAGAAGCACATGTTCATAGTACTTCACAGCCAAACTGTATGAAAAAAAAAAAAAAAGAACCATAAATGTGTGTTACGGCTGTTACTGATCTTGATCGTCATTTTAGTGATGGTATGGGTATATTTTCAGTATAAGTAATCGGAAGAGCCTTCTGTTAAAGTTTAGAAATGCTCTTAATGTTATTTCTGTTTCTGCATCTGCACATGGTTTATCCTTTGCTTAGAAAGGGGGATGTAATTAATAATTATAATTCGTTACATTTATATAGCGCTTTTTCTGAGACCTCAAAGTGCTTTACATAGATGGGGGAATCTCCTCAACCACCACCAATGTGCAGCATCCACCTGGATGATGCGACGGCAGCCATATTGCGCCAGAACGCCCACCACACACCAGCTTACTGGTGGAGAGGAGACAGTGATGAAGCCAATAAGTATATGTAGTATCAGGTTAACTCCTGGGGTAGGAACCTTGTGTAGGTGGTTGTTGAAGGGGGGATCATTAAAGCCGTGGGTTCAATGGACATACTGTGGTGATCCTTGTGTTGAGCCTCCTATAAAGGTTATGGTGTGTACCTATAAACCACATAACAGTAAGAAGTTCCTCCTTTTGAGAATTGCATTAATACTTGCAGTGACATTAAATATATTTGTTTTCTTCATTGATTTTTGTTGTTGTTGAAATCTTACTATCCAATGCATTTTACTGCATTCTAAAACATTACAGGCCTATTGTATACTTTAGACTCCAGTTTCAAAAGACTCATAATTCAGTTCATGTTTATTTGTATGGCTTTTTTTTTCTTCAGACAATGCATGTTTCAATCCTTCAATGACATTAATCAAGAACTTTCCTTTTAAATCACTTTAAGCCCCATGAGCAGCGTGCTGAATTTGTGTTTGCAACCTGTGTGAAATATAATATAGTATAAAATAGTGTTTATAGTTTTGAGATTTGTATGCTTTCTAGGATATTTGACTTGATTTTAAGCAATTTAGAAAAACAACAATAATATAACAATATTATCCTGAATATTATTTCTGAAATTGCAGATATGCAGCTCAGCACTGTACACGCATAATGAAAGGTAAGAACAGTGTTAATTAAAACAGGCTACAATCAAATCTGTTTAATATGCATTAACATGCTATAGGTTTTTTAACAGTATTCAAAAGACTTTTTACTTACCAGTGTGTCTTTTTCAAATAGAGTCTAAACCTGCAAGAAAAATAGTTCTTCTTGGAAAAACAGGAGATGGCAAAAGCAGCAGTGGAAATACAATTCTCAGTGAACAAATCTTCAAAACTAAATCTTCACCTGAATCTTTAACAGCTGAATATAAATCAGGAGTTGCGATGGTTGATGGAAGAACAGTCACAGTTATCGACACACCTGGAATCTTTGACACACGTCTTGATGAGGAAGTCATCAAATCTAAGATCATTAGATCCATTATTGATTATACTCCTGCTGTTGATGCCTTTGTCATCATTCTAAAAGTTCAAAGGTACACAGAACAGGAAATACAGATTCTGGATAAAATTGTTAAATGTTGTGGAGAGGATACCTTTAAACGTGGAGTGGTTTTATTCACTCATGGTGAAGATCTAGATGGTCAAAGCATCAAGGAATTTGTGAAGAAGAGTCCAAAACTGCAGGAGCTTGTTGATAAATGTGGAGGCCGCTGTCACGTCATTGACAATAAACACTGGAATGACTATCAATTAGGGAACAACAGGGTTCATGTGATACATATGCTGGAGACCATCGACAAGATGGTGAAAGAGAACGGCTGCTACACCAATGAGCTGATGTCAAGTGTAGAGGAAGACATTCAAGACGAGATTAATGGTATGGACACTATTCTTTTGACTCCAGAGAAGAAGCGAGAGGCAGCGAAGAAGAAGGTTCATAATAAATATCTCATAAGGTTTGCAGGAGTGGCTACAGGGACTCTGGTTGGTGCTTTACTGGGCATCGGCGTCGCAGTGGCATCTGTCGTGGCTTTACTGAAAGCGGCTAAATTGGCAAAATCATTTAAAGAAATAGCCACAACTGTCCCTGGATTAGCAGCAGGAGAGGTGGAGGCAGGAGTAGCAGCTGGTAGAGGAATCGCTGCAGGCGTCATATTAGGAACTGCAGGTCTTGCAGGAGCTGTCGGAGGAGGAATCACTGGATACAAAGCAGCAGAAGAAGCTGATTCTGTGTGTGACGCCATTAAGATGGCAGCCAAAGCGAACTATGAGAATGCAAAAGAGGTTGTTAGAAAGGCAGAACAACTGCATTCTAATGTTTGTAAGAAGCTTCAATAGAATTCTTCATTATGAATGAAATACATAAAACTGCTGTTGCAAATTCAATATCTCCATTTATAGTTTATAGAACATTCGAACATTCGTACTCCTTTGCGAAATTGCGAAAATTTGAGCAGTTATTATGTCTTCCATTATATTTCCATTGACTGATTCAGCGATGCCAATCATTAGTGAATTATCCATTACTGTAAATTGGTCGTTTCTCTCCAGTAATTTGGTCTAGCGCATTTGCAATACTGTCTGAATCGATTTGCATTCGTTCGGGCCGCTGTCTCATTGCATCATCTATAGCGATTCGATAACCAATAATGTAACAGCACGGGATGAAATGGATATTTCCATTTCAAGAACTGAAACAAAAAGCAACATTTTGATAGTCAAGTTTGGGAAAATTCAGCTACTGCTGTGTATATAAATAAGTGGCTATTGAAAAGTGTGTTTGTGTCTGTCTGAGCAGGTTTTCCATTGTTTTCCTCTGTGAACATGCATTAGTCTTTTTGCATTTCTTTGCTTTTTTGAAGTTTTCCTGTTTTAAAATGTTTAAAATTCCAATGTTCAACCACTGCAAAAATACAATGTTTGACACAGCATTATTAAACATACAATCTAAAAATGTCACAGTGTCTGTTGTGTTCCACTGGGTGTCACTAGAGGTCCCTTCCTTCCAGTCTCCATTCTTCCTGGAACCACATTTCCCATGATTCCTTGTTTGTTCCCATCACTTGCGATTACACCCAGCTGTTTCCATTTATGTTGTTAGTGTCTGTGCATAAATACCCTGTTGTGTTAGTTCATGTCACGGAGTCATTATTGTAGGTCATTCGTCTACACTAAGGTCTGTTTCTAGTCTGTTCTTGCTTTTGTTCTTGCTTTTGTTCTTGCTTTTGTTCTTGCTTTTGTTCTTGCTTTTGTTCTTGCTTTTGTTCTTGCTTTTGTTCTTGCTTTTGTTCTTGCTTTTGTTCTTGCTTTTGTTCTTGCTTTTGTTCTTGCTTTTGTTCTTGCTTTTGTTCTTGCTTTTGTTCTTGCTTTTGTTCTTGCTTTTGTTCTTGCTTTTGTTCTTGCTTTTGTTCTTGCTTTTGTTCTTGCTTTTGTTCTTGCTTTTGTTCTTGCTTTTGTTCTTGCTTTTGTTCTTGCTTTTGTTCTTGCTTTTGTTCTTGCTTTTGTTCTTGCTTGTTTTGTTTTATTGTTATTCTGACGGATTAAATGGTTTTCGACACTGGCATGGGCGACTACGATTCTGATTATTATAACTTAGACGCTTGCATGGATGACGATGATTTGGACTGCCCTGAGTACTGTGTTGCTGCATTTGGATCCACCCATTTCTCCACTAGCAATCATGACAAAAAAATCTTTCAGTGATTGCTTGATTTGGACATAGACCAAACTAAATGGCTAAAAATCCAACAGTTAATTTTACCTAAAATGTACTCGTAATATTCATTCTCATATCCATTTTCATGAACATTTTGCATCGCACAAACAAATTGTATGTTTAAAATATGCTTCATGTTTTTGTTACATTTCAATTAACATATTTAAGGACACATTTTTTATTTTTATATAATTGATCAGTTTCAATATTAAACGTATATCCTCAATTTTCTTCATCTTTAATAACAATGACATTTCAACACATGTTGGACACAATTAATCATACAAACAGAGAAATATGTTTTCACAGAATTCTTTGCCACAGATTGTATAAGGAGAGTTATTTTGTGTATTTTTGCGCAGGATTATTATCTGTTATTATGTTAATGTGGGATCTGTTATTGATTAAGCTGCATGCTTCTTAATTTGAAAAGCAATAGTGCAGTGATAGTTACACATGTATGCATGCGTTTTTAGTGGATTACTCATATATTGTTTTTTAATTGGTTTCTTCAAATTATTTGAGTTACGTTACTTTTTAGTGTACTCATTTTTAGTGGCCATGGTACTAAATGTAGTTATTCAGATTTACTTAAATTTTTACTTACAATTGCTAAATTCATAAGGTATAAGGTAACATAAGGTTTATAGTTATGAAGACATGATCTTGCTAATCCTAACCTTTCTGAGCCTGTTTGGGTTAAATTGGTTTTGCGTGTGCCTGTAATTACTAGTGACTGTTTAATTTAGTTCATGTCTCAAACACATTTGTAATCTTTCTCTCTCTTTTTTTAGCATTGTGGATAAATAATTTGTCTTCAATAAATTCATTGTTTTGACTGTGTCTCTCTGTCTCCTTCATGGTCATTATGATCTCTACTGGGCCAAACTGTTCATCTCCAAAATCCTCTAAAAGGTCAATAGAACAAAAGGCCTTATAAAATTTCCACTTCCAATATTGTAATTACGGTTAAAAATTTCTGAAATTAAACAAAGCAATAGTCACAACTCTATAAACGGCAGCAGTAAGTGCGTTTACATGAGGACATCTTTTGAAATGATGCTATGATCATGCTTGATCAAGCAAGATTAATGTTTTCAAGAAACACAAAGCAACTAACAACACAAATTGATGAGACTTACTGCTGATTTCTCACTTATGGTAAAGGGGTTTCACAAAACACTAACAGGATGGAAAGTGCTGACAGAAAATATTCTCAGGAAAACATGTTTAATTCTAATTAAAAGTTTTTAATTCTAAAAACAAAAATGTATTGTAGAAGTTAGTGCAGCACCTAGAGACACAATAACAATGAACCTCCACTCAAACCAGTAATATCATTACATATACTGTATAATAATTGTGGGTTAGTTATATTACTCATAATTCAATATGGGTTCTAGTAGGAATGACCCAGTTTTCAAAGTTGAGGATGAACTAAATAAATAAGATAAAAAAAAGTTTACATGGTTCATTGTAGGCAATCACAATTTGTCAACAAAACTAATTTAAAGCATTTAAGCAGAAGTCTTTAGATCAATAATTGTCAGATCATCAGAAACAAATTCTGTCAAATGTGTCCAGTCACAGGTACATCACCATAATGATGACTTCAAACCAAATCATTATTTCCAATAAAACATCAGGCAGGCCTCAAGTCGTCTTCGCTCAGTAAGAACATCTAATGTCATCCAAACCTTTAATTTACTCTCCCCAAAATAGACTTCAGTTGTAATTAATATTTTAAGCTTTGTCTCATTCTAATGCTCTTTAATGTGATCTGTTGTTTGTATTGTATTCTTGCAGTTCTGTAATACAATAAGGTAATCAGACTCTGAAGTACTGCACATGCACATACAGTATGAGTCCCCTTTAAATCACGAAAAATGCATCGGAATATCATGACGCAATTTTTCTTTGTTTCACAATGCTCAATTAATGACTGTAAACTGAGGTTGGTGTCTTTAGAAGAAGGATCTGTGATGAATTTGACATAAATAAATCACAACAATCCCGTATGCACAGCCGTTGATACAGGCTGCAGCGGAAGTTTCTTTGTGCTATTATTTGAAGCTTCTGCTTTTCAAACACAGAAGTGTGATGAAGGCATATTGTTTCTCTGAAAGATCGCTGCTTTTTCTAAATATTATTTCTCTGGTGATATCCCTGATAGGAAAACATACTGATAGCAACACAATCCTTCATGGTTTCTCTGATCATCTTGTTCTTTTGAAAAGAGTCAGGGCACAATAAGCGAGGCAGTGCCTCCTCAAAAATGAATTAAAGACATAATAATGCATAAATCATTCACATTGTTTACTTGATTAGAAATTTCATAAAGTAATGCATTTGGCAATTTTGTATGCACTATGAAAGTTTGAATGCATATAAAGTATCAACCAATGTATTATTTTCTTACACTTCATAAGAACTGTCCTGTCAGGCGCTTCACTGTGTGAAAGTTAAAGTTACATTACAATCTATGCAATCATTAAAGACATTTCTCCTTATATAGAACCTTTTGGGCATAAAGGGTTCTTTGTCATTAAGTCAAGAACTCTTGAGTTTTATATAAAACTTAATTGAACCTTTTTTTCTTTTCTTTTTTTCTTTTTTTTTAGCCTAATTAAATAGTTTTAAATGTCTGTTTGAAATAATTTCTTTATTTACATTTTTATTTTAATTGATAAAACATGCTTTCATTTAAAAAAAAAGAAACTGAAATCAGCAGGAAGTTATGCAAACATGGAAATTAAATCCTGTTTACACTGATCATATCCTGCATGGTCACTAATGAATGTCTGATTATACTGTATCATGTGAATCTGAACAGCACCACCTGTTTACTTCACCTCCTTTTCAAATAAGAAGCCTGATATTAAATTAAATCGTAAAGGATTCTCTCTTTGTTTATTGTAACTCCATCCATTCTCCAAACCACTTTTCCTATATAAAGACCAGATACGGTTTAAACAAAAAAATATTTTAATGTTACTGGAAGAACATTTGTTCATAACTTTAAGAGAACCTTGACAGAACGTTAGTAAAAGTTATGAGAATGTTCCCTGTTAGCTGGGTACCAGCTTCTGTTAGGAATGCTCATTCTTTCGATTGTTTTAAGGAACTTCAAGACATTTTTTGAGTCAAGATTTTAATGTGTAATTATTACTGTGATTTTTGCTATTATACACTTTCTATTATTTGTAGCACTTTAAGAAAGGTGCATTACAAAAAACATGTATTATTATACCAAACACAGTCTAAATTATTCTTAATGCTTTAATTGCCCATTAATTTTAATGACAAATACATTCATATTTTCCAGAAAATGTACATCCCTAATTGCAATTACACTACAGAAGTTAAATATACAGATAATCACAGACACTCACAAAGACTGGCATACACAAAGACAACATTTTTGGCCACACAGGTTTCCTTTTTTTCCTAGTTCTCAACATTAAGAAACAAAAACTCTACTCTAAATAGAAAAGGCCCCAATATATTCCCAACATGCTTAATCACTGGAGAATAGGAAGTGCAGAGATAGAAATAAAGCAGGATTTTTCTTGAGAAGTTTGATAACCAAACTAGAAATTACTTTATCATGAAACCCCAGAATATATAGTAAACCCTTACCTAACATATGCTGCTACTATAATCAAGACAGTGCATCCGGAAAGTATTCACGGCGCTTCTCTTTTTCCACATTTTGTGATGTTACAGCCTTATTCCAAAATGGATTAAATTCATTATTTTCCTTAATTCTACAAACAATACTCCATAATGACAATGTGAAAGAAGTTTGTTTGAACTCTTTGCAAATGTACAACAAAAAAAAAACACATGTACATAAGTATTCACAGCCTTTGCTCAATACTTTGTTTTTGGCACTAATTACAGTCTCAAGTCTTTTTGAGTATGATGCTACAAGCTTGGCACACCTATTTTGGGGCAGTTTCTCCCATTCTTCTTTGCAGAACCTCTCAAGCTCCATCAGGTTGGACGGGGAGCGTCGGTGCACAGCCATTTTCAGATCTCTCCAGAGATGTTCTTTCGGGTTCACGTCTGGGCTATGTCTGGGCCACTCAAGGACATTCACAGAGTCATCCCGTAGCCACACCTTTGTTATCTTGGGTGTGTGCTTAGGGTCGTTGTCCTGTTGGAAGATGAACAGTCGCCCCAGTCCCTGGAACAGGTGTTCATCAATGATGTGTCTGTACATTGCTGCATTCATCTTTCCCTCGATCCAGTCTCCCAGTTCCTGCCGCTGAAAAACATCCCCACAGCTGATGCTGCCACCACCATGCTTCACTGTAGGGATGGTTTTGGCCAGGTGATGAGCGGTGCCTGGTTTTCTCCATACATGACGCTTGCCATTCAGGTCAAAGAGTTCAATCTTTGTTTTATCAGACCAGAAAATTCTGTTTCTCATGGTCTGAGAGTCCTTCAGGTGCCTTTTGGCAAACTCCAGGTGGGCTGTCATGTACCTTTAACTGAGGATTGGCTTCCGTCTGGCCACTCTACCATACAGGCCTAATTGGTGGAGAGCTGCAGAGATGGTTGTTCTTCTGGAAGGTTCTCCTCTTTCCACAGAGAAATGCTGGAGCTCTGCCAGAGTGACCATCAGGTTCTTGGTCTCCTCCCTGACTAAGGCCCTTCTCCCACGATCGTTCAGTTTGGCCGGGCGGACGGCTCTAGGAAGAGTCCTGGTGGTTCCAAACTTCTTCCATTTGTGGAGCACCACTGTGCTCATTGGGACCTTCAATGCTCCAGAAATGTTTATTTACCCTTCCCAAGATCTGTGCCTCAATACAATCCTGTCTTGGAGGTCTACAGATAATTCCTTAGACTTCATGGATTTGTTTATGCTCTGACATGCACTGTTAACTGTGGGACCTTATATAGACAGGTGTGTGCCTTTCCAAACCATGTCCAATCAACTGAATTCACCACAGGTGGACTCCAATCAAGTTGTAGAAACATCTCAAGGATGATCAGTGGAAACAAGAGGCACCTGAGCTCAGTTTTGAGTGTCATTGCAAAGGCAGTGAATACTCATATACATGTGATTTTTTTCATTTTTTATTTTTAATACATTTACAAAGATTTCAAACAACCTTCTTTTACGTTGTCATTATGGGGTATTGTTTGTAGAATTTTGAGGAAAATATATATTGAAATCAGGGGCCAGTTGCATAAACCTCTAAGACTAGTCTTACAAGTTAGACATCAATTTATTTTCTTTAAGACGGTTCATAGCTTTTTTAAATCAGTTACATAAAAACGTAGATAAGCCTACTTTGATACCGAAAACTAAGACTGACTGCCCCTAACTAACTGCTAGTAGGTCACACTAGAACTTAAGACATTGTCTTAACATTATGGCTATGTTTATGCAACCGGCCGAAGGCTGTAACATAACAAAATGTGGAAAAAGTGAAGCGCTGTGAATACTTTCCGGGTGCACTGTATGTCTATGATAAAATAACATACTGAGCATTATAAACTATCGTAATTCCTAGTAATCTGTGTTTATATGTCCAGTTCTAGGTTTTGCAGTTCAACATTTAATTCATCAATAATCTTTGTTAGCTCCTCTTTTGTCTCCCTTATTTTTGTCACAAATCTCATGATCTCAGACTGCAGATTTCTTGCATTGTTAGTTGACCCAGGGGTTTGGTTGCTTTCAGACTCTGTATTGGTGGCTGCAATTTTTGATTCTTGTTGAGTAGCTATTGAAGCATAATCTCTGCGGAGGTTGTGAATTTCTTTGGCGTCGAGGGCAATAAAGAAGACGTCAACAGCTACAAATAGTCCAGTCAAAACCCCTGTTGCTGCTTCAGCCACACGAACAGCTCTTGCAGTCTGAGCTGCAACTCTCCCAACACTTGAGACTTGAGTTAAGCGGATAAGCTCTGCAATCCCCCCCAGACCTCGTCCAAGTCGAGCCCCGACATTTGCCCAATCTGCCCCAGACTGGGCATTGGACCACGATTCCCTGCTTTCAGAAAGCACTTTTTGAGTTACCACTGCTATTTGGATGTTTTGGATGCAGCTGCTTGTGGAAGCTATTTTTTCTTGTAACTCTGTTATGATCATTTTGATCTTTTGGCGGTCTGTGCGCTGGTTAACCATCTTTGTTATGTTGCTCGCACCAGATGCTACTCCACCAGCTACCGCTACACCGATTCCCACTCCTGTTACTATCAGAGAAGCTCCGAGAGTGAACGGAGTCAGAATAAGCCCAACTACAGATGTGATTCCTCCAGCCAATCCCACTACACCTCCTGCAAGGCTGCCTACGGTTGTGTTGTAGTGGACCGTCTCCAAACCTTTGGCCAGCTCTTCAAGTACATTTAGCCTCCCATAAAGCTCTTCAATAGTTTGTTTGCTCTGAAAAAAATCAAGTTTAATGAAATCAAAATTTAGTTTGACGGTTCAGTGTTTTGTTTAATTTCATTGTGCCCGTGTTGCAAACCATATTGCATAAACATGGTTACTTTATGACTTTAGGAAACAACAGCAAAACGTATGAAGAGTTACATTTGAATTACTCAACTCACCTTTTCATAAAGGTGTTTAATGACAAAGGGTCTCATCAAGATCTCACTGACAGACGGGCGATTCGCTGGATCGATCTGAAGTGTGTCTTTTACCAGCTGACGAAGGTCCTCAGAGAAGGTTCTAGGAAGAGCTTCGTAGGAGCAGGTGAGAATCTTTGTAATAATCTCAACTGTGTTTATTCCTGTAAACTAAAGACAGACAAAAATATGAGGTCACTAGTTGGTAAAATAAATAAATAAATCAGTGTGACTAGTACAGAATCATGAAATACTTTTTCTCGTAATGAGACAAAACAATTAGCCAACAAGTTCACAATACAGATTTTATCAAAGCAGTTTTAAAGAAAAAGCATGTTTCAAGATCCACGTCATGTTCAAGTTTTTCCATAGCCATTGTCAAGACCCAAATTAGCATTTGATTACTGTAATCAAGGGGTTTTCAAAGTGTGGTGTGTGCCTCCCCCTGACATAGATTTTTTTTTTTTAATGGATCGTTCACCCAAAAATTAAAGATCTGTCATTTACTCACTCTTGTGTCATTCCAAATCCGTGAGACTTTCGTTCATCTTCTAAACACAAATGAAGATATCTTTAATGAAATCAGAGTGATTTCTGCCCCTCCACTGACAGCTACGCAACTACCACTTTGACGTTTCAAAAAGTTCATAAAGGCTACGTTCAGACTGCAGTTAAATGTGGCCCAAATCTGATTAATTTTGCTCACATGTGACTTAGATCTGTTTTTGTAAATACTTTTCTTGTAAATACTTTCCAGCATTTCAGTAATAAAAGTGTACATCTTACGTACGGTGCTCGGGAGCGATCAAAAAGGATTTAAACAGTGAATTTTAAATCTCGCCTTGTAAACTCAGAGACAGGCGCGCTGGAAGCTGTTTCATGCGAGGGGGGCTGGGGGCTGGGGGCTGGGTTGGAAAATATGTGACGTCATTATGTTGTGGCTGACGACAAGACATGAAATTTCTCTGTACTGTATATGTGTTGTAGCCATTAAAGAAAACATTTAGTTTCATATTTATGTTTAAATATTATAGGCTAATGTTATTTTTTTATTTAATCAATGTTGATTATGAAAGTGAGCATATGCAGCATGAGAAAGATAAAGATACATCATGAGATGCGCAATATGACTGGAGACATGGAGTGGGTAAGACATGATTTTGACCACTTCATTGAGTTTTGTTTTATAGAAAGACTATTTTTAAAAGATTTTCGTTTTGTATAAATTGTATCTTATGTTGATCAATGTTTTATCAACCAATTACCTGTATTTAATAAATAAGAAGCAAATATATAGCAGACAATGTAATAAGGCGCCGGCACAATCACTTGCATTGCACGTGAACTGGAGGGCGCCTCACAGATTTGAGAAATATAGGCTATCTATTATAGAAAACTTGAAATCGTCTACTTTTAAACGAAACTATTCAAAACGAAAAGAAATAGGCTACTCTCTGATTATATAATCCATATGAAATGTGCATTTCACATGCATTTCTCTCTGGCGTTCATGACGAGTCCGCATCGCCAACTTCATCTTTGCAGCGACACAGAAGACACCAGTTTATTAATAAACAATTAAATGTCTCCTTGCTATTTTTGACACATTCATACTTTTGCTGGTTCTTTGTGGCAATCTTTATGCGTGCGGCCGTGCGCTTGAGTGCGGCTATATTATGTACACGCTCATTATCCTGTATGTAGCCTATTTAAGTAATACAATTTATATAAAGGGGGGATTTGTCCACTAACGGCTTAAATGAACAACTACTAGTCGACTAGAAAAAAACTTTAGTCGGAGGCAGCCCTTATTCCACATATTTTCGAACCAGCAGGCCATTCTGGGTTCAGATTAGCGGGGAGCGGAATATTCAGAAATGCGCTCTCCGCTCACAAGCTCTGATCGAAACAAAGCATGACAAATTCGAACTTTATTTCATTTTCTCCGTAGCTTGAACACTCACTACATTAGGCATAAGAGAGTTAGTTAACGCTGTCCATTTATTTATTTTTATTTCACGTTTTTAAAGTACAATATTATGTTAGTCCACAGCCCCCCAATTGGGGGTGCTGATGCTATGACGAGGGGGCTGAAGCCCCCGCAGCACCCCCCTTCCCGCGCTACTGCTCAGAGATGTGGATTCAGACGGCAATTCAATTACCACACAACGCAACCTGTTTGTTAAAAAATAGGTAATTTGGCCAGGGATTTTTACGCGGGTTGGGTGAGAAAAAACACCGACATTCTGGATTCAGACGGCACTAAAATCACAGACTTACCCCTGTCAATGTTAAAAATACCGTACGACCCCATGAGAAACAATTAGCATCCGAATAGGACGTAACTGACAGTATGCTTTCACTGGCCTTTGAAAGTGCTCCGCGGATGGCACCGTCTTTTAGAACAACTATTCTCTGCATCGCTGCCATAGTTTGAGTAAACTCCCCACCACAATCATTCAATTAAAATATACTATTAAGCCTTTAATAGTTTGCCAGCTGATGTACCTTAGGATAATATAATAAAAAATCTAACAACAATCAATGTAATGACAATTGTATTATTTGCATGAAAACACTTGAATTAGCCTAATTGAACACTGTTTGGGTGTATTAAAACTTCAGAATTAAATTTGTATAGACCTGCAACAGTGATAAGGTAAAGCTAAGGCCCCATCCACACAACTGCGTTTTAGTTTAGAAACGGAGAATTAAAACGAATACGATTTCCGTACACACCAGCGTTTTAGCTGCGTATTAGAATTGATCTCCGTCCACATTAAAACGACTGAAAACGCGGACCATTCACCAACACTGGGCATGCACGTGCCGGTGTAAACCTAGAGACTTTCAAACATCAAAATGTCATTTATTAATATGTATTTGTGTCAAAATGACATATAAACATCTTTTCCTATTCTATTTTGCCTGGAAACGCTTCCAACACGCTTGCGTGTCGCATGAAAAATAGGTGTCGGTTCTATTTCTAGCATGCACGCGTTTACCGCGCAAGCCGCGCCTGAGACGCGTCAGTTTCTTACTGTAAGAAACTGTTCCAGCGGGTGGAGTTTACTGGTACTGAATATTACCTGTGCATACTCCATGACTGATGACACACAATCATAGAGCCGAGCGTGAGCCTCTGCGTCATCGTTTCTAAAGTCCTCCATTTTGACCCATCTTCACTAAAAGGCCCTCCGGAGATTCAAAACGCGAAACGGGGTCGGCAGCGTTTCTAAACTTCTCCGTTTTAGGTCTTCGTTTTTGCCGTTTTAGTCTGGACGGGAGGTGCAAACGTAACAAAAGGTCTCCGTTTCTAAACGAAAACGCAGTAGTGTGGATGGGGCCTAAGAGTGGTCCAGACCAACCTTCCGAATGTATGACTTACAGAAGGTATACTTAAAGCTGAAGTCGGCAAGATTTTTTTTGATCATATTCAGTGAAACCGAAACTATGCTCTGACAGAACAACATAAATCAGATGGTTTTAGAAAAAACCCACGGTTCTACCTCTACCTAGAGCCTGTTATTTGTTTGGCAAAAATCCACCGCTCCCGGTTCTTCTGGTCCAATCAGCGCAGGGCTGTGTGAAATCTGACTGTCAATCACAGTTCGTGCACACTCCACAGATCCCCCCTACCCCCTCGCGAAAATCTACTAACAAGCTTCCAATTCCTCGGATAACACAGAGCTAGGAGGTCCAACACAACCAAGGAAAATAAAACACATGTAGAAACGAAGATCGATGCTGAAGAGACGGGCGCGTTCACAGAAAATCTGGTGACGAGCTGCGGAGCACAAACTCGATGGGAGGGTGCTCGTGGTAGTGGGGGAGGGGCATGAGAGTTGTAAACATTAAACATTTTGGCTAAGACCCCTTAATATGCCAGTCTTGCCGACTGCAGCTTTAACTAAGAACGTTTTGGGAAACGCGTATTAACAGTAAGGTACAGCTTAAGGTGTAACTTCAGAACGACGTAGCATTAAGAAGGTTTCGGGAAACGCAGCCCAGAACTTTATTTATCATGCACTTTCGACTTTACGAATTTGCAGAATGTTTACATTCACAAACTGACACTGCATGAAAGGGAATACAGTAGGCTACAGGTCAAAAGTTTGGAAACATTACGTTTTTTTTATATTTTTGAAAGAAGCCTCTAATGCTTATCAAGGCTGCGTTTATTTGATCAAAAATACAGAAATAAACAGTAATATTGTGAAATATTATTACAACTTAAAATAATAGTTTTCTATTTGAATATACTTTAAAAAATAATTTATTTCTGTGATGCAAAGCTGAATTTTCAGGATCATTACTCCAGTCAATCACATGATCCTTCAGAAATCATTCTAATATTCTGATTTATTATGAGTGTTGGAAACAGTTCTGCTGCTTAATATATTTGATGAATAAAATGTTAAAAAGAACTGCATTTATTCAAAATAAAATAAAAATATTTTCTAATAATATAAATCTTCTTTACTATCACTTTTTATCAAATTAACACATCCTTGCTGAATAAAAGTATTGATTTATTTCAATAAAAGAAAGAAAAAAAATACTGGCCCCAAATTACTGACCAGTAGTGTATATTGTTGTTACAAAATATTTCTATTTTTAAATTTGCTTCTTTTTTTTTTTACTTTTTATTCATCAAAGTATCCTAAAAAAGTATCACAGGTTATGAAAAAATATTAAGCAGCAGAACTGTTTCCAACTTTGATAATGAATCATCATATTAGAATGATTTCTAAAGGATCATGTGATAGACTGGAGTAATGATCCTGAAAATTCAGCTTTGCATCGCAGAAATAAATGATAACATTAATGAAATTTAATGTATAATAAATCGAAAACCAATTATTTTAAATTGTAATAATATATCACAATATTACATTTTTTTTCTGTATTTTTTATCAAATAAATGCAGGCTTGATGAGCAGAAGAAACTTCTTTCAAAAACATTAAAAATAGTAATGTTTCCAAACTTTTGACCTGTACTGTATATGAAAAACTATTATGGGGCACTTTTAAACCCAGATGAGATATCCCTAAGGTACTTTCTCCCCTCTACTGAGGGAGAACAGACTCCACAACAGCTTTGCCCTCTTCCGGCCCTTAGAGTGTACATAGAGCGTTTTAGCCATTTCAGGCAGTCGGAGCAGCTGTTTGTCTAAAGGGCTGCCAATCCCGGAGCACAGACTGTCCCACTGGATAGTAGACGTTATAGCGCTACCTCACAAGTCCTTAAACTTGCAGTGCCCTATTGAGGTGTGGGCCCACTCCACCAGGGGAATGGCCTCATCTTGGGCTTGGCCTAGTGGAATATCCATCACTGCTATCTGTGCAGAGGCTGGTTGGTCCTTCCCAAAACCATATCGGAAGTGAAATTTCCGGTTTTCTGAATCCATATAATCAATCCAAACAAAAGAAACAAAACAAGAACAGGCTAGGAAACAGACCTCAGAAGTGGTGTGACAAATAACAACGACTCCGTGACAAACACTAACCAGACAGGGTATATAGTGATAGGGAACAGCTGAGTGCAATGAACAGTGATGAGTCCAGACAGGGATTGTGGGAAATGCAATTCCAGAAGTAATGGTGACAGTATGGGGAAGAGACCTCTAGTGGACATCCGGGGAAACACAAACCAGACATTGTGAGAGTGTGTAGCTTGTGGTGCTACTGCGAGTCGACACTGCTGCTTAATTGTGTTTTAACACAATTTTGTACCATACCATACAAATGAGTGGCTCAAAAACAGAAGTGTTGAATAGGGGTTGAATAATTATGACATAACTGTATTACAAAAAATCCTATATAATGACATTATCACCTTTGCCACTAAACTGTTATAGATTAAAATAGTTTTTTAGAAAAGCGATTACATTCATAAATTATTACAGAGTGCATTATTACAGGGGTTGATTATTTTTTGATTGCAATATATAATTTATTGTTGTATGAAAGCTTGAACCAAACATACATTCAAACCAAAATATATTCAGACACCTTCAACATTTCACATATCACAGTTTATTCGCCATAGTTTAGAAAATCAAGCGTAGTGTCAGTTCTGGCAGATCACGTTAGTCAAGCTCACATCAGCTGACCCTCAGCTGATCCACATCTACCTATAGGAATATGATGCCTAACACTGTATACATATATAAGCTCCTTCAGTATTATCAGCAGCGATCGCGTTTCTCAGGAGCTAATTACCCTCCTCCATCCCCAGCTCCTCTCGCCCAGTCAGGATTTGGCATTCTGGTTCTCCTTGAATCAGATTAAATTCTCAAATTATGTTGTACTTTAAAATCTTGAATTAATTATATCTGCATACATTCGTTGGTTCTATTCTGTTTACCCTAAGGGGGGTTATTGCTGCTCTCCTGCTCTTATCCATGCTAGGCTGCTAGGAGTTCTCGCCCAGCACGGAATCATACCGCCAATCCAAACTGTATGCTAATTGTCAATCATATTTGACGACAGTGGTCCTGACAGAAATGGTAATACAACATGACAAGAACTCAGATTTAAACTGTGTTCAAATTCATCTTGATAATGTCAGATAACTTTGAGCAAAACATGGTCAGGTCAAAGTGTCTGAAACATTTTTGGTACCAACATTTTTATACATTTTACTGGTAGTCACTGTATGAAGAATGTTTGGGTATAATATGCCACAGTTTACTTTATTTTGCTCTCCTCACTAACACAAATGAACTATAGTGTCCTGCACCCACTAGTAAAAAAATATCACAAATTATATCTGGTGTCTGAATCATTTTTGTTTGACTGTATCTGATAAAAGAACATCTTACCGCACACTTCCGCATGCACATCTCATAGATGACACATCCCAGACTCCAAATTTCACTGAGAAAAAGTGAAGGTTAGATTTCCAGTGTTCATTCATGGAAAATGTATTATAAGAATAATATAAACATTGATAATGTAATATGTTATTACGATTTCTCATCATAAGGGTTGCCATTCAAATTCTCAGGTGCAACGTATGAGAGAGCTTCAGTTTCTGCTGTCTGTGCATTAGTGGACCTGATAAAAACAGAAATACATGGTTCAGATCATAATGCACACACACACATGGACTATTCCTTTTATTACGTGTTATTTAACGTACAAGTCATGTTTTGAATCAAAGGAGCACATACAGTACCATTCACGAATCTCTCCAAACTCTCCAAGACGAATGGTTCCACATGCAGTGAAAAATATGCTCTGCCATAACCATAAGAAAACCCACATTGAGTATGTTATAGCTGCAATATTAGTTTGAAATAATAAATGGTGATTATTCTCATGCTTAAATTATTATTAATATGATTCTTTTGTGACTTTCCTAATTCTGAAATGTCAGAAATGTGCCTTCAAGTGTATTCTACACACAGTTGTTCTGTCGGTCATTTCCTCATCATTCGATATCTACATATTTGTTGTATGTGTTATTTTGTAGGCTGGTGCTGTTATTGTAACCAGTCTTTAGTCCAGTCAGACCAGAAGGTCAAATTAGCTTTCCTGTGTTTTAAAAGTGCAGTGAAGCCCAAGTCGTTTGACCGGAAAGTTCAGTAATGACAATCTGATTAAAGACTGCGATAAATTAAACAAAATTATTTAAAAACAAATGTATGCATGAATTTATAGGTCACAATAATTCATCTCTATGTTCTAAATCCATGTTAATATATAAACATGCATTTAGCATATAGAGGTGAATTTTCATTGAATGCCTAATTTAACTGTATTGCATTTATACCTTGGGCTGCAGGTTTTTATGTAGGATCTGTTGATCATGAAGGTGCTTTAATGCCATGCAGATCTTCACAGTCCGGTCCACAATCTAGAAATACATAAAATGTGAAATTAAAAATGTGGAAAATATTATTGCAGTAGTTCTGTATTTTTAAAGGTTATGGAGATATAATACTGTATGTATAATAATAATTTAATATATAATAACAAAACAAATCTTTTAACATAACTAATAACAAAAACGCAATTCATATTCAGTGTTTTACATAAAAGTTTATTTTTATTCACGGCTACACCAAGCTCTCCCTCAACTTCCCTCAACACTCAACACCTTATTACCACACTCAGCAATGACTGCCCTGGTGAAAATACCAAAATGCTAAGTATACTTGCAGCCAGACTAATTCAGTATACTTCAAGTGTGTTAATGATTAGTTAAGTTGAAGTGTGCTGTTTTGAAACAATTCATTTTGTACTAAGTATATTTTAGTTGTAATTAAATTGTAGTAAAGCATAACTTGAAGTGTATTTAGTGTACTTTTGTGTACTAAATTGGAACAAATTCAAGTATATTTAGTATACTTTAAGTATATGCCTGTGTAGGGACTAATTACATGCTTGATTAGTGATATTAAAGTGTACAAAGAGGACAAATAATACTAAGCCATACTTTGTACAAAATATTGTATACTATAATGTATTTTGAAAGTATACTTTCAATGCATTGTAACAATGATCATTTCCAGCACACAATTAAAATATACCTAAAATATACAGTATTTTTAATAAAATGCAAATAAATACACTTTTAAAAAATAAACTGATTTTTCACTTCAAGTATATTTTTTGAAAATATATTGTGTGAAAATTTACCAAAGTACAATTATTTAAAAGTGTGTTAAAAGTTGTATTGTGAAAATAGGTAAAAGCATGATGCTGATATACTTTTAATATATTTAAAGATAGTACAATTTTTTTTTTTTTTTTTTGTATACTTGCAATGTACTATTGAAAAAGGGAATATATTTCAACTACAATAAAGTATACTTTTCTTTCACTAGGGTGGACTCATACCCAGCACACTCTCATAGCTCCAGCGTCAAGCAGATGTCAAGTTTTGGTTATAATAAACCATCAAAGAAAAAAAAAAAAAGATTTACATGGCAGTACACTTATTAAAACTAGACAAAATCTACTGATATTTTTTTTCTCTTGCTTTTTTTGCCCTAACAAACACAGTTACAGCAGCCAGAACATTAAAGACTAAAGTCAAGAGTCAAACTACACATCTAAACGAAACTTTATTATTTTCAATAAAACAACAACAACAAAACCTCTGTTAATTCTCAATAAGAACTTCTGTAGACGTCTGACAGAAATAAAGTCAGTCGGGGGTGCGTTTCCCGAAAGCATCGTTAGCCAACTATGGTCGCAAGTTCCGTCGTTATCAGCATAGTTCAACGATTTGGTGTTTCCCGAAACCATCGTTCAAACGAACGTTCGCAAACATCATCGCAAACTTGTGTGGTTGGAACGACAGCTCTCGAGCTGTCGTTAGAAGCATAGTTTCTAGTTTACATTAGATGTAGACTGAATAAATCCTTATCTTTAGCAAAATAAGCAAGCTGACATTCAGTACAACCCGTGTTATTTATTTAGAATACATACAAATGTAATTTATGTCTTTTAGTTTGTCAAGAGATTTAAAGCACCGTTTTTGAAGACTGCGCATGTGCGAACGTGCTCTACTATGTAAGAACGAGCCAAATATTGAGTCTGGTAATAAAGCAAAATAACTGAGAAAAATTAGAAATGGTCTTCAGATGCCATGTCTGTAACTTATATGACAAAATCTAGCGTTAATTCGATCTCAAACAGATTAATTAAAATAAGTTATTAGTCCACCACGTGCGAGACGTCATAAACCAACGTGGTTGAACGATACTTTGCGACAGACGGTTTCGGGAAACAGTCGTGACTAGCTAGTTGATTTCTCCAACGATGCATCGTACTATGGTAGTTAAGCAGCGAGCTATATAGTTGTACGGGAAACGCACCCCTGGTCAGTAATAAGTGGAGCTGGTAATGCTGTTTGTGGAGTTGTTTAATCCTCCTCTGCTGAGATCTTCACAGATGTAATGTGTTGCCATGCATTTTACCTTTTTTTGCAGTGCGGTGCTAAAATTCAACATCAGTCTGACGTTGGAGCTTGACTTAAAACAATCTTTGGGTTTAGACGTCAACCCGACTTTCATTTTCAACCTCAGTCTGACTGACTTTGGATTAGTTGGAGTTCAACATCTTCAGACATCATTTTTATTTCTTGACTGAGAAGCCGTTTCACTAAAATATATGGCACAATAGGGAAGACTATTGCAACTTTAATTTCTTGCCAACTTTAAAGATTCCAATAAGAAAAACAACATGTAGAAAACAATCAACCTAACAACACATAAACACAAAAAAATCCCAATATTAGTTCATATTTACAGATAACATGTTCAATTTGTAGATAAATGCTTTAATTTAGGGGGAAAATGGGGAAAACTGTTAGTTTAACAGTTAGTTCTCTAAATCATGGTAATGGGTTAAATTTCACCATCTATAAATCTATAAACATACCTCGGAATATATAACTGTTCCCTCCAATGTAAGTTTTGTTATCTCTGCGAGATCTCCACCCTCACAGTGATCCAGTACAAGGTAGAAGCAGTCACGTTCTGAAAGCAGATTCATTCATTACGGTGTGCCTTAAAATTATTAATTAATAATTAATATTCACACCTAAGTGTGAGTACTGTATGTAGATTAATATCAAAGTGTGACATTTAAAGTTTCTTTTAACCTCTGATGATTTCCTTGTGATGGACGATGTGTGGATGATTGAGCTTTTGGAGAAAGTTTGATAGATCATCCTAAAAACAGACACAGACTGTGTGTATCAGAATTTATGTCTTTCAATTTAAATATCATTAGAAACAAAGTATCCATCTTACCTGGTTAGCATTCAGCTCTTTAATGACAAACTGATCACCACCTTTATTCTTCACCAGCATCATCTTGTCTTGTTCACTCACTAGTTCGTAGCCATGATCTTTTAGAACCGACTGTTTGCTCCCCATCTCTGAAAGTTTCTGCAACTGTTTAAGAAAAGCATTGGTAAGAAGATTCACAGACATTATTTTTTTTTTTTTTTTAAACAGTTCATGAAAGTTTAAGCATTTAATTCTGTATTTTTGTAAGATTTTTTAAAGACCATAACAAACAAATTGTTGATGAGGCCAGACAAGTTTAAAATGGAACACCAGAATAAGTTTTTATGATTTTTATGAAACTGTAAAATCAATTCAGCTATTGGTACTCAAATGCAGTAATGAATGAATACTTCAATAATGTTGGTACACAAAAAAAAAAAAAAAAAAAAAAACACACAAAAAAAAGATTTATGCAATTTAATTAATAGTAACATTCCATCAAATTTAATTGAATAATCCATACATACAGTGCCAAGAATAAGTGAACACACCCATGCTAAAGTTGGCTAAAAAGAAGAATAAAAAATCATCTTTTGGAAATTGATCTTAATGCCTTAATTTAAAAAATGAGGAAAACTCCAACCTTTAAGGACACCAATTTTCTTTGTGAATGAATAATGTATCGCAAATAAATACATTTTCTTCCTTAAAATACAGGGTGCATAAGTCTGGACACCCCTATGTTAAATTCCCATAGAGGCAGGCAGATTTTTATTTTTAAAGGCCAGTTACTTCATGGATCCAGGATACTATGCATCCTGATAAAGTTCCCTTGGCCTTTGGAATTAAAATAGCCCCACATCATCACATAGCCTTCACCATACCTAGAGATTGGCATGGAGTACTTTCCATAAGATCATCTCTCAATGCAAATCAAACCAGCTATTAGGCTAACTGAAATAAAACCATGCTCAGCCTTAGTAGATTATGTTGTATCCATTGTTACTGCAAATCTGCGTCAGGTTATTGAGTGGAGCATAAGGCACACGACTTGCATTTGGCACTAATTCAAGTGTACTTGGTATTGTAAAGACTAAAAAGGGATGTTCCGTTTAAGACAGCAAAATGTTGCTCGACCAACCTAAATAGGGTGAGTCTTACCTCTGTTTAATGTAATGTTACTCTAGCTAAGTGTACGTGGGAAACCATGGCATGACCAAACCAAAGCTACGAGAAGTAATATGGTCGGCTTATATCTGTAGTAGTGGCCGAGACCTCTGACTAGAGATAGTGTTATTTTAATTCAAGTGTATACAAATCATGGGGGCTATATTACGTATCTGAAGATAGAGTAAGTGTGAATGCGACCATCTAAGGTATAACCCAATTGACCCTTCGCAAAGACCCGCCCCCCTTAGTTACTGTCGCTATGTCCGACAAGCTACGCTGCTCTCACGCCACACCATGTTCTCACGCAGTGAAAAATACATCGCGGAGCAGAGAGGAGACTGACTACACACTGACAGACAGGACAGACCAGGTTACTTTTCGGTAACTTTTGATATTAAACATATTAAACAAAGTCTCACCTTTCAAATTTGGTCATTTTTTAAAAGAAATTTAAACGATACATACCGTTTTGTGGCTCTTAAATGTGTCTGACAGATCGCTGTAGAGCATCCATTAAAGCTGCTCGTGAACCGATCATCTCTTCCTTCTAGTTCATTTATAGCATCGAATAAACATGAATGAACATAAGAAGGAATGTTGTTTTAAACCGCGGAAAGGCATCAGTACACTCCGTTTTTTAAGTTCAAATCCTCCCATGTTAATCTGCTATCTCTCCTGACTGCTTTTTCGGACAAAATGGTGGATGGCGGATTATGATTGGTTAGATCGCCTGTCAATCAAGCTCCCTGCGAAGGGTTAATTACCTCTGTTTAGTGACCAAAACTGACAAGTTTGTGATTGTGGGCCCGCAAATAATTACAGGCCGGTGCGAGGATCCTGTGCGACTTTGGCACCCGAATGAGCGAGGATAATAAGAGTAAAGAGTTGAATAGAATAATCAAATGTGTCGCTAAACTATTATATAAATGACTAATAACCAATTCTAACCTAAATTCGAGGTCATGATAAAATGGAGTCAGATAAACGTTTAATTGGAATTAAATTACTTTACCACAATGAAAAGACAGCAACACGCAGTAAACCTTCACCCGCTTATCAGAAACTGTTGTTGGACCGATTGGGCAGGACTTACAACGTCATGACGCAACACCAATCACGATTGGCCTAGTTTCATTCCCTCTTCAGAGGCACTACGCTGGGGGACGTTCCCCAAAGTGTCGTTCCGATGCAGTCAAGTTATGACACTAAACATTTGAAGTTATTCCTGATGTACTTTAAGAACAGTTGTGGTCTGTGTGTAATGTAAACCAGGCAGCCCAGTTATTTCTTTTGTCGATCACCCAACCCTGAGCATATTTTTGCCGGTGATGTGCGTGCTTTAGTCCTGTTTCAACCAAAATGGTACAATAAAGATTATGTAAAGAAAGAAAGAAAGAAAAAAAGAAAGAAAGAAAGAAAGAACACATTAGGGCACGAAACGTATCGGTTACCTAACGTAACCTCTGTTCTCTCTAGAAGAGGGAACGAGTATTGCGTAAGTAGCTTACGCTGCGGGAAAAGTCATCTTTCTCGAGATATGAAGCCAAAAATGTATCCTTAATTTTTATAACTTTGTCAACGCAGTGCAGCAGCACGCAGACCTAGAGCAGGCTAACTAGCGTGCTCATTGGCTGCCCTGCCGCAACTGCAGCAGCCTACCAGTGAGCCTGGCGTGACGTCACGCCCAATGGAGCGCTCAGCGCCCCAGTGTGTCACGGCCCGTCAGAGGGGCGTGGCTTAGCTTATAAAAGGAGGCTCGGGGGCTGCTTTCTCTGGTTTTTGTCGCTTGAAGCGAATGAGCTCGTGGCGCGAGCACGGCGGGTTACGCAATACTCGTTCCCTCTTCTAGAGAGAACAGAGGTTACGTTAGGTAACCGATACGTTATCTTACGAGAGGTTCTCTCGTATTGCGTAAGTAGCTTACGCTGCGGGAACTCCCTTGTCAACGCCGTGCGCGCCCGGCATCCACTAAATGAGTCCCAGGGAAGTCCGGGGAACACAAAGAGTGTGAGCCAGGCGGCCAATATGATGGCTAGCGCGAGTACACAAGCACACAATAGGGCATACAGAGCGGCGCGGCCGGTCTGACTGACAAACCCTTGTATGGTACAGCTCAACCAGGAGAGCTAAATCAGCAGCAGTAGCCCGCGCACAGAAGTGGGCCGGCCTACGCGAGATTTAGACTGATAAAAGTTTCGCCTGCAGGGCGGGAACTTCCAGATTGTAAAATCTAACAAATGTAGAGGGGGAGGCCCAGCCCGCCGCCGTACAAATGTCATGAATGGAAATTCCGCTAGACCAAGCCCACGACGAGGCCATGCCTCTAGTAGAGTGGGCTCTGATGCCCAGTGGGCACTGCAGGTCCTTAGACGCATAAGCAGCTGCGATAGCGTCCACTATCCATCTGGACAGACTGTGTTTCGAGGCGGCGAGACCCTTAGTGCGCCCACCAACCGAAACGAAAAGCTGCTCCAAGCGCCTGGCGGCGGCGGAGCGCGTAATGTAATATCTCAGTGCTCTGACAGGGCAAAGGAGGTTACTGTCAACCTCGCTGCCGGTTGCCGGCAAAGCTGAGAGAGAAATGACCTGTGCTCTGAAGGGTGTGTCCAAAACTTTGGGGACGTAACCATGCCTTGGTCTGAGAATGACTTTAGAGTCATTAGGTCCGAACTCCAGGCATGAGGCGTTAACTGATAACGCATGAAGGTCACCCACACGTTTGACTGAAGACAGAGCTATCAGAAAAACGGTTTTGAGCGTCAGGCATTTCATATCCACCGTTTCCATGGGTTCAAAGGGATGCGCTTTCATGGCCTCTAAGACCAGGGAAAGATCCCAAATAGGAACCGAAGGGGGTCGCGGGGGGTTCATCCTCCTAGCTCCTCTCAGGAAGCGGATGATGTATTCGTTTCTCCCTAATGCGCGGCCCAGCGCCGAGTCGGCGAAAGCTGAGATGGCCGCAACATATACTTTGAGCGTGGATGGAGACCTGCCCAAGTCCAGCAGCTCTTGGAGGAAACAAAGCACACCTAGAGCAGGCTAACGAGAGCGAGAGGTCCGTCGCGCTGCGCAGGTCCGTCAATACATCTGGATCCGGGCCTTTCTCGTCCAGATCGCGGAGGAGATCGGCCTGGAGAATCTGGAGCACAGCCATGGAGTGCAGGGCGGAAGCGGCCTGGCCGGCGGCAGCAAAGGCGCGGCCGACGAGGGCTGAAGTGGTCCTGCAGGCCTTGGACGGCAGGGCAGACTTTGAGCGCCATCTGGCGGATGGCGGGCAAAGGTGCGTTGCCACAGCTTCCTCAACCAGGGGAATTTGTGTATATCCCTTCTCGGCGGCTCCGTCCACTTGGGAGAGAGTCGAAGAGGCCGGAGAGCGGAGTCTAGCGGAGAACGGGGCGTTCCACGACTTAGAGAGCTCAATGTGGAGCTCGGGCAGGAAGGGTGCTGACCTAGAGGCAGGCGCTTGGCGGCGGCTAGGCAGAAAACACCCGTCGAGCCTGTTGGGCGCGGGCGCCTTCGGTGGGGACCAGTCGAGTCCCAATTGGTCGACCGCTTTGGTGAGGAGGCGGAGAAGTTCCGCGTCGACACTGGAGCGGGACCAGCTAGACTCCTGTGCTGAGGATGAGGAGCGGTGAGAACCCGACCACTCCTCGCTGTCCGAGGCAAGGATAGAGCAGCTGTCTGCGATAGCAGCGTGGTCCGCTTCATCCTCTGAGGCGACGGCAGTGCGGGCAAAGGCCGGCCGCTGCGCGTCGGGAAGGAGGGGAGGAGAAGGAGATAGCGAGGCTCGCGGGAGGGGCTCCGGCGAGCACTCAGCTACTGCTGCAGGTTCCGGTGGCCTCTGAGAGCGGCGTTTCTTCTTACGCGGCCCGGTGGAGGCAGACGGAGAGACAGCGGGGGCGTCGAACAAGGCGAGTCGAGCCCACAGGGTCGACATCGGTAGTTCTTCGCACAGTTCGCAGCCACCCGAAGAGAGGGCGATGGCTGCGTGGTCCGGTCCCAGGCAGAGAGCGCAGATAACGTTGCGGTCTCTGTCGCTGAGCGGAGCTTTACAGGAAATGCAAGGCATTTTAACGTAAAGCAATGAAAGGATATAATCGCCGGATAGCGAAGCAGGCGAAGACGGCCGGCTTCCTCAGGCGAATCCTCGGCTTGCAGGTCGCTAGATTCGACGGCGGCTTCCTCAGAGTCCAGCGATGCGGAGAGCTTCGCTGAAGAGACAAAAATCAGAGAAAGCAGCCCCCGAGCCTCCTTTTATAAGCTAAGCCACGCCCCTCTGACGGGCCGTGACGCGCTGGGGCGCTGAGCGCTCCCATTGGGCATGACGTCACGCCAGGCTCACTGGTAGGCTGCTGCAGTTGCGGCAGGGCAGCCAATGAGCACGCTAGTTAGCCTGCTCTAGGTCTGCGTGCTGCTGCACTGCGTTGACAAAGTTATAAAAATTAAGGATAATTTTTTGGCTTCATATCTCGAGAAAGATGACTTTTCCCGCAGCGTAAGCTACTTACGCAATACGGGAGAACCTCTCGTAAGAGAACTGATTTTTTTTTCAATAATTAATATATTATGGACATTCTTTGCTAGATTCATTTATGATTTATTGTGTTCTCTATCCAACCTATTGGGTTTGTAATCAGCCTCAGCTTTCCAATCCATCAGACTTTATTGTCTTTAGTAAACTACAGTGTTATTTATGTAAAGTCCCAACCATTGCAAACACATTGTAATGTGTTTTATTCTATGCTAAATGAAATTACTTTCATTAGTCCACTCATATGATTGGATCCTTCATGAAATGTGAGTGTTAGTTTTCTTATCTGCACACAAAGTGTTGTAACTCAAAAGTAACTCACCACATCCACCTATGATCTGATTCTTATAAATCATGTGACATATTAAAAAAGAAACTAAAATGCAGCAGAACATTTACCAAACCATTAAATGAAATCCTGTTTACACTAAACACATCCTGCATCATGATTACTGATAACTATTTGATTATACTGTTAGTGTACTATGTAAAGCTGATCAGCAAAACCTCAAAAATTAAACTTCGCTCTTATTCTGGAGCTGGAATAGCCGAAATGCTGAGACTCCTTATAACCTGCCCTTAAATCTGATCCAATCTGACTTCTGACCTGTAATGCTGCCTGAATCATAATCATACACTGTTGATTCGTTGGCCAGAGGAGAACTGGCCCCCGACTGAGCCTGGGTTCTCCCAAAGTTTTTTCTCCATTCTGTCACTGATGGAGTTTTGGTTCCTTGCCACTGTCGCCTTTGTCGCCTTGGCTTTTGACTTGCTTAGTTGGGGACATTTAATATTCAACAATATTATTGATTTGTCTGCATTTACAACATTATATAAGAACTGAACTGAGCTGAACAATGACATCACTGTTTCTCAAGAGCTGCTATATATTTAAATTAACTAAATTAATAACTTTTTTTACAACAAAAGTGAACAATCACTAAACATACTTAAGCTGGACTATGATGCTATTTTCTTCTAGATTTGCTGTGCAGCAAAAACAAACTTTATTGCATTATTTTCCTGTTATCTCTGTGAAGCTGCATTGAAACAATCTGTATTGTAAGAAGTGCTAAATAAATAAAGGTGATTTTACTTGACTTAAACAAACAGTGAACAGTTCTGATAGTTTAACATCTGAATCAGATTCAGTTTCTTTATGAATAAAATAATTTTATTTTATGCAAGGCATAAAATTTTGTCCCAGTATTTTGTTGTGTTGCATAAAATAAAATGATTTACAGCACAGTAATGACATTATACACTGTAAAAAAAAAAAAAAAAAAAAAAAGGAAATAAACGGTGAACTGCAAGGAAGCACAGGGTGCCACACGTTTACCTATTGGAAAAAAACAGTCAAAGACCATCAGCTCTAGTAACATGTTTAGACTGCAACAGGGAAAAGGCAAGCTGACCATAACACGATAACACGCTTAAACTGCAAATGAACAGTGAAATACTGGTAGCAGAGGTGACAGCAGTTCAATGTTCATTTTAAAGTTCCCTTTCAGTCGGTCACGTTCGACGTTCGCCGGACTGACCGACGGAATTGGGGATCGCTTTGAGAGACCACTCTACTTTGAGTGTAAATAAAGAACGCCTCTTCAAAGCTGGTGTTGGCAGGGCCGGCGCGTGCACTTCTGCCGCTCTAGGCGAAAAACATTTGTGCCGCCCCTAGGGCTGGTCCGAACAGGGCCGCGGGAAGTGGGGGTGCTGGGGGTGCTGCAGCACCCCCTGTTTTCACAGAATTGTAAATGCAACGCATATGTTTGTTCATTAAAATGTATTAATTTTTAGCATTTAGTCATTTATTTGTATAAACACTTTAAGTGGGCTATTTAAATTTTTTTATTTATATGTTAAATTATCTTTTTAAAACATAAGCGCAGAGTGTTACGTAATATTGTGTGTGTGTGTGTGTGTGTGTGTGTGTGTGTGTGTGTGTGTGTGTGTGTGTGTGTGTGTGTGTGTGTGTGTGTGTGTGTGTGTGTGTGTCGAAAGAATTTGTCCGCAGCTGCTCAAAAAAAAAAAACGTCAAAAACCCCACTGTCAGTGTTTTGTAAAGAACAGGCAAATATGTAAAATATAGCAGGAGACATTTTAATTGTTTACTAATAAAACAGTTATTTTTTATGTCATTGTCGGCTAGACAGATGAAGTTGACGACTCGCGATCTTCGCAGCGCCAGAGAGAAATGCACATTTCATACGAATTACATAAGCAGCGCAGTCTGTTTTCTTTCGTTTTGAATTGTTCTGCTTAAAAGTAGACATTTCAAGCTATCTATATGTCTCAGGTCTGTGAGGCAATAGGCTACCTTATAGGCCCACGGTGAGTTTCGGTTCATTTATGAGACGAGCTCCAGGTTCGCCAGCGCCTCCGTGTCCTGATTATCTATTTTCTAATAGCTTATATATTCTTCTTATTTATTGAATCCAGACAATTGGTTGATGAAACATCGATTAAAATTAAGATACAATTAATACAAAACGAAATTAAATTTAAAGACAGGCTTTGTGCTTTCAGTTTGAGGTCTCTGTGAAAGTTTTAAAACATTCTTTTAGTGCCGCTTTAGAGAAATACATTTCAAAAAAAAAAAGCGACTTAGTCCATATATGTTTTTTTCTTCCTCGTGGCGCATTTTGTGACTGATATGCGACTCCGGAGCAATAAAATAAAAGGGACTCCGGAATAAAAGCAGAATCAATAAAGTAAAAAATGTGATGTGCAGTCAGGTTTGAGAGTGTGCGCGTTTTTTGAGGAGTTTTATAGTCTTGATATTGTTTCTTATTCAAAAGTGGTGACGCGACGCCCCTATCCACGCTGCACTAGCAATATAAAACGCACACACACATGTCTGTTAAATTAAGCAATACTTTAAGGTAGTCTATATTTTTCTGACTAACAAATTACTGACACAGTAAAGGGTAGATTTAGATTAAGAAAAACAAAATTTCAATAAAGAAAAACAAAATTTCAATAAAGAAAAAAACTAAATGTAAAATTTAAATAAAGAAAAAACGAAATTTAAATAAAGAAAAAAAACATTTAAATAAAGAAAAAACAAAATTTAAATAAAGAAAAAACGAAATTTAAATAAAGTAAAACGAAATTTACATAAAGAAAAACGAAATTTACATAAAGAAAAACGAAATTAAGTTAAATTAAAATCGAGATTAATTTAGATTGATAATAATGGGTAAAAATGCTAATGGCCTATATTTTGTTTCTATTGTTATATTTTCCACAATGTCAAAGCAACGCAGCTTAACCCAAAACACAAGCTCAGGCATGCACTTCTGTCCATACAAACTCCGCTGTTCTGCGCTCTAGCCAGAGAACACTCCCGTTGCAGGAACACTTTAGGCCAAGAGGAAGCAAATACATACCGGTATACTATGCGTAGGTGGATGTGATCGGGGATTTTGGCTGTGTAACATTTAAAGCCACTTAAATTAACGAAATGACTCAAATAAAGATTCGTTCATTTTTATGAACGAGATCGAACAAGAGAGTCAGTAAAATTATCCGAACTTCCCATCACTCAGTCATGAGTCATGACTCGTGAGAGCAGGGGGCGGGGCGGCGCGGGGCGGCGCGGGGCGGCGCGGGGCGGCGCAGCGGCAGCTCAGCAAATCATATAGCCTATTTTGTGAATTGTTCATTCCCGATTGGCACACATTTTGCCGCCCTTACAAAAGTGCCGCTCTAGGCAATTGCCTAGTTCGCCTATATGGACGCGCCGGCCCTGGGTGTTGGTGTTACAGCGCAGACAGTGCTGGCCGCGATCTCACAGAGAGCAGAACAGCTGTTTTCACAGCTCTCCAGAACGTTGCGACTTCAAAGAGTGTGCTGATTAAATCAGCTGATAGAGGTTGCGTTTTCAGTGCTCACATCTGCTTGCGCTATCGGACACTGCATCTTTTTCAAGATGTCATTCAAAGCGTGTGTTTCTGGATGCGGTCGTTTCCTATCCTCATCTGACGGCCACGATCACTGTTTCACATGCCTGGGCTTAAGTGTGCTGAAACTGTGTTCGTGGGTGGTTCATGTTTTCTCAGGAGAGCATGATCATGTCTGCACCGGCTGACAGCGTGGGTTGTCATGGCAACCCAGTGAGCGACGTTTGGCACATTAGATGCGCTCAAGTGCCTCAAATGAGGTGGAGTCCCCTCACCTATACGGCGCACCAGGGAATAGCCAGGGTGACCTGAGGATTACAGTGAGTGCTTCCCCGCCCGGTAACCAATCCCTGTGGGCCCCTCTCTCCTCTATTGAATGCTGAGACTGCGTTCGTGGGTGGTTTATGTTCTCTCATGAGAGCATAACTGCAACAATGATATTTTAATTCAGCCAAGAGGCAACGCCATGATGTTCACCAAACTTTTTTTCTATTGACATTTTTTGCATTTGCTTGCATTTCCAATCTGATGCATTAGCATTATTGTATTTTTATACCGCTGTAACCTCTAAATCATTCTAAAACATCCCCATAACCTGTTACAATCATAAATTGTCCTTACCTGCAGGTTAAAGATGCTAGACGTTGTTTCAGGGTCCTCGGCGGTGTCCCGGCTCAGTCCTGGATTCGGTTGCACTGGGATTTTGCTAGTATCAATATCTAAACTACAACAAAATAAAGATATTTCTAGGAAAAATCACTTCGAGACTTGCTTTAAAAGTTTTCAGAATCACCAAAAAAAAATGGTTTCGTTTTATTTAAAAGGGTTTCAGAATAATACAAAAACAACAATTCATAGATTCAAAGATAAAGATAACAGAAATGCGTGTAGGTCTTCACCCGAATTGTGGCCCCGAGAAACAGGAAACAAAGCTTTTTATATTGTTTTTTTGTTATTGGGGCTGTCTTAAGACTTTGGGGCTGTCCTAAGACTTTGAGGCTGTCATTATAATGCAGCAATTCCTTATGAGGTAAACAACTAGCCTTGAAATTGTCCAAGATTATAACAAGTTTGCAAGAAGCACCCATTCATCTTATTTTTTGTAGCGTGCGCTAGAAAGCTTAATATACATCTGACCGTTCCTTCACCCGCAGCTGTCAAAACCACATCCTACTACAACTAAAAGATTTTGCCTATGTCACAATATGAGGTCGATCTGGCCTTGGACATGGTGATGAAAAAAATATGCTTTTGCATTTGCTTGCACGACTTTTGCGTTCTTTGTGAGCGAATGCAAAGTTTCTCAGGGGAACAAACAAGTTTTGCAAGCAAACCCACCAATCAAGAAATCTCCTTTAAATCACTTTGAGCCCCATGAACAGCATGCTGAATTTGAGTTTGCAAGCTGCATGAAACATAAATAGTGTTTATAGTTGTGAGATTATTTTTTCTTTAACAAATTGCATTATGCTTTCTAGGATTTTTTATTTGATTTTAGTGTCTACGCAATTTAGAAAAACAATAATGTAACAATAATCTTAATAATGTCCTAAATATTATTTCCAACATTTGCAGATATTCAGCACAGAAACATACACTCATAATGAAAGGTAAGAACAGTGTTAATAAAATAAGACCGCAATCAAATCTCTTTAATATGTATTAACATGCAATAGGTTTTTTTTAACAGTGTTCAAAACACTTTTTGAGTGCTGTTATAGGTAAAAAAAAAAATATATATAGCAAAAAAAAAAAACCTACAAAAACAAGATCAGCACTTAAAACAATCTTTACTTACCAGAGTGTATTTTTTGAATAGAGTCTAAACCTGCGAGAAAAATGGTTCTTCTTGGAAAAACAGGCGATGGCAAAAGCAGCAGTGGAAATACAATTCTCAGTGAACGAATATTCACAACTGAATGTTCACCTGAATCTTCAACAGCTGAATGTAAATCAGGAGATGCGATGGTTGGTGGAAGAACAGTTACAGTTATAGTTATTGACACACCTGGAATCTTTGACACATCTTGATGAGGAAGTCATAAAATCTGAGATCATTAGATCCATTATTGAATGTGGAAAATCCATGTGGATGTGGATATACAGTGCTATGCATAAGTTTAGACACCCATGCTAAAGTTGACTAAAAAGAGGAATAAAAAATCATCTTTTGGAAATTGAACTTAATGCCTTAATAAAAAAAAAAAGGGAAAAATCCAACCTTTAAGGACACCAATTTTCTTTGTGAATTAATAATGTATCGTAAATAAATAAATGTTCTTCCTTAAAATACAGGGTGCATAAGTCTGGACACCCCTATGTTAAATTACATAGCCTTCATCACATAGCCTTCACCATACCTAGAGATTGGCATCTTACTTTCCATAAGATCATCTCTCAATGCAAATCAAACCAGCTATTAGGCTAACTGAAATAAAACCATGCCAATCTCTAGGTATGGTGAAGCCTATGTGATGATGTGGGGCTATTTTAATTCCAAAGGCCAAGGGAACTTTATCAGGATGCATAGTATCCTGGATCCATGAAGTAACTGGCCTTTAAAAATAAAAATCTGCCTGCCTCTATGGGAATTTAACATAGGGGTGTCCAGACTTATGCACCCTGTATTTTAAGGAAGAACATTTATTTATTTACGATACATTATTCATTCACAAAGAAAATTGGTGTCCTTAAAGGTTGGATTTTTCAATTTTTTTTTTAATTAAGGCATTAAGTTCAATTTCTAAAAGATTATTTTTTATTCCTCTTTTTAGTCAACTTTAGCATGGGTGTCTAAACTTATGCATAGCACTGTATTTCTCATGTGATATGTATGTGATAGTTATGTGTTAATAGATAGTGTACATACAGTAGGATGATGATACTTCACGAAGAAGGCAATATTGTACAGTAGAGTAGCCTATTCCTAGAGACACAATAACAATAAACCTCCACTCGAACCAGAGAAGTGAAATTATTTAAAAATCATCCTTCATTTCATTAAATGGCTATATTGATAAATTACCTAATATTATTACATATAGCCTACTGTGTATTAATTGTGGGTTAGTTATATTATTGATAATTCAATATAAGATGGGGATCTAGTAGGAAGGACCTTTTTCAAAGTTGAGGATGAACTGAATAAATAAGATTAAAAAAAGGTTATAAGGTTCATTATAGGCAAGTGTAACCCCAATACCAGTAATGCTTCTCTCGCTGCACTCTCAAACACACACACACACACACACACACACACACACACACACACTAAAAACAAAAAAACACACACACATGCACACACAAACGCAGCCGGGCATAGCAGGGCGGATCTTGGATTGTTTAACCAATCACGATTACCTGTTCATGACTGCTCAACAATTGCTAGGCAGATTTGAGGTGGTAATGTTGCTCACTGCTCTTTGTGTTAAGTGGCATGTTTGAATATATAAATATGTTAGATTTATGCACCTGTGATCGGACACATTTGACAGAAATTGTTTCTCATGATCTTACAATGTTATTGATCTAAAGACTTCTGCTTAAATGCTTTAAATGAGTTTTATAGACAAATGAAATAGTTTTTCATAAATGCCAAAAGCAACAGGCATCAACATTTCAGGAACAGACTGGTGTACCCTCAGTGCAAGAAACTGATGTAACAACACTATGTAGCACTTATTGTATCTATTTTTTTCTATCTAGTATTTTTATTCAATGTGTTTTTCCATACTTGTTTTTTGTCTTTTTGTGGAGCTGCTGTAATAAGTGAATTTCCCCGGTGTGGGATTAATAAAGTCTACTTACTTACTTAACTGACTCAAGTACTGCATTCTCAGTTCCATGGTTAACCTGATTATCTCTAATGCAGTTTGAGTGTCTTCTGGAACCAGAGACAAGTGAGCCACGCTCCATTTCTTTCCATCGCTAAAGACAATCAATGGTCCCAGTTTCTTATACACTGACAACAGAACAATGAATTTCCCTCCAGCCTTTGGTCCATGCATAGGTTTTCTTGAACGTACACAATCTCCACACTTGAAGGGTGGTGGTCTAGCTCCACGTTTCATCTTTTGCTGAACCCGCTGCACACAGTCACTTCCTCACCACGAGCTGTTGTGGTTGACGGACTGTTTAACTTTGTGTGCAACTTCCTTCCTCTTAACAGTTCAAAAGGTGATCCTCCTGTGGTTGTGTGCGGCGTAGTTCTGTAGTTCAGGAGGAAATCTGTGGCCGCTTGTTCCCGTGGAAGTTGTCGCAATTAAATCTCTTTAATATGTATTAACATGCAATAGTTTTTTTTTAACAGTGTTCAAAACACTTTTTGAGTGCTGTTATAGGTAAAAAAAATATATAGTAAAAAAACTAAACAAAAAAGATCAGCACTTAAAACAATCTTTACTTACCAGAGTGTATTTTTCAAATAGAGTCTAAACCTGCAAGAAAAATGGTTCTTCTTGGAAAAACAGGCGATGGCAAAAGCAGCAGTGGAAATACAATTCTCAGTGAACGAATATTCACAACTGAATCTTCACCTGAATCTTCAACAGCTGAATGTAAATCAGGAGATGCGATGGTTGGTGGAAGAACAGTTACAGTTATAGTTATTGACACACCTGGAATCTTTGACACATCTTGATGAGGAAGTCATAAAATCTGAGATCATTAGATCCATTATTGAATGTGGAAAATCCATGTGGATGTGGATATACAGTGCTATGCATAAGTTTAGACACTCATGCTAAAGTTGACTAAAAAGAGGAATAAAAAAATCATCTTTTGGAAATTGAACTTAATGCCTTAATAAAAAAAAAAAGGGAAAAATCCAACCTTTAAGGACACCAATTTTCTTTGTGAATTAATAATGTATCGTAAATAAATAAATGTTCTTCCTTAAAATACAGGGTGCATAAGTCTGGACACCCCTATGTTAAATTACATAGCCTTCATCACATAGCCTTCACCGTACCTAGAGATTGGCATCTTACTTTCCATAAGATCATCTCTCAATGCAAATCAAACCAGCTATTAGGCTAACTGAAATAAAACCATGCCAATCTCTAGGTATGGTGAAGCCTATGTGATGATGTGGGGCTATTTTAATTCCAAAGGCCAAGGGAACTTTATCAGGATGCATAGTATCCTGGATCCATGAAGTAACTGGCCTTTAAAAATAAAAATCTGCCTGCCTCTATGGGAATTTAACATAGGGGTGTCCAGACTTATGCACCCTGTATTTTAAGGAAGAACATTTATTTATTTACGATACATTATTCATTCACAAAGAAAATTGGTGTCCTTAAAGGTTGGATTTTTCAATTTTTTTTTTAATTAAGGCATTAAGTTCAATTTCTAAAAGATTATTTTTTATTCCTCTTTTTAGTCAACTTTAGCATGGGTGTCTAAACTTATGCATAGCACTGTATTTCTCATGTGATCTGTATGTGATAGTTATGTGTTAATAGATAGTGTACATACAGTAGGATGATGATACTTCACGAAGAAGGCAATATTGTACAGTAGAGTAGCCTATTCCTAGAGACACAATAACAATAAACCTCCACTCGAACCAGAGAAGTGAAATTATTTAAAAATCATCCTTCATTTCATTAACTGGTTATATTGATAAATTACCTAATATTATTAAATATACTGTATATTAATTGTGGGTTAGTTAGTTATATTATTGATAATTCAATATAAGATGGGGATCTAGTAGGAATTACCTTTTTCAAAGTTGAGGATGAACTGAATAAATAAGATTAAAAAAAGGTTATAAGGTTCATTATAGGAAAGTGTAACCCTAATACAAGTAAAACTTCTCTTGCTGCACTCTCAAACACACACACACACACACACACACACACACACACACACACACACACACACACACACACACACACACAAAAACACACACACACACACACAAACACATGCACCGGGCATAGCAGGGTGGATCTTGAATTATTTAACCAATCACGATTACCTGTTCCTGACTGCTCAACAATTACTAGGCAGATTTACTAAATTCAGGTCATATGCAGCATTATGACTGGAGGAATGATATAATATACAAGAATATAATATCACACAATAATGATATAATAATATAAGCTATTGACAGTGGTTTGAGGTGGTAATGTTGCTCACTGCTCTTTGTGTTTAGTGGCATGTTTGAATTCATTGAACTCACATGGCTGAATTCATCATTTTTGGTGTCTTAAATCATCCTTAAAGATATTGCTTAATTTTATCTAACCCTTACTTGTAACATTATTTTTCTTTATGTTCAGCATTATTTTTTCATATTTTTCATTGTCAATTTTTCAATAAAGTGGTATCATCCTACTGTATGGACATTATCTATTAACACATAACTATCATATATAGATCATATGAGAACTATATCAACCAGTAAAATATCTTTATAATATATTTTGTAATTTGATGTGTAAATGCATTATATAAATATGTTAGATTTATGCACCTGTGATTGGACACATTTGACAGAAATTGTTTCTCATGATCTTACAATGTTATTGATCTAAAGGCTTCTGCTTAAATGCTTTAAATGAGTTTTATAGACAAATGAAATAGTTTTTCATAAATGCCATAGACAATATAGAGAGACAGAGGCAGAAGACACAGAACTATGAAGGTATTTTGTAGTAAAACAACTAAGCATCTGTGACACTGGAATTAGTTGTAGAGAAGAGCCACACGTGTGTAATGGTGGGACTCGTAACGAAAAGAAACAAACAAGGAGAGAGGACGACTTGTTCACAACATTGTCAACACTACTTATTTTCTTTTTAACAGCAGACAATTCTCTCTCACCGCCTCTAGTGGACTGGTCCAGTATTGCAGTCTATGAACATTTTTCAGCCCAATTTCCATCCAATTATGAATTATGCCCTTAAACTATAAATGTATTTCTGGTATCAGGACATGAATAAACACATGAACACATTCAACAAATGTTTTCAATTTCTTCTCTACCACAACACCAGTATTCCCTTATTCACTCTTTATTTTCTTCTCTTTTTTTTTTTCCTTTACTCTAGTCTTTAAACCACAGAGGAGGCTGTGTAGCCCATGTGATCTTAAGCAACAGGCATCAACATTTCAGGAACAGACTGGTGTACCCTCAGTGCAAGAAACTGCTGTAACAACACTATGTAGCACTTATTGTATCTATTTTTTTCTATCTAGTATTTTTATTCAATGTGTTTTTCCATACTTGTTTTTTGTCTTTTTGTGGAGCTGCTGTAATAAGTGAATTTCCCCGGTGTGGGATTAATAAAGTCTACTTACTTACTTAACTGACTCAAGTACTGCATTCTCAGTTCCATGGTTAACCTGATTATCTCTAATGCAGTTTGAGTGTCTTCTGGAACCAGAGACAAGTGAGCCACGTTCCATTTCTTTCCATCGCTAAAGACAATCAATGGTCCCAGTTTCTTATACACTGACAACAGAACAATGAATTTCCCTCCAGCCTTTGGTCCATGCATAGGTTTTCTTGCACGTACACAATCTCCACACTTGAAGGGTGGTGGTCTAGCTCCACGTTTCATCTTTTGCTGAACCCGCTGCACACAGTCACTTCCTCACCACGAGCTGTTGTGGTTGACGGACTGTTTAACTTTGTGTGCAACTTCCTTCCTCTTAACAGTTCAAAAGGTGATCCTCCTGTGGTTGTGTGCGGCGTAGTTCTGTAGTTCAGGAGGAAATCTGTGGCCGCTTGTTCCCGTGGAAGTTGTTGCATTTCAGCTATTTGGATGCAGTCCTTTAAAACACGATTCCATCTCTCCACAGTCAGTTCAGGTACTATAACTTCTTTCACTTTTTTGACAGCAGCAGATTTACATACCTTTGCAAAATGTCCTTTCTTTCCACACTGATGACGTGGCAGACGCAGCCAGACAAATGTGTGTGTTGGCCATTTGAGTATTTGATCCACAGTGAAAACAGCGTCTTTTATTTGAAGTCTGTGGCTTTCTTGTCTGTAGTGGCATTTTATCACACATCTATTTACCTCGTTTGAAAGTGGTCTTTGTCCTCGAGATGGCTTGAACCTGGGCAGGAGATGAACCAGCAGTTGAAAGAAGTGTAGCATGTTGTACTGCCGATTCGACTTGAAGCGCTAACACAGAAGCGCGTTCCAATGTAAGTTCAGACTCAGTTAACAGTCTGTCTCTCACAGCGGCCAGAAAAGCCAGTTCAATTAGTTGGTCCCTTAGCATTTCGTCCTCTGTAGCGGACCCCGCCCGAATGATGGCCAAAACTTTACTGATGTTAATGAAGTTTATTGAGTCCGTTTTCACTCCAAAAATCATCGTAAGACTCCAAAAATCACCGTAACGCCGCCTTCACACTGGCAGTTGAAATCAGCTCCGATACGGCTACGAAACGACCGGAAGTCATTCATTTCCTATGGAGATTCGCAGACCGCATGCGAATGGGTGCGAACCGGGTCCGAACGAGTGCGGTGCAAAAAAAATCGTGTCCGTTGGTCATCCGGATGCGTTCAAAAAATTGAACTCTTGCGAAAGGCTACGGACGGTTCCTATCCGACAATTCCAGCGGAAGTTAGCGTTGCTATGGTACTGATAAACAAACCTGAATTCTCAACTTTTAATAAAATAAATTATGATTTTATAACGATAAGTTGTCATGTCATTTTTTTATTTTCATAATTTTCTAACGTTATTAGGGCAGTTAATACAATTAAAAGCCCTATATACCACTATATCACATTTAGCCGACCTGACATATCAACGTCCTGGGGAACTTTCCTCCACGCAGCAGCCTTCCGATTAATGTCTCTATAACCCTCATCAGAGAGATCATACAGAATTGTACATTCTGACACTGACAAAATCAACCGTTAATCTCTCCGCCATTTTTGTTCTACTCGCTTCCGAAGCTTTTCAACGGTGTAGTACGACGTCCGCTGGGGGCGTATTGCGTATTACGGAGCTGATTTCAACTGCCAGTGTGAAGGCGGCGTAGAGCTAAACAAACAAAGCACAAGAACGCGCGAATTACCAACTAGTTCAAAACTCTTATCATTAACATTAACATACAACGAATTACACAAAACAGTCATTCCAACAAACAGTTATCAAATATATACAGACCTTATGCCTTTTCGGGGGGTGCTTAACAAAGTTGCAAACGTTATAGCTGCGAAACAACTCTGATGAACTTGAACTGCGTGCTCTCCCTTTCCTTCCCCGTAGACTACAATACCCGTCAAAATAAAAGTCCCTCCTTAGTAAGACAGATAATGCATTTCTTAAACCCATATAAACTCACAGAAATATAAAAAATGTGTTCAAAAACGAATTAGAATATTTATCAAAGCAAAGTCTGTTACATCCTCCATTCCTCCGAACTGACAATCCTCCGCTAGATGATGTAACTCCGTTATATACTGACTCACGGTTTCATCCGTCTGAATTTATGCCATGTAGCAAAAACATTCACTCCATGAGGACGCGCGTACACCATAACCCCCCGTTTGGCAGCGTATAGAAAAGTTGGCCCTCCGTACCGAGACAATGTAATAGAACTGCACGAAGTCTAACATCAGGTCATGTGTCACCTTGCACTCCAATGATAAGCAAGTCGTTTTGGAAAACAGTATAGCAGGCTCTCCTACCGTCGGAATAAAAAATGCAGGCATGGGTACGCATGCGGACATCGTCGCCAGATTTTGTAATGTTGGGACTTGTAACGAAAAGAAACAAACAAGGAGAGAGGACGACTTGTTCACAACATTGTCATCACTTTACTTCCTTTCTTCCTACTTTTTAACAGCAGACAATTCTCTCACAGCCTCTTGTGGACTGGCAGCCGGCAGCGTCACTTTCCCTTTTTGAATGACGAATATAGATGAATATATCTGCAGAAACAGACACTTTCAGGAAATGAAAAACTCTCACCAGTGCCGGAGCACACAGGGGAATGATCGCACTGACAGGGATGGTGTAGCCTGTGCCAGTGAAGCACTCACTCTCTTCGCCCTCAACCGGCCGTCAGACAAAGAAACACAAACACAGAAATGTGATGCTGTTAAAACAGCAGTTGAGAGCTCAGAAAGCTCGCGATCACCGCTGTCACGCGCTGTAGAACCACCAGCACCGGGAGAGACTTCCTGAAGAAGCACCGACACTCGCTCTTCAGAGACATCGACATGAAGACCGATCGGCTCTGAAGCGAAAGACAAGTGGAGATCGACTACTTTTGACTAACAAAATTCCAGCTACCGGAAACACTAACTGATAAAGTGAGTCATACAAAACCTTTCATTTTAGTAAACTTTGTGTACACAAACAATGTAGTCAATGCTGGAGTTCATGTGTAGAGCCCCTGGTGATACTTCCAGCACAGTTTCATGTTGTGTCGAGCCTCCTTAGTGTTTTAAAAATAGCAATTTTGGTGCTATCATAGAAGTGCCCCATTCACTCCCATTCACTCCCATTCAAAAGGCATTTTGACCTAAAACGAAAATACGGTCAATCTTAAAAGTGCCTGTTGTGGAAAATCCAGCGTTTCTTATAATCATTCGTTTCCAAACTGTTTAATCATATGTTTCTGTGAGGTTTTCTAGCAGCTGAGGGGGGACAGGGAAGCGAGAGGGCCAATTTAGGTCGTAGATGAAGGCCTTTGGGTGTCTCAGGGACAAAGAACAGTGTGACCTGTACCAGGGGGTAGAAACCAGTCCGAACTAGCTGAAGATAGGGGGTATCTTTCTGGAAATTTACAAGAAACCTGGAAGGAGGAGTTTTTGCCAAGAAACTGTATAAAATGTCTATGTTTTATTATGTCTAATAGGTATTCTATTTCAAAGCTGGGTGGCTGCGGCTTTTGTGAAAAGAATCCTCATTGAAATAAACCTTTTCTCTTTATTACAGTTTTGTCTCTTGAAAGTTTTCTTACACCTCTGATGCTGTTTGATATTAACTTCTGAAAATTGCCATTACAACTTGGTGTCAGAAACGTGGGATCCTGTGCGGACTCTTCTTCTCCTGGTCCTGAGAGCGGGTATGACGGAAATTGCGCAATCACGGCAGCACCAGGCGGCCGTCTCATACCTCGACGGTTTGAGATAGAAACTCAACAGGTTACGAGAGAGAGAGCCAACACCCGCGTCAGGACCAGTGGAAGAACTCCCACCAGGATCAAGAAAGAATCCGCGGCAATTACAGAAAAGAGAAAGCATCTCTGGGTAAGAAACGGCAGAATTGTTTTATTGATGTTAAGTGCGATTTGATAATTGTGAGTGAACATGAACCATGTTGGCTGAGTTTGCTTTGGGTACGAGCGAGAGGTGATTGAGTAATCACAATTTTTGGGGAAGAAATTGAAGTAGCTTCGGATCGGTTTCTGCCACACTCAGCTCGTTAGTGGACGGAAGTACCACTGGTGATTCAGGGAAATCACAGGTGCTGGTTAATTAGTTTTGCTCAAAGTCTCTGTAACCCGAAGAAATCTTGCAAAGGTGGACGGAAGAGCCACGCCAGATTAATTAGGTGAATAGTAGATTTTGAGTAAAACATAATTACAAAAGTAGTTAGTTTTACTCAAAATCTCTGTAACCTGAGAAAATTTTTTTTTACAAGTGGACGGAAGAGCCACATCAAATCAGAATTAATAGAGCGCTAGAAAGTGCTTAGGCCTATGGGAAGATTTTGAGTAAAACATAATTACAAGAGCACGGCATATTTGCTGAAACCCGACCGGTTTTGGGTGGAATAAAATCGGGTCTGTCGAAGACGTTTGACAGATACTAAGACACGTGTCGAAAGATTAAAATCCAGAAGGGAGATTCAGCCAAAATGGGGTCATCTAACAGTAAATTAGATCATTTTTATACACCAATTTTCTGTCAAATGAGAAATAATTATGGTGGTAAATGTATGGTTGACATACAGAAACTGATCAAATTTCACGATTTTCCCGAAGCGGGGACCTTGAGTAAAATAAGACTAAATATAGTAAAAGAGTCAGTAGAAAAGAACGAGGGAAAACAGAGTAGCTGCTCTGTGTGTGTTAAACATGAGTGCAAAGAATGTGAACAGACAATAATGTGTTGGGTGGAAGAGGCTGACAGGCGAGAACGAGAGCAAATACAAAAAGAATTGGCATGTAATGTTGAGAATGTTGTGTGTGTAAAAACAGTTCCACTGGAACAGAATGCTACTAATGAACCGAATGTATGTGCTTTTCCACATGTGACTGAGGTGGCAACGGCTCCGCCGCCTGCCTACAATACAGCTCACTACCCAGTAGCAGAGATACCGGCCCTCAGGCTGGACCTCGATCTGGACCGCTTTCCACCAGCCCCGAGAACAGCCCAAGAAGCACGACTTGCAGAAGCACGAGCACAAATTGAACTGGCAGAGGCAGATGCAAGAGCAGCGCGAGGGGGGGCAGAGGCCGCAGAGCGAGTGGCACACAGACTAACAGCGCAGTTTCATGCACAGTTACACGGGCGTTTGAGTGCAACGCTGCGGCACGCTACTCACGCTGAAGAGGACAGAAAGGAGAAGAAAGAACCCCTCACAATGGTGGTTATGCAACAACGACGACCTAAACAACCCAACAAACCTGCATCTTCCTGCTCAAAACCTGCTAACCGAAAAGGACAGAGAGGAAGAGCTGCTGGAGCTGGAAAATTGAACTGTTATGTTTGTGCCACAAATGCCCACTCGCTCCGAGACTGTACAAAATGTAGAGTATGCAAGAAGGACGGACACTGGAGCAGCGCGTGTCCCACCATGAAGTCGGATTGAACCGAGGGGGCTGGAGAGCGGGACGGAAAGAGTCTGGCTTTGGGGAGCCAATCTTTGGCTGCAGCAAAGGGAAGTGAAAATATCTTTACTAACACACACACACACGACGCACACACAAACACATACACTGATTTTCTTTCTGCTATCTGCAATGAAAAAACTGCTTGCAAATCTTTTTATGTGTCTGATGATACTTTGAGCAAAGCTGTGACTGATGATTTGAGCAGTGCTGTGTGTGATGAGCGTGTGAAACTATACAAAAGCACAGGGTTTTCTGAAATGCCTATTTATCCTTTACGAGTTAAAGGGGTAGTTATTGACTTTTTAGTTGATTTTGGTGCAGCCTGTCCACATTACGACCATGTGATTTACCATGTGTTCCAAATTTAACCGGGAAAGTGTTTGAGAGCACTTCGGCCTCTGGCCATTTGATTTCTGACCGGTTAACAGAGCCGTAAGAGTGCGAAACAGAGGGGGGACGCTTTTTCAAACATGAATTTGTGTGGTCTCCTGGTTGTCCCGCACCTCTGATGGCTCGGGATTTAATGTGTAAATTAAATTTGTCCCTCTGTGCTGATTCCTATGGAATTAGCATTGAGGAGACATCACAAATTACTTGTTCCAAATTCGAGCCGAAGTGGGCTTATGAATGGCAGGTGACAGATGTTGATTGGGCAGAGAAAATTTTGAAATTGGCAAAGGCTCGAACAAACCCAGTCGACACAGAGTTTATGACAAATGATAAAATGCATTGTACATCACATGTCGTAACAGAGCGAGATTCAGATTTTGAAAAGATGTGGTTTAATTCTGTGAAGAATGAAAGTGTGAAGTTTGACCAGATTTTCTGGACAGAGAGTGTGTGCGCATTGGCTGCAGTGTTGACAGAAAGTCAGAAAGCTTGTTATCTTATGTCAAAGAACACTGCCTGCCACTTATCTGTCTCCAAGGCCATAAGCCAACAGTGGAGAGATATGGGCCTTTTTGTGAGAGAGTGTCTATCGGCCACAGACTGGGTGAGAGTTGACACACACACAGCAGAGAGTCAGAGTATGGGGGCATTTAAATCAAAATGTGACTTTGAGGTGGGGGTTCAGAGAAATGTGACTGCTATTGGGAAAAATGTGACAGGACAGGGAGAGGGGGATATTTCTGCCTCAGAAATTGATATTTCTTTGGCACAAATATCACCAAACTTGTGGGCAAAAAAAAAAAAAAAGAAATATGATGTGGGGCTGATAAAGGGTTGTGAGCCAGTTGTAATCACACCAAAATCTGATTTCAGACCATGTAAGGCACAATATCCACTGAAACGTGAAACAATAGAGGGTATAAAACCGGTGTTTGATGCTTTATTGAAAGAGGGTGTAATTAGGCCTTGTGATGGTTCACAAGTTAGAACCGAAATTAACCGAACTCATATCTTATGTTGATGACCTTTTGATCTGTTCAGAAGGTGAGTCTATTTGCAGGGCTGACACTGTGACTCTCCTGAAGCATCTTGAAAGGGAGGGACACAAGGTCAGCCTTTCAAAGCTGCAGTTTGTGAAACAGGAAGTGACATTCCTGGGGCATGTTATCAAACCAAACAGCAAAGCACTGTCACAGAAAAGGGTGCAGGGCGTAAAAGAAGCCCCAAAGCCTGAAACAAAAAAACAGTTGCTGTCATTTTTGGGGATGTGTGCTTACTGTCGTACATTCATTCCCAATTATGCCATTTTAGAACAGCCTTTACGAGCCCTGACAACAGGGAAAGGGTTGAAGTCATGTGACAGACTTGTTTGGACAAGTGAAGCTGAGACAGCATTTGATAACATGAAAGCACAATGAGATATCTCGATTGTTAGACCTTCTGGTTGTAGACCATCCATTGTGCAGATGGTTGATGAAAAGCATGACCTTATGACTTCTGTTCTCCTGTAGACGCATGGTGACCGATGAGAAGGTAGCCTATTTTCAACAAAACTCGACCCCGTGGCAGCGGGATTGCCACACTGTCTCCGGGCGGTGGTGGTAGCTGAACTGGCCCTCAATGGCCACAAGAGAGTTTGTAGGCTATGCTGATCTGACTTTAGGAGTCTCACATTTGGTGTCTTTGATTTTGCAGGAGCAGAGAACGTCACATTTGTCTACAGCTCGATTGAGGTATCATAAAATTTTGTTTGACATGCCAAATGTCACTGTTAAAAGGTGTGCACACCGCGTCCAGATTTGTTGGACGTTCCGCTTGATAATTGTGACAATGTCCTTTTTGTGGATGGATCTGCGTTGAAGAATCCACAAACAGGACAGAATAACGTAGGTTATGCGGTGACGACTGAATTTGAAACTGTAAGATCTGGCAAATTACCATGTCATTACTCTGCACAGGCAGCTGAATTAGTCGCTTTGACTGAAGCATGTAAACTGATGACTGACAAGTGTGTAACGATTTACACAGACTCGCGTTATGCTTTTGGGGTCAAGGATGACTTTGGTGCTCTGTGGAAGCACAGAAATTTTTAAGTCGGACGGACGACCAATACTGAACGCTAGGTTAGTATCTGACCTTTTGGAGGCCATTATGCTGCCAGACAAGATTGAAATTTGTAAATGCGCAGCGCATATTAATGATAAAAGTTTCGTATCAACAGGCAACGCCAGAGCTGATATGGCTGCGAAGGCAGCGGTAACAAAGCAGACTGAAGCTGATACCAGTGGCGCCACCTGCGTACAAGTTGACAATAACCTTAACAATGACATTTCTCCTTGTTTACAGAGCATGCAGTCTTTTTCAAAAGGAGCTGAGAAAAACAAACGGAAGACGGCAGGCTGCAGCCTTGTTGATGGTGTATGGACATCTGTTGATGGAAAGCCGTGTCTGCCCAGCCATTTTTTCTTGCATTACGCTAAATTAATGCATGGGTGGGACCATGCATTAAAAGAGGGGATGATTATGCAAATGAGGGAATTGTGGTTTACCAAAGGTTTCACAATATATGCTGAGAATTTTGAGCAAAAGATGTGTGATTTGCACCGCATATAACATTGCACGGGGCATTAAAACACCACTGGCAAGTCAGCCAGCCCCAGACGGGCCATTTAAATATTTAATGATTGATTTCATTGAACTAACCCTGTGTGGAAAACAGAAATATTGTTTGGTAGTCGTGGATATGTGGTCACGATGGAACACACTGTGCCTAACACGCTGCCAGCGGGGGCGCTGTTGAGCGTGAAAACCAGACGGTAAAGAACAAATTGGCAAAATGCTGTGAAGAAACAGGGCTCTCGTGGGTGAAAGCACTCCCCACTGTGTTAATGTACATAAGAATGAGAAAGAGAATCAAAACAAATTTGAGCCCATTTGAAATTCTCTTTGGTAGACCACCGTTCATGGGTATAACAGGGGAAAGAAGGAGGCTTCCATCAACAGATGTGTGTGAGAATGAAATGTTGAATTACTGCAAAAAGATGTCGTGTTTGTTATCTAACATTTCTGTGCAGGTGAAAGAAGCTCTCTCTAAGAGCAAGGTAGCAGAGACGTTCCTGCACAAAATCAGACCGGGTGATTACGTGGTGATTCGAGACCTCAGGAGAAAGAGCTGGAGGGCGAAACGGTGGCTGGGACCGTTCCAAGTCTTGCTGATCACGCATACGGCGGTGAAGGTCGGCGAGCGAGCCACGTGGGTGAATGCCAATCACTGCAGGAGAGTTCCACCCATATCAGGAGAGCAACAGGAGGAGGAACCCCGACGACAAACAACAACAACAACGGTGAAACCTCTCGTGCTGCCAGGGCCACCCGAGATCGAACGGGCCTCTGGAGAGGAGCTGGCCTGGATGAGAGACGAGGGGACAAGCAAAGGTCAGACCGAGACCATTTAAAACTGGGTGGTCAGACTGCAGAATTAAAACCAACCACGAAGAAATCAATTTCAAGTGTCCATTCGATAAACCGTATCAAAGTTCACCGGTGGCAGTTTGGGTTTGTGGTAATATCATATCACCGTTTGCAAAAAGGACTGGTCAGGGTGCTGTTATCCAGCTTTAATGAATGTGGGAACTTCTGTGTATCTGCCAAACAAGGTGGTTGAAGTTAAAAAAAAAAAGAAAATGTTTAGTGAAAACCCCTTAGAATATGTTGAATGATTTTCTGTGCAGTTTATGAAAATTTATGTGCTGCCAATGATAATGATGAAGATTATGATTTGGCTATTGCAATTGAATCCGCCACTGGTGTAAAAGAATACAGAGAACTGCTTATCAGTGGCTGTGTTTACATTCCTGATGGGGACACACTGCTTCAAGGGTATGCAGTAAGTTGGAGCTGTTTGCAAGCTCAATGATCAAACTATAGGCAAAGAGAGTGTTTTAATTATGGTCAGCGGGGCCATTTAGCCTGTAATTGTTAATAGACACTCAGAAAAGAAAGTGATAACGTGAAAGTGACGTGTATTAATGTGGGTTTGAAAGTAGAACAGTAATTAAATGACGATATTAAAGTTTTCGTCTGAGAAAGAACTAAGAATGTGAACGCAGTGTTAAAGAAAGTGAAAAGAACGTACGAGTAAGTGAGGTAGAAAAGAAAGTTAAAGGAAAGTTAATAGATGGAAGTCGTAAGAAGATTGGAGGATGCAGAAGGAACTAGCATGTAGGGAAAGATGAGAAGAAATATAGTGAAATGTATGTTATGAAAATAAAATTTCTGATAGAATTTATGGAACTATTATGTCAAGTTAAGTGGCATAAAGATGAGGAATGAACAAAGGCAGAATGGGGAAGAATTGTATTTTAGTGGTAATGTAATGTCTAACTTCCCTGAGGTGGGCAAAACACAAATATAAAAATTATGTTTATTTGAAAATAGATGTAAATTCTGGCAAAGATGCCTTACTGCTGGGCTAGAGTTAAAAGTTTAAGTGGTAGATTAAGTTTGATTTTAGAAGTTTATGAGAGTACAGTGTGCCAGTCCTAAATGCCTCAGAGTCTCTCTCATTCAATATCAGCTAAAAGCTGTTAACTGAGCCTGTGCGATTTAGGGATTGAGAGATGAGTAATATGATATTTTGTTTTTTGTGAAACAGCAGAGATAAGTGGGACTGACAAAATATTGATAACATTAAGTTGAATCTGCAGACTAACCACTTGATAGAGGAATACTGTTTCAACAAAGTTTTAATGAAATTGAGAGCAATGTACAAATTTTTATACTTTGTGAAGAGTCCTGAAACAAACAGTGAAAAGAGGAGAGCAAACGCTGTAAGCAGCTGTGCTCTGAAGCTTTGACTTCAAAGAAATGTGGAGTTTGTAAAATGTTGGGGGTATCATGCTGTTTTAATATTCCTGACTACAGTGACAACATAACCAATATCATCGAGCACATGAGAGAAGCTGTGAAAGAGCCGCCTAAAGCTACTGATAGTGAGTGGGTGGGGTGGCTGATGTCTGCATGGTCAGGGTGGTTTTATAGAATAATTCAAACTGTCTTGCCAATTGTGGGTATGGGATTGCTGATTCTGTTTTGTTTACCATGCATTATGAAGTGCCTTTCCAGCTTAGTGCAGAGATTGATCAGGGCAGGGACGGTTAGCAAGGTGACGTCAGTCCAAGCAGTAAAACTGACTCTGTACCCAATAACTGATGGAGAGCAATGTGATGATTATGACAGCGATGACATGTATGCAGACATGAGTTAAATGTGTTTTCTTTCCTTTTTGTTGCCTTCCTGGGACCAGGAAAGGGATTTCCTAAACTTTGATTGTTTAGGTTTTGATGTCAATGATTGACTGTTCTATTCACTGTTTTTATTATTATTATTGTTTTCATTATTTTTATTTCTTTTTCCATTGTAAGAATGATGATATGTTCAGAGGGTTAAAAGCAGTGGCCATCCGTGTTACGAGATGGCATACAAGGACAGGGTTTGAATATGAGGAGGTTTTGTATCTACTTTATCTGTGTTTTTATAGCATGTTTTGTTTTCCTACTAAATATTAATCGAACTTTTTCTTGTTTATACTGAAATGACTGAGGTTCCGACCTATAGTGTTGGGGATGCAATGACAGAGCTCGTTCGTCTAGCCCGGTTCCAGAATAAACCTTTATCTGCTTGCTGTAAAATTAAGGGTCTATCCCTGGAAAAATAGCCTGAGCTTATTTCATTTTAACCTTTTTTTTCAAACTAGTTTGCCTAATAGTTTTAATTCTAATGTTTTTGCCTAATAGTTTTAATTCTAATGTTTTTGCCTAATAGTTTTAATTTTAATCTTTTTGCCTACTAACTTTAAGGGTATGATCAGTGATATGAAATTCAGACATGAAGAGTATAACTGTGAATCAATTCTGATCTTGAAATGAAATGATGTAATGATGTAATGATGTTTGATCAAGAAATTAGAAGACAAGGATGAATTTTCCTTTAATACGTTTATCAGAGAATGATAAAGAGGAGGAATTTGTTGTGGAAAATCCAGCGTTTCTTATAATCATTCGTTTCCAAACTGTTTAATCATATGTTTCTGTGAGGTTTTCTAGCAGCTGAGGGGGGACAGGGAAGCGAGAGGGCCAATTTAGGTCGTAGATGAAGGCCTTTGGGTGTCTCAGGGACAAAGAACAGTGTGACCTGTACCAGGGGGTAGAAACCAGTCCGAACTAGCTGAAGATAGGGGGTATCTTTCTGGAAATTTACAAGAAACCTGGAAGGAGGAGTTTTTGCCAAGAAACTGTATAAAATGTCTATGTTTTATTATGTCTAATAGGTATTCTATTTCAAAGCTGGGTGGCTGCGGCTTTTGTGAAAAGAATCCTCATTGAAATAAACCTTTTCTCTTTATTACAGTTTTGTCTCTTGAAAGTTTTCTTACACCTCTGATGCTGTTTGATATTAACTTCTGAAAATTGCCATTACAGTGCCGTTTCCATTCTAATTATGGTTTTACACGAAAGTTTGACTCGGGTAGATTAACAAAAAGAGCCTAGGTTCAATTTTGGCGAGAGTTACCCTTTAACAACAAAACTCTTATTCGAACTGACTAAATTATACACAGAAAGCAACATGAAAGCACTCTTTATAATTATAATTACTGAATCTCTCTCAGCACAGGATTAACTGTACAAAAGCTCCCATTATAATGCATGAAGTCTCTAAACTTCATTGATCATTTTCATATTTGTACTTTTACTAGAGTGTTTTACTGCTAAAGAAATACATTGTAAATCAATAAATTGACTTTTATTTTTATAAAAAGTCTGCCTCCAGGGACATTGATTTATAACACTGATCAAGAACACACCACAGAAGTCTTCTGTCCGACTGTAAGTATTTTAAAGTGCTTTAAAGGGATAGTTCACCCAAAAATGAAAATTCTGTCATCATTTACTCTCCCTCAAGTTGTTCCAAACCTGTATGATTTCCTTTCTTCTGCTAAACACAAAAGAAGATATTTTAAAGAAGGTTGGTAATTAAACAGTTGCTGGTCCCCATTGACATCCATAGTATTTTTTTTTTCCTACTATGGAAGTCAATGGGGTCCATCAGACATTTGGTTACCGACTTTCTTCAAATTATCTTCTTTTGTGTTCAGCAGAAATAAGAAAGTCATACAGGTTTGGAACAACTTGAAGGAGAGTAAATGATGACAGAATTTTCATTTTTGGGTGAACTATCCCTTTAATTTAGGTCAGATTCGACTATTACCTAACCTGAGAATAATAAAAATAAGGTAAAGGTGTCAAATTACGCACCGTGAAACAGTATTTGTCCATTCAAGAGCAAGAAGACACGAAAGAGAACAGTGCCGTCAGTTCACCAAAAGCCAGAGTATTACAATCTCTGATGACGTCATCAAATCTTACTTCCTCGATGTGACAGTCCCACGTGTTTTCATTCATTCCTGACCCTAAACATGCAGCAGAAGCCATCCTCCAATATCACAAGCACATCTACACTTAATGAAGACATTTGACAAATTGAAATGCATACAGTTTTAATTCCTGCAAAGATAGAGATATCAGTGAGAAAAACAACCAAAATGCTGTTGACAACAGCACCAACCATATAGTTCACCCAAAAATACAAAATCTGTCATTAATTATTCACCCTCATCTTGTTTGAAACCTGTTAGACTTCTGTTCATCTTTGGAACACAAATGAAAATATTTTTAATAAAATCTGAGAGCTTCCACTGACAGCTACTCAACTCAAGACCCAGACATTTTAAGAGTTGCTAGTCGTTTCCTTATCAGAGTGTGTTGCTATGAAAGATTACTGAGAGATAATCATGGTCATGTTAGTAATAAAGGCAAGTAAGATTAATACACGTATTATTTAGTTGTTTATTTTAAAATGTTAAGAGAAAAAGTCCCTCAGATCTGTTACATTACTTATAACAGTAAACCTTCATAGTCACACATGCATGTTTTACAACACAATCTCATGAAAGTGCGTATCTATACACACATTTTATTTCTCATGCCATTTATACACCAAATATAGTTTTTACATGCATATGCTACGCACTGTAAACCCATTGGGTAGGATTAGGGGTGTGAAGTGCGTGCATATTACATGCCATAAATTGCGTATCATATGCATGTAAAAACTATATTTGCCGTATAAACGGCATGAGAAATACAATGTGTCGTATAGATACACACTTTCATGAGATCGGGCTGGTTTTATCTGCAGAATAAAAAGACGACTGCTTACAACTTGCATTTTAAAATGAATCAATATATTCTTATGATTAATGGCCACACTCTCCTTTGGAGCATTACTGCCACCATGAGCAGCATTTTATGTCTGTTTGGAGTTTTTTGTATATATTTTCTGTAAACACACTGCATGGATAAGCTCAACATATCGTCTGCATCCTTTAAGGGAGAGTCGAGTAAAAGAACCGGAGGGGTTACTTGAGCATTACTCAAGTTTCCTGTCTTGATAAAACACTGTTCAGTTAATATGAATCTATTGTGACATTTTTTTGATCCATGTGAAATAATGTTGTGGCAAATTTCGGGTTCCTTTTGTGTAAGATTTGGAACTATCAAAAGTGAAAGGAAAAAATAAGTGTGTGTGCAAGTCTTTCCACTAGTCTCCACCCCTCACAATGACAGCAGGGTATATAAAGGACATGAGCCTGTGTGTCGCTATAGAATATCTATAAATATCACAGTAAGAACTTCTACAAGTGAGGAAACTCTTAAAGGTGAGCATGATATTCTGATATTTTTAGATAGCCCTATGCTATCATAATATTAAAGCACATACAGGATTTAGTGTATTTCAGTGTTAGTAGTAAGTGTTGCTGCAGCTGGGCTAATCCAAACTAAAACGAACCCAAGTTAATTCATGATAGTTAATTCAAACAAGCAAGTAAATAGGGACGCAATGTTATAATTTTGAAACAATGTTATAATGTTGAATTTGTAAATCAGGAACTTTAATTTTAAACAATGATATTTTAAACAATTTAAACATTTTAAAACGATGCTGTTGGAGCTCTGGTTCTTGCCAATCACGTAGTGTTACAAAAACAAACTAAATGGAAATCACGCAAACAGCAGGCTCTGAAACAGCACTGACCACACCCTGCACGATTCCATGAGGATTTTGTAAGCTGGTTGTCACAGTGTAGGTCTAGTTTGTCTTGTTTTATGGAGGTGCTTTCCTTCTGGTGTCATTTTGGAGTTGAAACATAGATGTACATTCTTGCCCTTACTGTTTTAATTTTTCCTAGAAAGTCTATGCCTTTATACTACCTCCTGTTGGTAAAAGATTTGGTCAGATGCTTATAACATGAAGTTTTATTGTTGTTTATATTTTATTATAAACAATTTCATTGTTGTTTTGACTAATTTTACATACAATAAATACACCGAAGTCATTACAATGAATTAATGCAGAGAGCTGCGAAAGATGTGCAAAAATGCATACAAGTGCGTAAATCACAACTATATCACATGGATTGGATTGTCATATAATGGCTCACACAACCTCTGAGTTTTGATCTACCTAGATTTGCATTACAATTCTGTTCAAATGTTTTAACAAAAAATAATAATAAAATGTTAAAACAAACAAGTTAAGTTTAACAAGCAATAAAGTTTTATCTGTATGTATATGAGAGAGAAAATTTACCATGGATTTTTGAACAGGTATGGATGCTTATGAAAAAGCATAATATTGCTTTTAAAAAAAGCTATAAAATCTAGTTTATGACAGGATCGACTTATTTTTAATATTTTAAGAAATAAGGTAGTTAAGACATTACGGCAGGCTAAAGCACAATATTTTATAAATATTTTTAATGAGGCTAAAGGTAATAGTAAAAAGGTATGGCAAACAATTAATCAAATATTATTATTAATAAAGCAATCTTTAGTGGCAGAAGTGATAGTTCCAACATCTGCTGCAGAATTTCAACATCATCAACATTGATTCCGTGTGATAATATTAGATCTAGGGTATGATTACGACAATAAGTCGGTCCTGACACGTGTTGTCTAACTCCAATAGATTTCAGAATGTCTTTAAATGCCAATCCCAATGCATCTTTTTCGTTATCTTCATGTATATTAAAATCGTTTGCAATTAGGACTTTATCTGCAGCCAGTACTAACTCAGCAAATTCTTTGATAAAGTCTGTATGGTGCCCTGGTGGCCTGGTGGCCTGGTGGCCTGTAGACAGTAGCCAGCACAAATCTCAAATGTGATTTATCATTTACACTAGATAGTGTTACATTAAGCACCAACACTTCCGAAATAATTATATTTAAAGGAACACTCCACCGTTTTTTTAAATAGGGCTTATTCACCGTCTTTCCTACATTTAGATAGGTGGTTAAACGCATTTTTGTCTCAGTGCATGCATTGTTTTAGTTTGGCAGCGCCACCGCTAGCTTAGCTTAGCATAATGAATGGAATCCTTTGTTGCCAGCTAGCATGTTGTGAGTAAAAGTGAAAAAAAAAAAAAGAATAAAAAAAAAACTAATTACTTCTTGTGGCCTGCGTATTTAAAACGAGTACAAATAGCAATGCAGATTAAGACTAGGCAATTTCCTAGGCAATATTGACATGGGACTATATTGGGGTGAAGCACAGGCGAAGCACTGCTACTTGGGCGCAGAGATATCACGCAACACCTGAAATCCCCCGACTTCCGTCAACATACCAGTGTGAATAGTAGCTGGCTATTTTTCCTACAGTAGACATAGGTAATGGCGATGAACATGGCGGATTTTGTGAGAGACGAAGAGGCTGACTTCTCAGATAGTCAAGATCCAGAACCATACCTCTATGAACCAGACTTTGAGAGGAGGAGCTGCGTGCTTTGGAAATAGAACGACAGGAGGAGGAGGTTGCGATCGCTCAACAGCCTGAGGACGTGAGCCAACACAAACTGGTGGTGTGAGTGTGGGGGAATATGCCAACCTATGCCGACTGAAATAGAGTGTCTGTGCTGTGGCGAGTGGGACAAGGTACTGCCATCGATGACCAGGCTCAACGTGGGGGGATTTCAGGTGTTGCGTGATATCTCTGCGCCCAAGTAGCAGTGCTTTGCCTGTGCTTCACCCCAATATAGTCCCAAGTCAATATCTGCCTAGGAAATTGCCTAGTCTTAATCTGCATTGCTATTTGTACTCGTTGAATATGCAGGCCACAAGAAGTAATTAGTAAAAAAAAAAAAAAAAAATGTTTTGATCACTTTTACTCACGACATGCTAGCTGGCAACAAAGGATTCCATTCATTATGCTAAGCTAAGCTAGCGGCGGCGCTGCCAAAAAACAATGCATGCACTGAGACAAAAATGCGCTTGCCCACCTATCTAAATGTAGGAAAGACGTTGAATAAGCCCTATTTCAAAAAACGGTGGAGTGTTCCTTTAAAACGACTTCTCAGTAATTCATGACGAGGTTCATGTTTATAACAGTAATCTTGCGGGGTGGACTCATTTAAAGTAATGTAATCATCTGATTTTAGCCAGGTTTCTGTCAAACACAGCACATCTAGATTATAATCTGTAATCATATCATTAAAGGGGTCATATAATGTCATTTTTGTACAAGCTAATATGATTCTTTAGGGTCTAAATTAAAAGTTTGTAATATACTTTAATTAAAAATTCTCATTAGTATTGTAAGAAAACACAAATTTTACCTGGTCAAGAACAGCTCTGTTTTCAGCACGCCGTTTAAGTGCATGTGTCTTTAAATGATAATGAGCTTTGCTCACCCCGCCCCTCTGTTTTGTGTGGACACCGTTTGTAATAATAACACAATAACCATAACGCGCTATTCATTATAAACATGGGATTATGAATTATATTGAGAACGTCATACATAGAAAACATGCCATAATGTACCCTGAGTGTAAAAATAGCTGCATTCATCGTGAAGCGTGCAAGCGATTTGCAAAGATTAATATAAAGATTAATATAAAGGTCAATAAAACGTTACACTCACTTCAGTTCTTCTGGAGGTGCAGCAGGAACACGAATAGTTGGTACTGATCCTTTTTTCAGGAGCAGCTTCTTAGCAAATAACCAGCTTTATACTGACCCTCGTTTGTAAAGCAGTCTGGTGAAATGATTCGCGCAAACACGTTGATCGTGGGGAATATTCCCTTCGAAAACAAACTCAGCCACTGCGTCTTCAGCTGTACGGATTTAGGAACATCAACATGACTGCGGTGTTCGTTATTGCACCGAAGAACAGAACACCACAATCGCTTAGACGCCATTCTACTCAGTGCTCCAGCTATCAACACTGAACGCGCCGGTCGGCGCGGGCTATGATTGACAGCTCGCTCACGAGGGCGGGTCTGTGTTGAAACGCTCCTGTCAATCAACCATCGTGGGAGGGGCGTCGATTTTGTGACGTCACAAAATCGAACAGCTTGATTTGAGATGGGAGGAAACATATAAGAAGATAAAAAAAAAAAAAAAACACTGGATGGATTTTTATCATTTTATGATGGTTGTGTACAGGCACTGCCAACACACATTTCAGTACAATCAGCTTGTAAAAGTGCATGTACCATTATATGACCCCTTTAACAATGAGTGCTTTTGAAGTAAGGGATTGAATATTCAGCAACCCGAGCTTTATCATTTGTTCATCCGTATTATATCTGTTTTTTATTTGTGGAACATCAATTAAATTTTAAGTTTTAGGAGTTTTTTGTATTTCCTAGTTCGGGGAACAGACACAGTCTCTATATGATGATATCTAGGTGAAAGAGGCTCTATGTGATGGGATTTATGTGACCTTGGTGACGGGAGGCCGCTAGCAGACGGTCGGTTAAGCCTGTCTGTCTGCTTCCTGACCTGAGCCCCAATTCATGTTTGAGCTCTAAGACTATTTGCCATATTACTAGAGAGAAGAGCAGCACCATCCCAGAAAGGATGAATACCATCTCTTTTCAACAGGTCAGGTCTGCCCCAAAAACTTTACCAATTGTCTATGAATTCTATATTATTTTGCGGACACAAATTAGAAAGCAGAGCTCAACCTGCTGCCCGTAGAGCAATGGCCTAAACGACATTCGTAAAATGGAGGCCTATCACCATAAAGAGCTTGAAAGAGCGCACTTAATACCAAACCCGACGCCAGACCTACAGAAGGGCTCCAAATTGAAGGAATCACTCATTATAGGTCCAGCCTCAGGGCTGATGCAAGAAGCGCTTGGGGTGAGGAAGCGCAGATTCGGACCGCAATATTATGCAAGATTTAAATGCAGCCGAGCGTTCCTTCGCCTCTCTAAACTTTTCCATCACCTCCTCGACGGAGTTGCCGAAAAGTTCAGAAGATGACACTGGTGCATCGAGAAAAGCTTTTCTTTCTCCCCATGTCATCCAAGTTCAACCACCATCGCCGCCATCAAGTTTGTCCGTTCACTGTTTGTTTGGTGGCCTTGAGAGCTAAATCTGTTGTGCAGCGCAGCTCGTTTCCACTGCATCAGGGAAAAACCCTGACCTTGGTCCAAATCTTTCTGCAGATCAGCCTGATATGCTCGCAACACAGCCATTTTGTGCAAGTCATCACCCCACCATTGCGAATGCCCTGCCATTTAAGCGCCACGTTTGTTTAAAAGCCAGGGCCGGAGCACTTAGTGTCGGAGAATCTCCAGCCGCGAGATAGTTCGCGAACCTCTCGTCAATTGGTGCATTGACACATACCCGTGTTCGCGCATCCCCTCAGCATCAGCGTAGTTTTCTCGCTGATGGCGATGGTTGTGCTCTGAACACAGGTTCTTCCATGCCTTTTCGATCTCATTGTATAGATCGGGCAAGAATGGAAGGCTCACGGGAGCTGGAGCGTTATAGCTGTAAAGAAACCATTCATAAAGTCTGCAATGAACAATTCAACATGCACGGTGCAGGGTGGCTGTGGAGGTTCGGGTTGTATATCCTCTTCACCCTCATCAGCCATCTCCTGCTTTCTTAGGCTGCCAGCAGAGCAGAGCAGAGGATGTTAGTAACAACACATCCTCATCCGGCAGTCCCTCAAGAACTGATCGTACTTGCTCTGAGCCCAAATATGTTGTGTGTCATCAAGTGTCAATATCTTAGACACAGATCCACACACTTCCTGAAGCGTTTTTCACAAGCCATGATACCTTTTGAAGTTTCAGGTTGAAGCTACAAACAAAACAGTCTCTGAAGACAAAAAGAGGATGACATGTTCTCTAGTCGCCCCTTTTACTAGTAGTTACGTCATAGGCTGTCGCCGGTCAATAATGATTGCCGTGATTGGATAAGCTTTCAGAAACCGATTCATGTGGAGGGCGTATATGTCGTATATCATTTTCATTTGTGGGGGGATTTTATCATATCGTAATGATATTTTGATATTTTGCTATATGTAATGTTATTTGGCAGCAGATGAAATTTAGCTTTGTAGCTAATTCTGGGGCAGGTTTTTTACTGTCCAATGGCCCTATCAAATAATGAATTAATAAAGAATTAAATAAATAAATAAATAAATAAATAAAACTCTGGCCTCCGGTTCTCTATAAAATGCCAATAAAGCTAATAAACATCCTTTTTTTGTGTGTGTGTGGCACAGACAGCCAGGACTGGGTCTATTGGACTGTGGGCAACAGCATCAGACAAGTTGCAGACATGTCTACTGAGAGGTTAGAAGTTCCTCCTTTTGAGAATTGCATAAATACTTGCAGTGACATTAAAATGACACAAAATAAAAAAATGTTCTACAGACAATGCATGTTTCAAACCTTCAATGACATAAATCAAGAAATCTTCTTTAAATCATTTAGAGTCCCAGTGAACAGCATGTTGAATTTGTGTTTGCAACCTGTATGAAACAGAAAAATTCTTTATAGTTTTGAGATTTTTTTCCTTTAACAAATTGTATTATGCTTTCAAGGATATCTGACTTGATTTTAGTGTCTAAACAATTTAGAAAAACAATAATGTAACAACAATGTTAATAATGTCCTGAATATTATTTCCGATATTCCAGATATTCAGCTCAGCACTGTACACGCATAATGAAAGGTAAGAACAGTATTAATAAAATAAGACTACAGTCAAATCTGTTTAATATGCATTAACATGCTATAGGTTTTTTAACAGTATTCAAAACACTTTTTACTTACCAGAGTATCTTTTTCAAGTAGAGTCTAAACCTGCAAGAAAAATAGTTCTTCTTGGAAAAACAGGAGATGGCAAAAGCAGCAGTGGAAATACAATTCTCAGTGAACAAATATTCACAACTGAATCTTCACCTGAATCTTTAACAGCTGAATGTAAATCAGGAGTTGCGATGGTTGATGGAAGAACAGTCAGAGTTATTGACACACCTGGATTCTATGACACACGTCTTGATGAGGAAGTCGTCAAATCTGAGATCATTAGATCCATTATTGAATGTGCTCCTGCTGTTGATGCCTTTGTCATCATTATAAAAGTTCAAAGGTACACAAGACAGGAAATAGAGATACTGGATAAAATTGTTGAATGTTGTGGAGAGGATACCTTTAAACATGCAGTGGTTTTATTCACTCATGGAGAAGATCTAGAAGGTCAAACCATCAAGAAATTTGTGAAGAAGAGTCCAAAACTGCAAGAGCTTGTTGATAAATGTGGAGGCCGCTGTCACGTCATTGACAATAAACACTGGAATGACTGTCAATTAGGCTACAGGAACAACAGGGTTCATGTGAAAAATATGCTGGAGACCATCGACAAGATGGTGAAAGAGAACGGCTGCTACACCAATGAGCTGCTGTCAAGAGTAGAGGAAGACATTCAAGGCGAGATGAATTGTATGGCCACAATTGATTTGTCTCCAGAGAAGAAGCGAGAGGCAGCAAAAAAGAATGTTCATAAAAAATATCTCATTAGGTTTGCAGGAGTGGCTACAGGGACTCTGGTTGGTGCTTGTATGGGCATCTTTGTCGCAGTGGGATCTGTTGTGGCTTTACTGAAAGCGGCTAAATTGCCAAAAGTATTTAAAGCAATAGCCACAACTGTAACTACTGCAAGCACATTAGCAGATAAAGCAGCAGTGGCAGCAGCAGGAGCAGGAACAGCAGCAGCCGGAGCTACAGCAGTGGCAGGAGTGGTGGAGGCAGGAATAGCAGCAGGAACAGCAGGAGCAGTAGCGGTGGAGGCAGGAGTAGCAGCAGGAACAGCAGGAGCAGTAGCGGTGGAGGCAGGAGTAGCAGCAGGAACAGCAGGAGCAGTAGCGGTGGAGGCAGGAGTAGCAGCAGGCGCTGGCATCGGAGCAGCAGCTGGTGCAGGAATCACTGCAGGCGTCATAATTGGAGTTATAGCTTTTGCAGGAGCTGTCGGAGGAGGAATCACTGGATATAAAGCAGCGGAAGAAGCTGATTCTGTGTGTGACGCCATTAAGATGTCAGCCGAAGCTAACTATGAGAATGCAAAAGAGGTTGTTAGAAAGGCAGAACAGATTCCTTCTAATGTATATAAGAAGCTTCAATAGAATTCAATATTTTCACTTACATTTATATTTTATAGAACATTCGACATGCACTGTTTACTCCGACTGAAATAATTTCCTTGCGAAAATTTGAGCAGTTATTATGTCTTCCATTATATTTCCATTGACTGATTCAGCGATGCCAATCATTAGTGAATTATCCATTACTGTAAATTGGTTGTTTCTCTCCAGTAAATTGGTCTCGTGCATTTGCAATACTGTCTGAATCGATTTGCATTCGTTCGGACTGCTCTCTCATTGCATTATCTATAGCGATTTGATGTTATTGATTAATGACTCTCTGTGGTCATTAAAAATCCCAGGATGTCTTTCGAAAGAGTAGGGGTGTAACCCCGGCATCCTGGCCAAATTTGCCCAGTGGCCTCTGTCCATCATGGCCTCCTAATCATCCCCATACTGATTGGCTTCATCACTGTCTCCTCTCCACCAGTAAGCTGGTGTGTGGTGGGCGTTCTGGCGCAATATGGCTGCCGTCGCATCATCCAGGTGGATGCTGCACATTGGTGGTGTTTGAGGAGATCCCCCTTCTATGTAAAGCGCTTTGAGTGCTGAGAAAAGCGCTATATAAATGTAATGAATTATTATTATTATTATAACCAATAATGTAACAGTGCTGGATGAAATGGATATTTCCATTTCAAGAACTGAAACAAAAAGCAAAATTTTGATAGTCAAGTTTGGGAAAATTCAGCTACTGCTGTGTATATAAATAAGTGTCTATTCAAAAGTGTGTTTGTGTCTGTCTGAGCAGGTTTCCCATTGTTTTCCTCTGTGAACATGCATTAGTCTTTTTGCATTTCTTTGCTTTTTTGAAGTTTTCCAGTTTTAAAATGTTTAAAATTCCAATGTTCAACCACTGCAAAAACACAATGTTTGACACAGCATTATTAAACATACACTCTAAAAATCTTTCAGTGATTGCTTGATTTGGACATATACCATTATTATTTTTTCATGAACATTTTGCATTGCACAAACAAATTGCAAGTTTAAGATATGCTTCATATTTTTGTTACATTTCAATTAACATATTTAAGAAAAAAAAAATGATTTGATGAAATTAATTGATCAGTTTCAATATACTCAGTATATATTCTTCATCTTTAACAACAATGACATTTCCACACAAGTTGGACACAATTAATCATACAAACAGAGAAATCTGTTTTCCCAGAATTCTTTGCCACAGATTGTATAAGGAGAGTAAAGAAGAGTTATTTTGTGTATTTTTGCGCAGGATTATTATCTGTTATTGTGTTAATGTGGGATCTGTTATTGATTAAGCTGCATACTTCTTAATTTGAAAAGCAATAGTGCAGTGATAGTTACACATGTATGCATGCGTTTTTAGTCTTTATTTTTATTTTTTATTGATTTCTTAAAATTATTTGAGTTACCTCAAATTTTTGTGTACTCATTTTTAGTGGTCATGATACTAAATGTAGTTATTCAGATTTACTTAAATTTTTACTTACAATTGCTCAATTCATAAGATATAAGGTGACAAAGTTTAAGTTTTATAGTTATGAAGACATGATATTGCTAATCCTAACCTTTCTGAGCCTGTTTGTGTTAAATTGATTTTGCGTGTGCCTGTAATTACTAGTGACTGTTTAATTTAGTTCATGTCTCATACACATTTGTAATTGTTCTCTCTCTTTTTTGCTTTGTAGTTAAATCATTTGTCTTAATAAACTCTTTGTTTTGACTGTATCTCTCTGTCTGCTTCGTGGTCATTATGATCTCTACTGGGCCAAACTGTTCTCTAACATATCTAAGATCCTCTAAAAGGTCAATAGAACAAAAGGCTTCATAAAAAAAATAATAAAAAAATGCACAACTCTATAAACCACAGCATTAAGTTAGTTTACATGAGGACATCTTTTGAAATTATGCTATGATCATGCTCATTTGATCAAGCAAGATTAATGTTTTCAAGAAACACGAAGCAACTTACAACTCAAATTGATGAGACTTACTGGTGATGCTCTCATTAACATGATGTCACTTCCTGGAGGATGATGTCATTAAGGAACTAGCTTTTGTTAAAGGGGTTTTACAAAACACTAACAGGATGGAAAGTGCTGAAAGAAAATATTCTCAAGAAAACATGATTGATTCTAAACATTTAATTACAGAGAGTAATGAAGTAAACATTGTTTTATTGTAGAAGTTAGTGCAGCACCTAGAGACACAATAAAAATGAACCTCTACTCGAACCAGAGTAGTACAATTATTTAAAAATCATCCTTAATTTCATTTACTGGTTATATTATGGTGATAAAGTTACCTAATATCTTTACATATACTGTATAATAACTGTGGGGTTCTGTGAGTGCATTATCAGTGAATGTTTGTGACTCAATAAGTTAAGGATCACCAGTTATGTCCACTTAAATTCACATTGCTGAGCTCAGATTAGTTGCGCCAATTTTACTGGCAGTAAAATTTCATTTGGATTCAATATCAAGGGAAAAGTTTCTGGCAGAGGAAATCCATGGGTTGTGAGTTTATGTGCAATCCTTCCACACTGCTAGACGGCAAGGATCACTCCACACAAATCAGCTGAAGATCACCAAAATCAAGCTCGGGAATTGTCTTCCCGAGTCTTACACTCGGAACACACTCTCACACCACTGTGTGTCTCTGTCAGGTGCATTTCTTACTGTTAGAGTCATATTTGAGCAACTGATGTCATGTATTTATTATTTCTGAATTAGCTTCTAATTGTTTACTTGTGTAAATGGCATGATACATGTTTACCTGACAAATTAAATATTATATTTAATTTCTTCTGTATGATTCTGAAATCATCATTTCTAGTATAGATTAATGTGGAGTCTGGTGTTACCTCAAATCTTTGTCCAAGATAGATCAAACGGAAGGCACTAATGGATGGAGTAGGGAGCACATCATTTGGGACCTTCTGATTTCTGACTATCACTGACTTAGGAAGTTGCTGTTTCACAACTATAAAAAAAATACACTTTTTGTTATGAGTTAGCAGAGAGCGACCACTTAAAGGTAAAATAGATTGCACTGCATCCTCTGATTATTTCAGAAATGGCTAGTTTGTGTCCGTGAGCTCACGATTCATGACGTGCAGTCTCAAAGCGACACCGGGTCCCTTAATGAACGAATAATTGAAAGTAAGGGATACCCATAATAATCAAAGATCTAAATTAAATCATAATCAATATTTATAAGATACATATAAATATAATTTATATAGATATAATAAGATACACAATCTATCATTTGAAAATTGGAGTCAGATAAAATGCAGAGCTAAAGTAAAATTGAAACTAAATTCTTAAAATTAAGTGAACTTCACATAATGCTGAAAAGACATACACACATTATACCTTCGCCCACACCGTTGGATTCCGTCGTTGGGCCGATGGGTGGTCTTTACAAAGTGGTGACCCCGACGTGATCTCCAGTTGGTGAGTGTCTTTTCAGCGAAATATTGGGACTTGCAACAAGCAAGAGGTTTGATCTTCCCTTTCTTCAGCTGTTGTGGTAAATCAATTCTAATTTGCCTTTTAGAAATGTTGAGGGAAAGACAGACGCGTCCTACATAGGGTTAGGGTTAACCCTAACCCAGCCCTTCTTACAACATAATATATTTAAAATTAAATTAAATGAAATGAAATGAAATTACTTGGGTTTGGTTGTGCACAAGGATCAATTATATTGCATTTCAAAAAGGTCTATTATGGATCATTTGTTTTTAGTACGGGACATTTGTAATGGTTTCAATGTGAATGTTGGATTAATTGCCCTGGATCAAGAAAAGGCTTTTGATCATGCTGATCACAATTATCTTTTTAATGTATTGAAGGTTTTTGGTTTTGTTGAAATGTTTTTAAATGTGATACAGTTATTATATAATGGTGCATCATGTATGGTTAAGAAAGGGGGCACTTTGAGTCGGCCAATTCCTGTTTTAAGGGGTATTAGGCAAGGCTGTCCATTTTCTGGTCAACTATATAGATTAGCAATTGAGTCGCAGCCTTTTGAACTTCGAGAAAGATTGTCAGGTTTTAATGTGCCTGTTTTTTCTTTAGACTCAATTATTTCTCTCCCTGCTTATGCTGATGATATCACAGTTTTTGTAAATCATACTGAAGATATTAAGTGTTTATCTTAGGTACTCCGTCTTTATGAGAAAGCTTCATCAGCTAAAGTGAACTGGACTAAAAGTGAAGCTTTTTGGGAAGGTAAAGGAGAGTTTGAGAGTCTCCCAAAGTTACCTGGGGACCTAAAGTTGGGTAGAGAGGGACCTTAAATTGTTGGGAGTTTTTTGGGGGATCAAATGTTTATCAAAAGCAAAATTGGGAGGGTCTAGTGGAGAAAGTGGGCAGCAAGTTGTCTAAATGTAAATGGTTGCTACCTAAGTTGTCCTTTAGGGTAAGGATTTTGGTGACCAATAATTTGGTTGCTTCTTGGTTACAGCCACCTGCTGGACTTATTGAGGAAATTCAAAGGAAACATGTGAACTTGTTTTGCTCTGGACAACACTGGATTCGTGCTGCTGCTTTATACCTTCTGGTTCAAAAGGGAGGTCAAGGATTGATAGATATCAGATCCAGAATCATGGCTTTCCGGTTACAAGCAGCTCAAAGACTGTTATATCATACGGATGCATCATGGCTAAAGACAGCTTTTGCTCTTCTCAGGTGGGTAGGAAATCAACCCTTACATAGGATACTTACTCAAAAATTACAAATATTAATATAAAGTTAAATATTACCTGAAGTTAAAGAGGTTGGCTGGCTTAACTAAAACAATTGACTGGAATAGACATCAAATGAAGAAAATATCAAGTTTATGATGTCTGAAATTTATTTATTTTAGTTTTAACAATATTCATATACAGATAATCTGATAATCTGACTGAAATAACAATTTAAGCAAAAGGAAAAAACACAGGAAAGACTTTTTTAATTATGTACTTTCTCATTGCAAGCAGTCTTAATTTACATTGATTCATCTCTTGTCTTCTCTGTGTTCATTGCCCACCAAGGAAAAGTTTTGCCAGGCCGGCTTTCAGATAACTCAGAGCATCTTTATTTGCTTCTTCAGCTTCAGCTGTTTTCCTCATTTCCTCCAGCTCTTGGACCCAGTTTTCTTTCCCAGCCTCCCTCACTCTTGGGATGAAGAAGTCCAGATGCTGAAGAGTGAAGGCCGAGTCTGGCTTTAATGCGATCTGAGACAGATGCTTGATGATCTTGTACGCATTGAACAGAAAAATTTGCTTCTGGTCCTCAATCTCCTTCAGATCTTTCTCAAGTGAATCCATTATAACCAAAAACCTCTTGTTTTTTTCTTGAGCTTTTTCATAATCCTTATTAAATTCATCAAATTCCATCATCGTGACTGAGGATTTGATGATGTATTTCTTGTTTTCTTTGACGTGTTTGCTGTGGTGGCACTTCCCTGTGCACACGGTACAGAAGCCGTTTTTCATGACTTCACATTTGCTGGGATTAGAAACCCACCAGCAGTCAAACTCATGGCAGTTTTCCTCACAGACGGTACAGGTTGTCGCCTTCCTGCTCTTCCATGAAGCGCTTTCAATGGGAACCTTCTCTTTGACAGTCTTTTTTACTTTAATGCTGAAGTTTTTACAAGTCTCAATCTTTTCCTTGTTTTGTTTCATTGCCTCTTGGATCTGAAGTACTTCAGCCTTTTTCTGTTCTTTCTCTTGAATTTGCAGCTGTAAGTTGCAGATGGATGCTTCTAATTGAATGCGCTCAAAAAGGACATTTGAAGTCAACTCTAAACTTCTACTGTTCATTCCATTCAGAGACTGAAGGAATTGCTTCATGCCATCCATGCTTTCTTCCCAGGCATGTCTTTGTGCTTTAATTTGTTTTTCATAAGTGTGACGGGCGTCAGCTTGCCGATTGTTGAATAAGAAAAAAACAGGTTGGTTATTGTGGTCTCGTCTGCAGGGGATTCTAGCTTTATTAATGGCGCAGAGGACGTTTTTGGGTGGCAGACCATCAGAGTGTGTGATTAGAAACACAATGTTGTTCACAATGTCTTTTCCAAACAAAGACAGAACTGAACTGATGATGTAATTCTGTCTGTCCGAGAGGCGATTCTTAGATGCTTGAATCACAAAACACACGGCGTCGACTTCACGAACTCCATCACTGCTTTGAAACAACATGGATAAATTTGCAGCAACTTCCAGATCTTTTTCCAGTCCTCTAGTGTCTCCGTATCCTGGAGTATCAATGATGGTGAGAGATATGGGACTCTTAATAGGACAGACCTCATACATGGTGATTTCAGAGGTTTGTGATTCTGATTGGTCTCTGGCTTCTTCTTCTGTGATTTCAAACCACATTTCTTCCTCAAACTTCACATCTAGTAAGTAGTTGACCATGTTGTTGATGATGGTCGTCTTGCCAGCGCCGGTTTCTCCCACCAGAAGAACAATTTTGTTTTGTTTACTGGTGTCTTTTTTCCCATAAGTCCATTTTCTCACTTTTCCATTATCATCAAGCACTTTTTTTTCTGTGTGAAGACGGTATCGTTTCGGAGGACCTTGATGAATAAGAGTTGATGTACGTGGTGGAAGATTTGGCTGTCTGTAAAACAAGGAGGCAAATGTTTATCAAATTTTTCGCACTGAATGAATTGAACACTAGAAATACCCATCAAAATACAGACATTTAGAAAAAAATGTTGAATTAATTTGACCTAAATCACAGCCAAATCCCCAGTGTTAAATGAACACCCCTCAGTGTACATATGTGTCCAACTACAAGGTGTTAAAATGACACTGAGGCTACGTTTACACGTGACCGGCTATTTTCATAAACGGACATTTCACCCTCTCTGTTTTCAAAAGAAAAACCATTGTGCACACCTGTCAGTTTTCAGAAAAGTGTTTGTTTACACGAACCCGTGTATACATGCCGTCAAGAGCATGCCAAACCTGTAGGTGGCAGTGTAATGACAAGCTCAAGCCCACGTTAGCCAATCAGAGTCCCGAAAATAGCAACGCAAAGTCCCGAAAATAGCAAAGCAATTTCCTCTTTCTCTTTTGAACAATAAGTCACACTTTTGACACAGGTGCAAGTTCTGTCGCATACTGTGACGTTGGCGGCCTAAAACTCAGTTTTTCTCAGTTTACATGCAAACGTGCAAACAAAGTTTTCCAAAATCTCCACTCTGGCCAGAGCTTTTAGAAAGAATCGTTTTCAAGGGCGAATTATCTGTTTGCGTGTAAACGAGGACGAAGAGCAGGTGAAAGGAGGACGCAGGGCTGACGACTCCAGGGGGCCGACAGACGGGGTCGAAGCAGGTGGGAGAGGAAACCAGGGTGGAGCTGGAGAGCCGATGAGCCCAGGCGACACCAAAGATTCGGCGGGACATGGCGAAGCCACCGGCTCTGGCGACTGAGGTGCAGGCGGGGGCACAGAAGGCTGCGGTTGAGCCGGAGTAACAGAGGACCAAGGTCTAGCTGGCGGTCTAGGCGGAACGAGACTCTGGACAGGCGGTCTCGGCGGGATGAGACTCTGGAACAGGGACAGGAACAGGTCTAGGAATATGGACAGTCCTTGGGGCAGGAACAGGTCTGGGAACAGAACGGGGAACAGGTATTGGCGTGGCTGCGGCCATCCTGGCTGAGGGCTCAGACGGTGAGGCGGCGGCCATTTTGGCCGAGGGCTCAGGAGGCAGCCATCTTGGCTGAGGGCTCAAGCGGTGAGGCGGTGGCCATCTTGGCTGAAGACGAGGGCTCAGGCATGGCGGGCATGACGTGAAGATCAGGCTGATCAGGCAGTGTTCTGGATCAGGGCACGACGCTCTCCAGACACCTATTGTCGGTCTCTTTCAAGTCCAATCCTGTGGTGTCTGAGAGATCGCTATGGTGGTGGAAAGTTGCCCGATCCAGAACAGGGTCCTCAGGGTCTCGACGTCCAGGGCGCTGGTGGCAGCAAGACACATGAAGTTCTTTATAAAAGAAAAAAGGTTAGGGCTCTCCTGAGCCAGGACGATTATTCTGGTGCTATCGCTCATTTTGGGCGGTCAGTTCTTCTGTCACGGTGTGGTGCAGGAAGAGGAAGAGGAAGAGGAAGAGGAAGAGGAAGACGAGTCAAAACTTCCAATACAAACTTTCACTTACAATATAATTCAGACAGGCAGAAGGTTCACACACACTTAACCCCTGGTTCACACAGGACGCCGAAGCGACGCGGAACGGAAAATCACGCGCGGTCCGGCGCCTGCCTGTTCACACTAGACACGTATTCTCCGCGGCGGTCGACAAGCGCTTCTGCTCAGTTGTTGTTTATTCAGAGCTATTTTTTTACATCATGGGTAAGTAAATAACCTCATAAAATGAATACACCATGTTTCTGTAACCAAGAAGTTTGTACACTTCTTGTATCAATACTTTTTGTTAATACTCGCGGTATTTTAATTTTAAAATTGCTTATATTTTGACAATTGACCGGATGTCTCGTGTTTCTTGGTGTGACTTCCTGCCAGAATGGACGCGAATCACTCGCGGCTCGCGCAAAAAATAGACCAGACGCCGAAACTGGCGCTTCACGCCGCGGGCCGGCCGCGGCGCTCCGCGTCTGGTGTGAACGACACCATAGGTTAACATGGGCGCCGAAAGGAAGCGGCCTCCGTTCCGCGCCGCTTCGGCGTCGCTTCGGCGTCCGGTGTGAATGGGCCGTAATAGGACTGAGAACAGACGAAGACTGGCTGAACTCAAAGGAACTAAATACAAACACTGATGAACACTGATTTACAGAAACCAGGTGACATAGATGATGATGATGATGATGATGATGATGATGATGATGAACTAACACAGGTGACACAGATGAACTGATAAATGTTGTCAAGGAAACAAATGAGTGGCGAGAAAATAGAATGAAGGAAGACATGTGACTATGAACATACAAACAAAGACTGACACGTCACAGCTTTATTGACTGATGACTGATTTATAAAATGTTTTGGTTGAAACATTTTTACACTTAAAAATGTTGATTACATTTTAAAGCAATGAAATCAATTAAATACACCGTATTGAACTAATGGGGGGAACATTTAAAAAACAATATTTATGAGTAATATTAACTTTGAATTTACTCTAAACCTTTGTAAAATACTCCACACAACCACAGGTATACATGACATTGGCCTTTATTGTCTGAGTAATGCCGCACAGCATATTTTTTACTATTTTAACATGTATACAACATTGCTTACATTTAAACTCATATAACAAACATTTTAGAAGTAAAAATTAAACATTTAAAAGTAATTCAAATGTGATCAATCAGTCTGTGTTATCCCATTTCCACATATCAGCGCTGGTTCTCGTGCCGGAGACGGACTCGCGCTCTGCAGGTGAACTTCTAACTTCAGACTGCCGTCCTGCGTTTCACTCATAGCCGAAAGATGATGCTGACTGACTCCATAACCTGCCAATAAACAAACAGTGCACAGTTCTGAGGACATTTTATCATCCAAATGAATTATTTTCATTATTTTTAGGAATAAAGTTGTGTGTTTTATGCAAGCCATCAGTCATTTCAATCACGCGAAAAGACAGACAAGACACTCGTTTAGCACATTGCGTTCCAGTATTTTGTTTTGCATTAAATAAAATGATTTAAAGCACATTACAGATTTTATAGATAAAATAAAACATGCACAAACCTGAATTTCACAGAGGCAATGCACCAATTCTGCGACGCTGAGAAGAGAGAACTGTTCTGGAGACTGGAGAGAGTTCAAACAGCTCGCGCTCACTCAACCGTGTCGGAGGGTGGGGGAGGGGTGCATTGTTTTAATTGAGTAAACTTACTACATTTCTTAAGTGTGTGTTAAAGATCAATAATATTAATTGAATATTACTCAATTAAGTAATATGTGTGGTTCTTGAAACAGATCAGTTTAATTCTCCATTCTCAAATAATTTGATAGAAATTTCACAAATAGACTTTAAAAAACTAATTGTTTTGTCAAATAATATTATTATTTTTTAAATATAACCATGCATTTTAGACAAAATTAATTGTTGGATTTTTAGTCAATTATTTTGGTACGTTCAACTTAACCATCAAGTAAATGATATTCAGATAATTGATTAAGTTAATAAAGTTAAGTATTGCTGTGTTATTTACTAAGCCTCTGAATTATTTTTTTAGAGTTTGGTTGCTTTTCATTGAGAACAGATCCACGGGGTGAACTAAAAAAAACCATACAATCTGTTATTAGGTCAATGAAACATTAATGAAACATTCAAAAGATTAGGGGCTTAAGCCCCCAGAGTTAAAAAGTACATCCTCCTGTAGAAAAAAAACAACAACAATAATTTAAACTCACTTGGGATTCATGGTGCTCGCTGGACTGAAGGTGTGGACTCACTGAAGACCTTGTGCTGGAGTGTGTGTCTGAACAATCAGCTCTGACTGAAATTCTGGTTTATTTAACAAGCCTGAAGTCCCTCCCAGTCCAATGTGTCTTACGTGTCACTGTCATCTGAATAGTCTGTTATAAAATGCCAGGAACATTTTTGTATGCATGCTGTCAGAAATGTGCACTTCATGTTAATGGATTAACTCATTATCTTATATTCTACTATATAAAACAATGTTTATTACATACAGGTGGCAGGTTTGGTTAAGGAAACGTCTTCATGGGTTTGAACTTATTTGTGCGTGCGTGTGTGTGTGTGTGTGTGTGTGTGTGTGTGTGTGTGTGTGTGTGTGTGTGTGTGTGTGTGTGTGTGTGTGTGTGTGTGTGTGTGTGTGTGTGTGTGCGTATGCATGTAATTAAATGTAGTGTTTTATGGAAAAATGAATCAAACCCAAACCTAAACTGAAGTATTACAACTTAAATAATTCTAATTTTCAATTCTCATTTTCAGTTCTCATTTAAACAGAAGAGAATATTCCTCTTCAGATTAATTGCTACTTCTGCAAATTAATTTTTTATATTCACCTTTTTCCTAAGGAGCCTAATGTGTTTTAGAATATCTGTAGAATCATTAGAATCATTAGAATTCTACAGATATCTTTAGAATCATTAGAATTCTACAGATATCTGTAGAATCATTAGAATCATTAGAATTCTACAGATATCTTTAGAATCATTGTAAATTATAAGGTTGCACTACAAATAATCATTATCTGTCAGTCTGACTGAATGAGCTGAAAAATTTCCTTCGTTCTATTTTTAGACTTCAAGAGAATAAAGTAACGCTTGGCAAAAAATATTGTAGTAAACTTTAGTATTTACTATAGTAAACTGCAGTAAATTGTATACTGTAGTATATTATAGTACTTACTACTCTACACTTTGTTAATGTATACTACACATACTGTAGTATTAACTATAATGAATTGATAAACTGTAGTAAATATTGCAGTATACTTTAGTATTTTCTACAGTAAACTGTAGTATATTATAATATTTACTACATTTTGTTAATGTTCCATATGGTAGTGTAATAACTATAGTGAATTGGTAATTGAATTGTGTTTTAAATATTAGAGTTACATATACTATAAAAAATATAGTGTGTTCTGGTGTTCAGAACAATCTGATAGACATCAGGTGCACTGTTAGACTTTTCTGTAATTTCTACAGTTATTTACTTTAAATCCCCCAGTATTATACTGCTATTTCTCTTTACAGTAAATAACTGTGATTCCCATTGCATCATGGGAATTTCCTGTGACGTCTAACACCACATACAGTGACTTACTGTATTTTTAAAATTTGCTGTATACTACTGTATTTGTCTAACACCACATACAGAGACTTACTGTATTTTTTAAAAATTTGCTGTATACTACTGTATTTGACGTAACGGTCTCTCTGGCTGGCACCATTCCATCGTGCTTTTTATTTCCTAATTTTTGCCTTACACTGCGTGTCTACAACGCTATAACAGTCAGAGGCTGTCTATATTGGACACATTGAAGCGACCGGACCGGACCATTAATGCAAAATGCGAACCTGTTTGTTCCTTGTCAGAAATAGCGCGAGCGCTTGGACTCGGAGTACTGTACGTCAGAAATATAACGGCGCATCATTTGTCTTGTCGTGTCGTGTTGTGCCGGAGCATCCAGTGTAATATCACTGGGTTCTGACTGTCTTTTGTTGGACCGCGCCGTTCGAGTCTGGCCCGGGGAAGAGACGGAATTCACTTCACCGAGAGAGAGACCAGCAAGCAAGGTAAACAACATTCTGTGTGTGTTGACAGGAATGTGCCCAGTTTAACCTGTTATAGCCTACTACATGGCGGTAACGAACTTTACCACGGTAAACTGCGCTAACGTTTCATTTGACAGACTTTGTTGTCGAGTTAAAATACGCCAACGAGCAACGCTTAACGTTAGTTTACATTAACAATAAATTAACTAATGTGAAATTCTGTTTTGGTTGTAGATAATGTTGGCCTACTGATGAGAAAATAACATTGTATGTAAGTTTTATTTGGCTAGCTGCCACCTTTCTAGGTTTAGTATTAGTTTGCAAACTATAACATAGGCTATTATAGTTTTTTTTATGGAATTTAATATTTACTTCCATTTTTGTATGTGTTTAAACTAAAGGCAACTGCAACAAAGCGCCAATTCGCGCCAGTGACTAGCAAGATTCCGGAGGTAAGTTAACGTTAGGCCATTTGTGATATATTTTGAAATAAGTTTGCTGAAATGATTAGCAATATGTGATAAGTGCTTTGGAGCCACTGGTGCAGACTAGGTAGCATACAATGTCTTATAAAATCTCTATAAAATTGGCTAACTTTATATCAAATAAGTGATATTTGTATCATGTCTAACTTTATATTTATTACACAGCAAATTAACCAATCAGAAGATGGACCATTGTCTTTGTTCAGTCTCACCAGATTAAATGTATCCAGGTTAGCACTGCAGTAAAACTCTCACTAATTCATCCATACCAAATCTAGAATTCTAAACAACTTAAGTTTATATTTTTTGCATTATTTTGATATTTTATTAGGCAGAAGACTCTCTACCATTGCAGTCCCACCTGACCAGGAAGGTCCTAATATCAGTGCACAGGTGGGTTAACTACTGTAGGAAGGAGAACGATCATCACACAGTGATTTCTTGCATGTGTCTTACTGTGTATTTGTCTCAAACAGGAACTCCTTCACTGCAGACGAGCTGAAATGGGCTAAAACATCGATTTCAGTCACAGTCATAGAGAGCTATGGATCTCAGAATTTTTGGACAGAATTTAGGATTTGTAAGTATTAAAATTTAATCTGGAATAATTTAATTTAGTTCAGTTGAAATGTTTGAATATGCTATTTACATATGCTAAAAAGCTGTTTACAAATATATATTCTTTAGTTATTGTAAAAATAATAATAAAAATGTAAAAAAAGGAGGTTAAAAATATTTTGACACTAATATTCTCTCTCTCTCTCTCTCTCTCTCTCTCTCTCTCTCTCTCTCTCTCATATATAGTGTTGGAACCGGGATCTCCTCTGAAGGACTGAGTACATTAGTGTTTGTGGACACGCATGCAGACCAGGGAACATTCTGATGTTGTCAGTCAAGTTCTGAACAGGAACCAATCTTTGGAGAAGTTCATTTATTCGCAAAGGTGGACAAAAACATTGTGTTGACTTTTTAAAGATTATTCTGATGATGATCTTTACTCGTAGAAGTAGAAGTAGACTGAGGGGTAGACAGTCAGACATTGATTATAATGAGAAATGTTTCTTGAGCATCAAAGAGACTCCTTTCAAAAACATTAAGACACTTAAATACTTATTTTGGCCACCAGTGTACATGAATCCAACACATTTTTGTAAATTAGTGAAATTATTTTTAAGGTGGGGTTATGTGTCTTGTATTGTGAAAAGAACTGTGTTTTGTCCTGTGTTGGATATTTCCTTTTTGACTGCTTAGAAATGTATTTATATTCTGCAGTTTTATGAATGTAATGGTTGATATTTAATTATAATACTTGTATAAGCTAAACAACCAATGACTCTACATTCATTTAGTCAAATGCTAACGTTTTGTTTATGATTTTATGTATGATTTTAACAATGTGTGCAGTGAAGGACAGCACATAATGTGTTAATTTAACACATTTACACATATTTGTGCTAACCTTTCTGACATATTTACTTTGTTAAAATCATTAACACAATGAATTTAAATGTTAAATGTTAAAATTAACACAAAAACGTTGTCCCTAAACTCACCCATTAATGTGTAAACGTTTCACACATATTTCCAGCATTGGCAGACTGTTTATTTTGTGATATATATGAGATTTTTTAAATAAAAAAATTGTATTTTGTAATAACTTTGTCTAATTGGTTTGTATGTTAGTAGTATTTATGTAAGATGAAAATAAAATGAATTATATATCAAAATTATGAAATCTAATTTAGTACAAAGAAAAAAATAATTACAGTAGTGTACTGATTAGCTTCGTTTTTACAGTAATGCACTGTATTATGGTAATGTAATGAAATACGGTAATGTACTGTAAATCCTAATTACAGTAACTTACTGGCAACAGTGTTGCCAGTAAGTTACTGTAAAAAAACCTTGAAAAGTCTAACAGTGTGTGTGGACTTGAAGCGGCGCTGCTTGAAAATACCGCGATTGAAAAGCACGATTTAATCGCGGTAATCTGATGTCACACACCGATAATCAATATATTGAATGGTTTAAATACACTGAAAAATATATGAAATAATATATTGCATTAATATATTACAATACACTGATTAGGAATTGCCACTTTTCATATATTGAAAAACATGACAATATATTCACACTGTAAAATGTAAATGTACTTAGAAAGCTTAAGGAAAACAATTGTGTTACATTTTTCAAGAATGTTTTACTCAAAGTTGTAAATGCTAATACAAACACATACAAAAGAGTGTCAGGACAATGATAGAATGTGCATTTATTTGTATTTATTATTAAACTGCTAATAATTTGTATGCAAATACAAAAAAAAACATCAACTAAACAAAGTAGTTAATAGACAATAAAGCAACATACAGACTATTGTCAATGTTTCTTGTTCTTCTCCTGGACTGAAGCACAGGCTCTACTCTTCAACACAATGCTGACCCACAAAACTCACACAATAGAAACACTTTAAATCCCAACAGAACATTAAACACTCACAGATCTGTGATCAGATTAAACTACAAGAACAGCATCACCAGCTTCACTTATTACTAACCAGATTTATTTTATTTCAAGATCTCAGCAGAAGTTCTTATTGAGAAATAACAGAGGTTTAGATGTTGAGGATTTGTTGAAAATGGAGATCAGTGTTTGCTTTAATTGGGGCTCTTGACTCTTGACTTTTTAGTTTTAGTGTTGTTTCTAGCTGCTATCTGTTTTTGTAAAAATAAAAAATAAAAATAAACGAATGTTTTGAGTTGTATAAATAGGTGGCATTGGCTGCAACAGAAATATGAACATACACAAAAGGTAAAACCTGTAAAACGAGAATCCCATTATTCAAACCGAAAGCTCTTCTCCATACACTGATATAACACTAGAACATATCTAATTCTAAATAGTTTTAAATTATGTCACACACCCTCTGATAATCATCTATGGTATGTTGCTGTTAGTTATTTTTTGCAAACTCAGCCTTTGTTATGATACACCTGCAGTTGTAAAGGCCTCACCTTTCTCTTAAATTCCCCAGACTCAATAAACACTTTTCCACCGTCTGGCTAAACTGTTCTTGTTAATTAACCGTTCCATTCTGTGCAGATCCGGTCCAGCCAGTACGAATACACTTTCATTTTCCACTGTGGGGCTGATCACAGCCTAGATAGCAAGCAACCATCGAAACAATGTTAAATCGGTAACACTTTATAATAATGGTCCGTCATTAATAAGTAACTATACAGGAAGTAATGAAGGACTAATGAGTAGCTCTACATTAACACTTCAGCTACTACTATTAACTAATAAAGAAACAAGCTTAACTAATCAGTAAGTAATATAAAATTTAGGAGATTATTCCTTATTAGGTAATCAATAATTACTGAATGAGATTGGCATCATTAAGAACTAATAAGTAATTATGACAACTTATAAAGAACATTATCGTGTGTCTGAGACGTAATCAGTCATCATTTTTACTATGAAAATAGTCATAAAATTCATCTCTATTTACTCAAGTGTTACCTAGTCACTCTTCAAGGACTACTTGTGATCTGGAACATTATTTTAAAGTGAAAAACATGTTCATCGAAAAACACGATAATGTTCTTTATAAGTTGTCATAATTACTTATTAGTTCTTAATGATGCCAATCTCATTCAGTAATTATTGATTACCTAATAAGGAACTATCTTAGTCCTAAATTCAATATTACGTATTAGTTAATATTAGTTAATATTGTTTCCATATTAGTTAATAGTAGTAGCTGAAGTGTTAATGTAGAACTACTCATTAGTCCTTCATTACTTCCTGCGTAGTTACTTATTAATGACGGACCATTATAATAAAGTGTTACCGTTAAATCAATGTTAATGTGTCAACGTTAACTGCATTGAATCAACATATCTTTTGCACTTGCAATTAATGTTGAAATTGCATCCAAAAACCAATGGTAATGGCATTGAATCAATGTTACAATGTGATGTTGATTCAACATCATGCTTGACTCAGAAAATGAAACAACAAATTAATGGAAATATTTGATCACCATTATGGTGATCAGTGTTTCCTTTAGTTGGGCAGTTTGACTATTGGCTTTTTATGTGAGTTTGTGGTCTTTGTAATGTTTAATAAAACATAATTTGTTGCAAAGAAAGCCAGAAACAAAGATGATCAGGTGATATAGTTTTCATCATCATAAAATAGATTAATATACTAAATTTAACCCTGACAAAAAGTGGTTATTTGTCATTAATACATTTTATTCACCAACAATACTTTCTTGCCTAAGAGCACACATTCTGAATATTTTTTATTTATTTTTTAAATACAATATGGGGAAAACAAATCTTTAGACACACACAGACATCAAGAATCAGCATATGAATCTGTCATCATAGTATAAAACTCATGGCACCCAGCATGCATTGCAGCATGAAGCTTGTCACCATTGTTGAGATTCTGATTCTGATTCTTGGCAATGTCTCGTGACCACGAGTGTGTCGTGCTACGTTTGTGTGTATCTTTTGAGTGAGACATGACTGTGCGCGTTTACAGAACGGGACATTATTAATTGATTAAAACCGTAAGTTTCACTCTGTTCTTTAAGTAAAGACATTGTACGGCTTCAGAACACCTGGAATGCAACATGACTTGTTTGTAACACTTTTATACTGTTTTTGCAGTATTACCTGTGACTGTTGTTACATCCAAGGATGTATTGGTTTTCTCTTGTACAGATGTTTAAGGTCATTGCTGTGTATTTTTGTGCATTGCTGCTTCTCTGTTTTCTTTCATACCAATGCTCTTCAGGTGCTGACTGTAGACACCTGCACCTCATTTAATGATGGTCATCTGGCACACCGTTCATTGGTTCCTGCAAGAAGACCAGCAATAAAAGCATTTTAAAGCCACACAGTGAGCAGAGAGATCTGGAGGTTTTTCTCTCCTCATGCAGACTTCTTCTCTTCTGCCCCAGATAATTTACCATAATTTTGTTTATAATTTTGGCCTTTCTCCCTCCTGAAGCTTTTGTTTCTGTTACTGATTATAGTGAACTACCACATTCAACTGAGCACTATTACTTATTTGTTAATCAGATTTTCTTGAGTGTTACTAGAGTGTTAATAGTGTGTTACTCATTTGTTCCTGTGTAGTTATTCATTAACGAAGTAATAGTATTCTAAAGTGTTACAAAATCAACATCATATATAAAGTGCTTAAGTGATGTTCTCTCAAATTTTTCGGTTGTATTGACAATTGAACATTCAAGATGACTTTGGAAATGAGTGAATGCGACTAGAGAAAGATCACTGCAGAAGTGGAGGAAGTGAGTGAATGCGACTAGAGAAAGATAACTGCAGAAGTGGAGGAAGTGAGTGAATGCGAGAGAAAGATCACTGCAGAAGTGGAGGAAGTGAGTGAATGCGACTAGAGAAAGATCACTGTAGAAGTGGAGGAAGTGAGTGAATGCGACTAGAGAAAGATCACTGCAGAAGTGGAGGAAGTGAGTGAATGCGACTAGAGAAAGATCACTGCAGAAGTGGAGGAAGTGAGTGAATGCGAGAGAAAGATCACTGCAGAAGTGGAGGAAGTGAGTGAATGCGAGAGAAAGATCACTGCAGAAGTGGAGGAAGTGAGTGAATGCGAGAGAAAGATCACTGCAGAAGTGGAGGAAGTGAGTGAATGCGACTAGAGAAAGATAACTGCAGAAGTGGAGGAAGTGAGTGAATGCGACTAGAGAAAGATCACTGCAGAAGTGGAGGAAGTGAGTGAATGCGACTAGAGAAAGATCACTGCAGAAGTGGAGGAAGTGAGTGAAAAGTTGTTTTTTTTTTTTGCTTGACAAAATGGCACTTAAACCAAACAATTAATCTGAACTTGGGTTAACAAGGCATATTATGCGAATAGTACAGATTACTAGATTTTTACAATTAAGATAACATTATGTAAAGTTAACTAAAAAGTGTTAGTTAAAATCACTTTTGGATTTTACATAGTGAGGTTAGCTGCTCCGAAATATCATTTATTAAATACATTTTTTTAAAACAAAGCTGTGTAGATATAATCTCTTATGTAATACAAAACACATATATGAACTTTTATCAATTGACCTTTCAAAAAGAAACGCCCCTCTTAGTTGTCCAACAAGCCATGCCACTTTTACGCCACACATCATGTCAAAAATACATAGCGGAGCAAAGAGGACACTGACAACGCGCTGACAGACAAGACAGAACAGGTTTCTTTAGGTATGAAACAAAGTCTCATGGTTTCATGTTGTTTTTAAGTGGCTCTTTAATGTGTGTTGACAGATCGCTGTATCGCCTCATATCACGCAGCACATGAACCGATCATCTCTTCTAGTTTTAGCATGAAATAAACATGCATGAACATTAAGGTGTGTTGTTTCAACTGCGGAAAGACATCAATTTACACCATTTTTCAAGTTCAAGTCCACTGATGTTAATCTACCAACTCTACGGTCTGGTTAGTTTGTCGAACAAAAAGTCGGTGTTATGATTGGTCAGATCTTCTGTAAATCAAACTACACACACACACACACACACACAAAAAAACAATACGAAAAATGTAATGCCTTGCCCGCGTGGAAGAGGTGAACACAGTTCACGGTTCAGGCGTGGTACGCATGTGGTGTGATCACTAACCGTGCCGGAGCACAGAACAGCTGCTATTCCTGTGCGCTACTGTCATCATTACGACAGAAAATATCCTCTATTACTACCTGGACAGAACACTTTTCAATTAATTCAATGAATTCGAGTATATTTAGCTGTAGGCTATAACAGGTCTGGTGCATCTTATTGATGAACAGGAATTGTAGTTTGTGAGTAAAGCTGTAAATTCCTCCATCAACGTCAACTGCCTCCATAATAATATTCTGATACGTGCAGCACAATCCAGAGAAAAGCACTGTGCTCGTGCTTAGTGTGACCCTGAGTACCCCTTAGTTCTAAAATACTTACAATACTTATAAATAATTTGTTAATTCTCCTTGTTGTTATCCCTTTATTACCAAAACTTGTATTGTTCCCTTATACTTACATGCAAGTAGCCTACTTTTTACCTAAAGTTACGCTGTAAATTCTTCTGTAATCTAAAGCGTTACCAAACACTTTTTATTTTATTTTATTTTATTTTAGGATTTGAGATGTTATAGTCATGTTTTTAATTATATTAAAATCAATAAAACAATAATACTTTAAAGGGGTGGTAAAATGCCCTTTTCACAAGATGTAAAATTTATCTCTGATGTCGCCAGAGTGTGTGTGTGAAGTTTTAGCAGAAAATACCCCACAGATATTTTTATATAGCATGTTAAAGTTGTCACTTTTTGAGGGTTTGCAAAAACGCACCGTTTTGTGCCTGGCCCTTTAAATACAAATGAGCTGCTGCAGAGGGCGGGGTTTCAAGAGCTTGTGTTTGTTAGCAGCTGGATTACCTCACGCAGACACACTAAAATGACAGAAACTGTTCTGCCTTTAATGTTAAAACGGGGTCAGACAAAGATGGAGAGACTCAAGAAGAAGTGACTACATGTAGAATGCAACAGGACGTCTCTGAATGGTTAGTTGATGAATTTATGTTGCTGATGTGGAGTTAACTATCTTCAATTAGCATATTCTGTCATGGTAATCTATAAATCACTCGTATAGGAACTGTTGTGAGATGCACACAGAGTGACTTTCTATTGCATGTGAAAAGATGGATGCTAAAGTTTGAGCTGACTCACAAATGTACTCTTACACAACAACTTTTCCTCTTCTCAACATGGACTGCGTGTTCCCGGGGGCGAGGTTTATGTACATTTCAGGGTTGGTGATGTCACTAACCCTAGAGGAATGTCGTGTAGTCCTTGTTGTAGTCCTTTTCTTTAAAAGCAAATATCTTCCTTTGCTTTGAACTTTGGGCATTGTAACTTTGCAGATGTTGATTATGCTCAAACAGCAACATTACACACTAACTAAAGTTAGAAAAGTGAAATCATTTTCAACCACCCCTTTAATAAATAACATATTTGTACATCGCTGGAGGCACAGATCAGCACGTCCCTGAAATGTAATTCCTAACAAGCCCAATATGCCCAATATTTTGAGTAAATTCATTACCTCAAAGTAAATAAATTTGAACGAATCAAAATATTTAAGTATGAAATATCAGAAAAGTATTTTAAAGTATGTCACACACCCTTCCCTGTTTATCCTCCAATCTTCTGCGGTATGCTGATGTTTTTAGAACAGTATAAGCCTTTGTTTCTTCTGTTACACCCACAATTCTAAAGGTGTCACCTTGCTGCCAGATCGCTCACAGACTATGTCAAAACAAACAAATTATGTAACAAATTATTACTTTCTGTTCTAAAATGGGTCACCAAAAGGCAAAGGCCATGTGTGGTTCTTAGAGCACTAATTCTCTAGTTTGAGCCAATCACAAAATCATAGGGTGATTCTCAGTACCTTAATTGATGCTTAAAATGTTTAAAATGTTATTGTGTTGAAAATCAAGACAATCTGTATTGTGATTGTTTGTGGTTAATGCTATACATTATGCATTATTACATAGCCTATACTGTACAGTTATACATTCTCATTCACAGTTCCATGCTGGTGGAATACTCTCCCCACCCTCATCCAGAATGCAGAATCCCTGACAACATTCAAAAGACAACCGAAAACCCATCTCTTCCGTGAGCACTTAACCTCATAAAAAAATAAAAATATTAATAAAAAATAAAAAAAATCTTTCCTTTTCCTTTAATCCTCCCTTATCGGGCTTATGCTACTCTGACCAATGCCTGAAATTCGTATTTTGAGAACTTCATTGCATTGTTGTCAATGCATTGCATTGCATATATATATATACACTCACCTAAAGGATTATTAGGAACACCATACTAATACTGTGTTTGACCCCCTTTCGCCTTCAGAACTGCCTTAATTCTACGTGGCATTGATTCAACAAGGTGCTGAAAGCATTCTTTAGAAATGTTGGCCCATATTGATAGGATAGCATCTTGCAGTTGATGGAGATTTGTGGGATGCACATCCAGGGCACGAAGCTCCCGTTCCACCACATCCCAAAGAGCTCTATTGGGTGAGATCTGGTGACTGTGGGGGCCATTTTAGTACAGTGAACTCATTGTCATGTTCAAGAAACCAATTTGAAATGATTCGAGCTTTGTGACATGGTGCATTATCAGTAGCCATCAGTAGCCATCAGAGGATGGGTACATGGTGGTCATAAAGGGATGGACATGGTCAGAAACAATGCTCAGGGAGGCCTTGGCATTTAAACGATGCCCAATTGGCCCTAAGGGGCCTAAAGTGTGCCAAGAAAACATCCCCCACACCATTACACCACCACCACCAGCCTGCACAGTGGTAACAAGGCATGATGGATCCATGTTCTCATTCTGTTTACGCCAAATTCTGACTCTACCATCTGAATGTCTCAACAGAAATCGAGATTCATCAGACCAGGCAACATTTTGCCAGTCTTCAACTGTCCAATTTTGGTGAGCTTGTGCAAATTGTAGCCTCTTTTTCCTATTTGTAGCAGAGATGAGTGGTACCCGGTGGGGTCTTCTGCTGTTGTAGCCCATCCGCCTCAAGGTTGTGGCTTCACAAATGCTTTGCTGCATACCTCGGTTGTAACGAGTGGTTATTTCAGTCAAAGTTGCTCTTCTATCAGCTTGAATCAGTCGGCCCATTCTCCTCTGACCTCTAGCATCAACAAGGCATTTTCGCCCACAGGACTGCCGCATACTGGATGTTTTTCCCTTTTCACACCATTCTTTGTAAACCCTAGAAATGGTTGTGCGTGAAAATCCCAGTAACTGAGCAGATTGTGAAATACTCAGACCGGCCCGTCTGGCACCAACAACCATGCCACGCTCAAAATTGCTTAAATCACCTTTCTTTCCCATTCTGACATTCAGTTTGGAGTTCAGGAGATTGTCTTGACCAGGACCACACCCCTAAATGCATTGAAACAACTGCCATGTGATTGGTTGATTAATAATAATAATAATAATTTGTTACATTTATATAGCGCTTTTTCTGAGACCTCAAAGCGCTTTACATGGATGGGGGAATCTCCTCAACCACCACCAATGTGTAGCATCCACCTGGATGATGCGACGGCAGCCATATTGCGCCAGAACGCCCACCACACACCAGCTTACTGGTGGAGAGGAGACAGAGCGATGAAGCCATATGGGGATGATTAGGAGGCCATGATGGACAGGGGCCAAGGGGCAAATTTGGCCAGGATGCCGGGGTTACACCCCTACTCTTTTTCGAAGGACATCCTGGGATTTTTAATGACCACAGAGAGTCAGGACCTCGGTTTAACGTCTCATCCGAAGGACGGGTTTAGATAATTGCATTAATGAGAAATTGAACAGGTGTTCCTAATAATCCTTTAGGTGAGTGTATATATATATATATATATATATATATATATATAACCCTATATATTTTTTTTAAAGCCCTTTAGTAATTAGGGATGTAAATCGGACAGTTCATCACAATAAGATACAATATCGATTCTCTCAGCCAGCTATACAATATTTGCCGATACCTAAAAAAATTCTGCGATACGATTATGATTCGATTCAGGTCTATAGCGTTAGATTTATCGATATTTAGATAGTATGTGCCAAGTTTACACAACCAGTTAGGTTTATTAACTCACATGCGTTTAATTAAACTCAAAATTTGCACACCCTCTCCCAATTGGGACATTTACAACAGAAGAGTTAATTTGCAAAAACAGATAACTCTTGTTCTTGTTCATTTTCATAAATCATGTTTTTTTTTATTATTATTGTGCATTCCAAGTAATATCAATCAAACTGCAGCTGGGTTGTTTTGATTAAGTAATAATAACTCCAAAAATAAAATAACTTACACAATTACAGTTCATTGAAAGTATGTTTTTTTATATATATATTAAAGGGATAGTTCACCCAAAAATGAAAATTCTGTCATCATTTACTCACCCTCAAGTTGTTTCAAACCTGTATGAATTTCTTTTTTCTGCTGAACACAAAAGAAGATATTTTGAAAAATGTCGGTAACCAAACAGTTGCTGGTCCCCATTGACTTCCATAGTATTTTTTTTTCCTACTATGGAAGTCAATGGGGTCCATCAACTGTTTGGTTACCGACATTTTTCAAAATATCTTCTTTTGTGTTCAGCAGAAAAAAGAAATTCATACAGGTTTGAAACAACTTGAGGGTGAGTAAATGATGACAGAATTTTCATTTTTGGGTGAACTATCCCTTTAAAAGCTTGTTTGTTTTTGTTTTTTTGCAAAAGCAGATAACTCCAACAATCTTTTTTTTTTTTTTTTTTTTTTTGCAAAAGCAGATAAATCCACATTTCATGTTTCAGAGTTAAACAAAACTGTACATTTCTTGTCTATTACCACCCACTGCTACTTATACCAATCAAAGAAATAAGTGCAGTTACAATAGCTTAATATGTGGGAGAGCGTTGCTATAGAGAGTGACAATATTGTATTGCAATAGGTAGCACTTCAAAGTCAATACCAACTAAAAACTAGTTAGCACATCATTTTTAATTGAAAAGGTATAATGATAAAAGACCCAAACCAAAGAAGGGCCAGAGCATAAAACAGCCAGAGCAACCGTTACAATCTTCTTTTATCCCTTCCGTGACCATGTGACTAAAACCCAAATGTGAGACAAACAAACTGACCAATCAGATAATTACAACTTCCCCCACCGTACTAAAGGTGTGACAATTCATATCATGTGACAAAATGTGACATTTTCTGTTAAAACTATGATCCAGTTCCCCAAAATATTACAGTTATTATGACAGTTCATAAACTAACATTGTATTGGAGTTGCTAGTCTTTTAAATAAGCACTAATAGCTTGATACTATGATTAAAATAAATGTCTTATTTTAAGATCTACAGAACATGCATTGATTTCTCACTGTAAGCAATCTCCTTTACTTTCATTGATTCATCTCTTGTTGTCTTTGCATTTGTTCACTGCACCAAGGAACAGTTTTGTCAGACCAGCTTTCAGATAACTCAGAGCACTTTTATTTGCTTCTTCAGCTTCAGCGGTTCTCCTCATTTCCTCCAGCTCTCGGACCCAGTCTTTTTTCCCAGCCTCCCTCACTCTGGGGATGAAGAAGTCCAGATGCTGAAGAGTGAAGGCCGAGTCTGGCTTTAATGCGATCTGAGACAGATGTTTGATGGTCTTGTAAGCATTGAATAGAAGAATTTGCTTTTGGTCCTCAAGCTCCTTCAGATCTTGATCAAGATCATCCATTACAACTGAAAACCTTTTAGTTTGAGCTTTTTCATATTCCTTTTTTATTTTATCAAATTCAATCACAACGTTTGAGGTGCTGATGACATATTTCTTGTCTTCTTTGACGTGTTTGCTGTGGTGGCACTTCCCTGTGCACACGGTACAGTAGCCGTTATTCATGACTTCACATTTGCTGGGATTAGAAACCCACCAGCAGCCAAACTCATGGCAGTTTTCCTCACAGACGGTACAGGTCGTCGCCTTCCTGCTCTTCCATGAAGCGCTTTCAATGGGAACCTTCTCTTTGACAGTCTTTTTGACCCTAATGCTAAAGTTTGTACGCCTCTCAATCTTTTCCTTGTTTTGTCTCATTGCCTCCTGGATCTGAATTTTTTCAGATTTCTTCGACTCCTTCTCTTGAACTCGCAGCTGTAAGTTGCAGATAAGCGCTTCAAATTGAATGCGCTCTATCAGGACATTTGAAGTCAACTCCAAACTTCTTCTGTTCTTTTCTTCCAGAGACTGAAGGAATTGCTTTGTCTCTTCCATGCTGTTTTCCCAGGCGTCTCTTTGAGCTTTGAGGTAACGTTTCTCATTGTGCTGGGCTTCAGCCTGCCGGTTGTTGAATAAGAAATGAACAGGTTGGTTATTGCGGTCTCGTCTGCAGGGGATTCTAGCTTTGTTAATGGCGCTGAGGACGTTTTGGGCTGGCAGACCATCAGAGTGTGTGATTAAAAACACAATGTTGTTCACAATGTCTTTTCCAAACAATGACAGAACTGAACTGATGATGTAATGCTGTCTGTCCGAGAGGCGATTCTTAGATGCTTGAATCACAAAACACACAGCGTCAATATGACGAACTCCATCACTGCTCTGAAACAGAGCGGATAAATTCTCAGCAACTTCCAGATCCTTTTCCAGTCCTCTAGTGTCTCCGTATCCTGGAGTATCAATGATGGTGAGAGATAAAGGATTCTCTACAGGACAGACCTCATACATGGTGATTTCAGAGGTTTGTGATTCTGATTGGTCTCTGGCTTCTTCTTCTGTGATTTCATACCATATTTCATCTTCAAACTTCACTCCCAGTAAGTAGTTGACCATGGTGTTAATGAGAGTCGTCTTGCCAGTGCCGGTTTCTCCCACCAGCAGAACAATTTTGTTTTCTTTCTTTGTTTCTTTTTTCCCATAAGTCCATTTTCTGACTTTCCCATCATCATCAAGCACTTTTCTTTCTGTGCCTAGATGAAATCGTTTTGGAGGACCTTTATGAATAAGAGTTGGTCCGCTTGGTGGAAGTCTTGTCTGTCTGTAAAATATGTCAAATGTTTCTCAGAATATTTATATAGCTAAACTTTTAGACTAGTAGTATCCATCAATATAACAACATAACGTTACATATATCTTTAACTTGAACATATTAATGTAAAGAAACAATATTTTGGGAAAACAATCAAAATACAGATAATATTTTTAAAAAGATATTCTTCTTTACTACAAGGTCAGTAGTCTTTTCATGGCATGCTGTCATGCAACTAGGACTGGGCAGAATTGACTGTATATATATATCGTGGCGGCAGTATAAAATGTATATCGTTATAGATTTTGCTATATTGTGTATTTTGCATGTAAATATATTGTATGTAAATATATATGCACAGCACAGCACTATTAACAGTGATGAAATAATGAGATAATAGAGTGACCTAATTAATGTTAAAAATTGTTTAGTAATACGTCATGAAATGTAATAGTAATACGCCCAATAAGTTATGAAAAAAGAACGTGCCAATGTAATTGGGATCACCTTGAGAGACCAATCTGCTTCAAGTGTATTAAAATGGGCCAATGCACATTGGCATGCGATAATTGCTCATAAATTTATCAGCTCCTCTGCTTGCAGCGTGCGCATATAATGAAAACACGGCGAATCCAACGCGTTCGTGCAGCTCGCCGTAATTTGCATAGACGGAGATTACAATCGAGCTACATTTAGACTATTTAAAAAATGGTGGTCACAAGTTTCTGTTCGTCTTGTTGGTCTCGGTAACCTCGGTAGACCAGCAATGTTTTGGTGCTACTTAAGAACCACTTTTACTGGTTCAGAGCTGGTGCTTTGGGTGTCGAAAAACAAAGAACCGATTTGAAACTAGGCTCTGGCTTCGAACCAGCACCAGCACTGCCTTGGTGGAAAAGGGGTATTTATGTCACAGTCATAATTTGGCATGCACTCCCCTCAGCATGGTGGGTTTGTATATCATTCCCTATAGCATCGACACAGTGCGAGTTCCCTTTTGAAAGGGAATGTCTCAGGTTACGACTGTAACCAATGTTTTCTGATAACAGGGAACGAGACACTGCATCACTAGCCATGCCTGCTGAACAGTCCCTTCAGATATTAAGTGGATGACATGTTCTTATATACTTCCAGGACGCCCTAGTAGTAACGTCATAGGTTGTCGCCGGTCAATAACGATTGCCGGGATTGGATAAGCTTTCAGACATGTGGAGGGTGTTCCCCATAGCATCATCAAGTTCATTCCAGCGAGTTCACATTGCCTGCTGGTCTGTGCAGTGATCTTCCAGTTGTGTGTTCTCCCTGTTCGCTTCAACACTCTGCAGAGTTTTCCCTCTCACGAAAGAGATTGCGCGTGGCACGTCTTTTTAAAGATGTCTCGCCCGTGCACTTCTGGTTGTGGTCGGACCGTTTCTCAGTTTGATGGGCACAATCGCTGCCTTGCGTGTTTGGGCCTAGATCACGCTAAGGCAGCCTTTGTGGATGATTCATGTTCTCATTGTGGGAACATGACCATCGCGGCACTGCGGTCGAGACTCAATGACCCCACTAGAGCGAGAGTCCCCTCATCCACACCCCGATCTACCTCCTCTTCGAGAGGTGGTACTTTGACTGGTGGACAGGGTGACCTGAGGGTGATGGTGTGGAACAAAGCGCCGACAATTCCTCCTCGGCCCACACCCCCCTCTTGCATGTCGCAACCCGCGAGCGTCCCGATTGAAACCGCGGGACCGTCTTCGGACGTTCCCTGTGTTTCTTTTGCCGCTCTAGACAAGGTAAATATATCTATCGCTGCATCACAAGGTGGACAGGAGTCCTCGGGAGATGATGATTCGGCTGTGCTGTCGCTTTCGGGCGTGCCAGCATTGTCCGAGTCAGATCCCGAGTTGACAGCCATGCTTTCCCGGGCTGAATCCCGGGAAATTTTCGGTACAAAATCCTCAGAGATTGGGGGAGAATCTTTTGTTCTCCACTCACCGCTGCTGGCCCTCCGGCGGGCAGCACCTTAATGTGGTTAAAGAAAGAACTGACACACCCATCTCTGAGCCACCAGAGGTCTCGGATGACAGTGCCCACCACTCACGAGCCTCGCCACTCACATCCCCCTCTGTCGCCAGATCCCTGGCAGAGCAGGCCCCCATGGAACGCTGGTCCTTCCCTGGTCTCCTCTGTCAGGATGCTGCAAATGACCACGTCCCCACACCGGGACGCTACTCCTCTCATGTCCGGGCCGGTAAGTCTGCCTCGCTGCCCCATCGAGGGTACGTCTGTGGTTTGCATGACCCCACTGGCACAGTTCTTGTGAGTTTGGTTAGAGCTTCCCAACCTGTCCCACTGGGTCGCGAGAACCATTAGGCTCAGCTATGTGATTCAGTTTGCACGGTCTCCTCCCCGTATCCGGGGAGTCCGCTACACCATTGTCGGAGGTAATGCCCCTGTCATGTGTACAGAGATCGCCACCCTACTGGCGAAGGGTGCTATTGAGACTGTCCCTCCAGCCGAAATGAAGTCCGGCTTCTACAGCCCCTACTTCATTGTACACAAGAAAACCTGTGCGTTACGGCCAATCCTGGAACTGCACGTCTTGAACCGATCCCTTCACAGGCTTCCTTTCAAGATGTTGACAGCGAAACGCATTTTCGAATGTGTTCGTCCGTTGGATTGGTTTCCAGCGATCAACCTGAAGGACGACTACTTTCAAGGCTACATTCTTCCTCGACACAGATCGTTTCTACGGTTTGCTTTCGAGGGGCGGGCATATCAGTACGTGGTTCACCCTTTCGGGTTAGCCCTATCTCCTCGTGTCTTTACTTGAATTTATTTCAGAGGCTCCTGGGGCATATGGTATTCGCAGCCGCAGCTACACTGCTCAGGTTGTTTCATATGAGACCGCTTCAGCTCTGGCTTCGCAATCGAGTCCTGAGGTGGGCATGGCTAATAATAATAAATATAATTATTATTATCTCCGAACTAGTACTCCTCGTGACAGCACCTCCCTGGCCAATTCTTCTGAGGAAGGACGACACCCTCGTCCCGATCTATGAAACCTACATGTGTGTCTTCTGGACGGGACGAGGCAGGTTTGAGTACCCTACCACCTCCGGTAGTGGCTACCATCACTTCCTCTAGATCATTGTCCACGAGACATGCTTATGCGTTGAAGTGGAACCTCTTCGTCACCTGGTGCTCTTCTTGCTGAGAAGATCCCAGAAAATGCCCGATCAGTATTGTGCTTTCCTTCCTGCAAGAAGGGTTGGAGCAAAGGCTGTCTCCCTCCACCCTCAAAGTGTTTGTTGCCGCTATTGCCACACATCATGACACAGTTGAAGGTAAATCCGTGGGGAAGCATGACCTGGTCATCAGGTTCCTGAGAGGAGCGAGCAGACTAAATCCTCCTCACCCTCCTCTTGTACCCTCTTGGGACCTCACAGTGGTTCTATCTGCCCTGCAGAGTGCTCCCTTTGAGCCTTTGCAATCAGTCGAGCTTAAGTTCCTGTAAATGAAGACAGTGCTCCTGGTTGCATTGGCCTCCATCAAGAGGGTAGGGGACCTGCAGGCATTTTCAGTTGACAAAGCATGCCTGGAACTAGGGCCGGCCTATTCTCACGTGATCCTGAGACCCCGGCCTGGATATGTGCCCAAGGTTCCCACCACTCCTTTTCGAGATCAGGTGGTGAACCTGTAAGCGCTGCCCTGGGAGGAGGCAGACCCAGCCTTGGCACTGCTCTGTCCAGTACACGCCCTCCTTGATTATGAAGACAGAACGCAGTGTTTCAGGACCTCAGACCAGCTCTTTGTCTGTTATGGTGGGAAGCTGAAGGGAAAGGCTCTCTCCAAGCAAAGGTTGTCTCACTGGATAGTGGACGCCATTGCTTTGGCATACCAGCAGCAAGGTCGACTGTGCCCCCTTGGTGTGAAGGCACACTCCACCCAGAGTGTGGCTTCCTCTTGAGCTTTAGTGCATGGTGCCTCGCTAACAGACATCTGCAGAGCTGCAGGCTGGGCGACACCTTATGGTGCGCTCACACCGGACGCGAATAGCGCGTCAGGCGCAAGTGATTTCAATGTTAAGTCAATGCAAAGTCGCGTTACGCGCGTAAAAAATTCCTGCGACGCGAATGAGACGTAAAGCGTGGCGCGGTAGACGCGAATACGCCTCATTCGCGCGTCAAGTTCGCGCGAATGGCGTGAATTGAGCGTCTGGCGTGTTAAGCGCGTTACGCGCGAATGTTTTATGTAGTGCTTTTTGTGCATTCTCGCGTTTGACGCGAATTCGCGTCTGCCGCCCGAGTTGAAAAATCTGAACTTCTGTGTCAATTCGCGCCGCGTTAACCAATCAGGAGCCTGCTTGCTGCTGTCACGTGGTGAAGTGACAGTTTATAATGATATTTTATGTTTGGCCTCGATCAATTATTTTGTAATATGACTAAAATGCTTGGTGTGCAAAGCAAATCTTTCACATAAAAACTCGATTTCAATATATGAGAGATACTCATTTTGTATTGAATGCTATTTATTCCATATCTATTCTAGATTATATGAAACATTATTATTCTAATGTAAAGACAACAAACACAATTTAGTGTATAAAAACTTTTAAAAAAATCACAGGACAGGTTTCACTTTTGGAGGCTGGCTCCATTTATTATCAAAACAAAAATAAATGACAGATTAGGTGGGTGTGGGCGAGGGTGAACCTCGCGCCGGGCTGTAGAGCGCGGGCTCGACAGGCATAGACCACTCGAGGCCGAGGCCTTATACAGCCTACGCTGTCCTCGTCAGCGTCCTCACCGTTAGGTCCACCAAACCTAGCTCCTGGAGCAAATTGTGAAACTCCTGAAAACCTCCGGAGGGTCTGGTGGACCCGAGTACAGCGACGATGTCCCCTACGCAGCTGTTTCTGCTCTCCAGAGCATATACGAGCGGTGACTCTCTCGATTAATGCTAATGCTCGATAAACATCTAAAAAAGATGGCCGCCAACGGGTTTAGAAACTTTCGCCTCCGGATTTCGCCTCTGACGCGCGTAAATTTCGCTTCAAACTTTTGTTTTTATGCGCGCGAATTAACACAAAGTGGTCAAGCGTCAAACTAGACGCGGTAGACGCGAATTTGACGTGCTATTCGCGTCCGGTGTGAACGCACAGTAACACATTCGCGAGATTCTGCAATCTCTGAGTGGAGCCAGTGTCCTCCCGTGTATTCGCTTCAACTAGCCGGTAACTAGGATCTACTCAGTTGTCTTTGCTTGCTCGCCATTCCACTCCTCAGACTGGATACATGCGATATTCTCCTCAGGTGAGTTTCTCCGGGAAGCCCTGAGTTCCTCCAGTGCCATTGACGTCAGCGCCAGAGTTATGCCGCCTGTAGCTTTCGTGTTGGGTAGGTGCCACCAAGTGCATGGTTCCGCCCTTGGGCGACCCCCACATGTCTATTTCCACTATAAGCCTTGTGTCTTTACAACTCAACAACTCAAACTAGCGCACAATCTCAACGTCATCGTTCTCAGCCACTCCCTCAGTTCGCTGATTGGACCACCACAAAGTTGGCCGGAGAAAACCCAACAATATAAAACCCAGACGGAGTACTGACAAATAAAAAAGCATCTGGTCCTTGGCAGTAAACATTTTAGCTAAATGTTATGGTTCAGACAGCACAATAAGAAAAAGGCCAGACAAGAATGGCATGTTTGGAAGGGTTGCCAGGAGGAAGCCTCATCTCTCTAAAAAGAACATGACAGGATAGCTTAGATTTGCAAAGTTGCATTTGAACAAATCATAAGACTTCTAGAACAATGTACTTTGGACAGACAAGATCAAAGTGGAGATGTTTGGCCATAATGCACAGCGCCACGTTTGGTGAAAACAAAAAGAGCATATCAGCACAAACACATCTCATACCAAAAGTCAAGCATGCTGGTGGAGGGGTGATGATTTTGGGTTGTTTTGTAGCCATGGGCCCTGGGCCCAGTCATTGAGTTGACCGTGACCATGAACTTTTATACCAAAGTTTTCTAGAGTCAAAGCTTGGCCAAAATTTGGTCATGCAAGAGGACAATGATCCCAAGAACAACAGAAAATCAACAACAGAATGGCTGAAAAAGAAATAAATCAAGGTGTTGCTCTGACCCAGTCAAACCTTAGTTTGAGCTTTCCTGTAGCTCGAACAGTAGAGTGTTTGAAGAATACTTGCAACGCCAAGGTCCTGGGTTCGATTGCCAGGGAAAGCAAGAACTGATAAGAATGTAAATGTGTACCATGAAATGCAATGTAAGTCACTTTGGATAAAAGCGTCTGCCAAATAGAAGATAATACTTGTTTCTACCATTCATGTTATTGCTGCTAAAAGTGGATCTACAAGAAATTGAATCAGAGTCTGTGACCCATGGATTTTCCATTTTGGCTTTATTTTTGCTGAATAAATGACACAGTGTGATCTGGCGTGTTGTTGTTCATCTGAGGTTTTATTTTCTAAACCTTTTTATCCAAACCTTTTTTAAGACCTCACCTGCCAAGGACCAGAATATTTTTTTTATTATGTCCTGATATGGAAAACCATGGAATTTAATAGGGTGTCCTTGCTTTTTCCACATGACTGTATATTGTTATTGTGTAATAGAATTTCTCATATCGTGAAATAAGATTTTGGTCACATCGCCCACCCCTACATGCAACTTTTAAAAACGGTTGGATGCCAAAGCAGTTTTATATCGGTTAAGCCCAAAACCTACTTCAGTTTTGATATGAATGCTTAACGTATGTGAAAACTGGTTATTAAATTTGGTTATTAGCATTGCTCAGACTCAGGTGTACTCCATTTTTTTAGTTCCAGGCTATGCAATGTTAATTACATTTTAATTGAGAGTCTGTCTACTATATTCTAAATGTCTGGAAGGTGTGCATTAAACACAGGTAGTTCCAGTCAGTTAAATCACTGTTTTATTTTAATCCATGGCCTTTGGTGAAGCACACTCACACACAACTTGCACATTAGGGCTGGGTGATAAAACGATAACAATAATTACCGCAATATATTTTTTCTCGATAAAATGATATCAAGAGTTCGATAATTGTTTGATAATGTTTATGCGGCAAAAGCGGAACGAAACTCATTTGAACCGCACGCCACACATACCATTCATCCGCTCGGCTCAAAGTCCAAACGGCAGCACAGCGCGAGCTAACTAGAGCAGATGCGTTTACTCTGATCGGTCTCGGTCACAAGATCCAGTGAGAAGTGCTTGAATTCAGCGAAGAACACAAATGTCTCAGTGATTTTAACCAGTTTAAAGGCAGATGAAACAGCTCTGACAAACAGGAGAAACACTGTGCGCAACGATACAGTCAGAAGGCTTTTCCGTCTACAAATTCCCATCATTTACCATGAATTTTCTGTTACGTTAGCCTGTAAATATTAACTGCACCCTGAAATGTGGGATACACATATTGAATTGTATTATATTATTAATGTAGACAATGTATTAAAGGACTAATGGAATATAATTACAGTATTTAATGTATTTAGGCTACTTTTTTTCATACAAATACCACATAAACCATAAAGTTACATTTTGCCATGAGTAATAGTGATAGTTATCATGATCTAAATGCATGATACTGGATGACCAATGGTTAATTTTAATAAAACTCAACAGTCAGAATATTACATTTTAGCAAATAAAAATGAGGTTGTTACATTTTTATCCCTTTTTAACAGATGTTACTGGTTTTGTTAATGAACATAAATTTAACATAGTAAATCTGCATCCTAACTCAAGCTAATACTACTGTCAACTCACTCTCAAATATGCGTTTCAAGAAAAAACATGTAATATTAATATTGCAGCCTGCACTGCAAAATGTGCTGAAGATGCGTGCCATCAAAGTCAGGCAACACAAACCTGTTTCAAGACTTGAAACAAAATGAATGCTCTGGTTTCTACAACTTTCACTTTGGAGCAAAAATCTGCCTTTAAACTTGAAAGAAATAAAGATTTGACATTTATGGTGATAATTCTCCATATCGACTAATATAAAACAATTAGCGTGATCATTTTATTTGCCCATATCGCCCAGCCCTATTGCACTCAAAGATTGAAGATCGCACAGCATACACACATTTAATATGCACAAACATAACATTGTCAACACTGCCCTGCCTCTTCAGTTGATAAAATAGCTTCACTACTGAATAAATCTCACAGATTCACTAGATGCTGCATAGACGAATGTAATTCACACACACATCTCTCTCAATAATTAATACAAATAAATGTAATCTTACAGCACTACTTTATCTCCATCTGATTTAAAACTGGCAGAATGCTAGATCTGATGAACTGTATCTGACAAAAATAACCATATTTTTTACCCTGCTGCTGCAAACACTAATAACAGCTTTAACATGTAAGTGCTGGCAAATGACCGTGGTATAAGTGGGATAATCCAAGGATAATGTGCATTATTACATGATTTTAATGCACATTGCAGCGGCAAAAATCAGGTGGTTTTGCTTCCATGTTGTGCATTAAAATCTAGCAGTGCGCACCTAGCAGTGGATTACCCCTTACAGTACATACTCATCCTGTATAAAGCACATCAATTTCAACTCACTCGAAACTCATGGTAATCGCAGGACTGAATGTGTCGACCTCACAGATGACCTTCACTGTCACTCTCCAGTCTGCTTAGAGCAAAGCAATTCATTAGTTTATTGGTAAAACACTGCATAAAAAGAACAAAAAAAAACACTATTATATTTAATTTTATATTAAACACTGAGAGCTATTTTGCTATTAAATGTAAAAAATAAATGAATAATATTACACACCAGCCTTTGTGTCGCGTGTCTGGTTGAACTAAGAGCTTTGACGTACTGATCTAACAAGCCTAACTGGCTGAAGTCCCTCCCAACCAAATGCATCTTCAGTGGTTTTTTTTTTTTTTTACGTTTTATTTTGGAAGGTTGATAGGTGACAGGAGTACAACATTACGATAAAAACAGGGTTACATGTTCTTACAGTTGATCATGAAATAAAATACAGTACAAGACAAAACACATAGTGGTTATCTATTCATTTTGAGACCATAAATCAGACCCGACACAAACCTGAATCTCAGCAATACTAAGATGAACTTTGAGTATGCAGCACAAATGTTTGACTCAGCCTCAATTTCTTTTTGAAAAAAAAAACATCTATCTGTGCTGAACCTCTCTTTCATCATAATGTTGTTTTTGATATCCAAAAATACTTTTAATGTAAACTTACTAATGTCAACTTTAAGTCTATTTACTAGGGATGCATCGATGTGAAGAGTTTGGCAGATACGATAATTGATAATCCTTTACAACCAATATATTGGCAGATTAATCTAAATAAAAAAAATATATATATACTTTGATAGCCTGCTTACAAATACAAAAGGCTCACCATTAAAAGCCATGTCACAAACACTTCACGATAAATCAAACATTTACAATACAGTAACCTAGTTTGAACCAGTGAAAGATTTCTTAACATTTACAATACATTTTACACTCCTGTGGACAACTTTCTTCATTAAAAAATGGTAACACTTTATAATAAGGTTTCATTTTGCTAGCATTAGTTCTGTCATGACAACAGTGCAGGAAGCAGGTGAGTTGGAAGTGCAATGATGAATTGGAGAGTGTGGTGCTTGCAGTAAATGGAATGTATCTTCTTACAGGAATGTTGATGGATCGATGAAGGCGTGGAAGGATGGAAAGCAGGATCGCTGGAGAATTTGGAGACACGGAGGGAATCACACGGAGGAGAATGGAGACAAGACGCTGAACAGGGTTACCCGATACTATTTTCTGCCTGACATACTATAATTATCAAGAGGACCAGCTGTTAACAATCTGTCCACACAGATTACGTGACTTTGCCAATTCCGGTGGATTTATTTTTCTGTGACTAAGCAACTAAAAATATTTTAGTCATCTAAGCCTCTAATCATCTAACTATCGACTAACGTTTGGTCAATTATTAGGGGACAGCCCTACTAAACTAACATTTTATCTAATATTATAAAACAGAGTTTGACTAATTTTTAGTGTGACCACAATATATGAGAATGGCATGTCAGTTTTTTTTAATTATACTCTTTACATATTTGAAAAATAAATGAAAAACTTCCTCCCCTTGAAGAGTTTCTTCACTTGAAGTTCTTGTGTTGATATTCACTGAGGACTTTTACGGTTATACACATTCATGTCCAATTAAAAACCTGTTGGTATAGCTACAGGTGGAGGAAAGGGGAAGTATTATTATTGTAGGGCGCTATTAAGAAGTCAAAACAGATTATTAGATTTTCCAAATATATTAATTGTTTTATTAGATAGTAACATGAATTAATAAAATGAATAGCTAAATTTGGTTCCCTTTCAGTCGCTCATGTTCGACGTAACGTTGACGTGACGACGTAATTTGGATCACTTCAGGGAGCCCTATAAACTTTCGAGTGTCTACAGAATGAGCCAATGAACGCTGGTGTGCGTGAATCACGTCATGCGCCCCGCACCGCAGCGCGGTTATAAACAGGAAGCGGGCGCACGCACATATCGTCTTTCACTTCAAAGCCGAGCTTCTGTTTGGCTTCCGAAATCTACAGACTGTTACTGTGTTGGAGATTCCTTCAAGACTCTCTCTCTTCAGTGTTGGTGTGACGGTGCGATCAGCGAGTGGCCGCGAGATTAAGCTCACACAACTGCTGTTTTCATAGCAAGCTTATTTCAGTGTTGGTACCGGTGTACACTGCAGCCATTCCCTGAGTGCTTCAGCAATGTGAGAGTATAGCGGAAAGATAATATTTCGTCTCTTCTTTCTTTTTCTTCTTTATAAAAGAGCAACACAAGTGAACCCTGCATCCTTTTCAGGATGTCATTTCGCTTGTGCCTTTCTGGGTGCGGTCGTTTCCTGGTGCCAGCAGACGGCCACAATAGTTGTCTCTCATGTTTGGGCATTCAGCATGCTGAGGCAGCTTTTGTGGATAGTTCAGGTTCCCACTGTGGGAATATGACTATGGCGCTTTAAGACTGAGACTCACCCACCTAAAGGGAGGTGCAGTCCCCTCGCCTATGCCCTGATCTAGCGTCTATTCTGCCCCGCAGAATAGGCCTACTTCGGCGCTAAGCCAGGGTGAGCTGAGGATTACCGTGAGGGCTTCCCCGCCGAGACAATCTCCGTGGGCCCCTCATGCCTCACAAACACGGCCACCGTTGGAGCTTCCAAAAGAAGCTTCCTTCTCAGGAACGACCAGTCGTGTCTTTTGGGGCTCCTCCTGATCACCAGATGTCGATCGCAGCATCGGAGGGGGAGCTTCGCTCCTCTGGAGATGAAGATTTGGCTGCGTTGTCCCCTTCAGGGAGTGCAGCATTGCCCGAGTCCGATCCAGAGTGGGCAGCTATGCTTTCCCGGGCCACGAGAAGGTCAGGCTTGAGTGGAACCCTCCACCACGTCCCGAACCTTCTCGGCTGGATGATTGGTTTCTCGGGGCGGGCCGTGCTGGTTCTCAGTGCGCCGCCCCCATGCCTTTCTTCCCAGAAGTGCACGAGGAGCTCACCAGGTCGTGGTCGGCACCGTATAGTACCAGGCTGCGGCCTACTGGCTCCTCCCTCCTCACCACCCTCGACGACGGAGCAGCCAAGGGGTATGTGGATCTCCCGCCTGTGGAGCGTGCAGTCGTGATCAACGTGACAGCGCGCCTCATTGAACGCCCACGTCCAGTCAGTGTTGAACTGCATGAGGTTGACACAGGACACCGGCACCACTGAAACTGTTGCAGCCGCGGTAATGCCACTCAGATTTCTTCATATGAGGCCACTCCAACACTGGCTCCACGATCAAGTCCCGAGATGGGCGTGGCAGAGCAGCTCGTGCCGGGTCCAAGTGACCCCGCACTGTCGCCAAACTCTCAGCTTGTGGTCGGACCCTTCGTTCCTGCGGGCAGGTGTTTCTCTAGAACAAGTGTCCAGGCAATCTGTGGTCTCACGGATGCCTCTGACACCAGCTGGGGGGCCACGTACAACGGGCATGCAGTTTTAGGTCTGTGGACGGGGCCTCAACTGCATTGGCACATCAACTGCCTTGAGTTGTAAGCAGTACGTATTGCGCTGAGCCGTTTCAAATCGCCACTACTAGGCAAGCATGTACTGGTCCGTACAGACAGCACTGTGACCGTTGCGTACATCAACCATCAGGGTGGTCTACGCTCCCGCCGCATGTCACAACTCGCCCGCCATCTCCTCCTGTGGAGTCAGAAACATCTGAGGTCGCTTTGTGCCATTTACATTCCTGGCCTGCTCAACCATGCAGCCGACCGAAGAGCTCTCCCGGTAGCACCTGGCGACCCCCAGGTGGCCCAGCTGAATTGGTGGTGCTTCGGGACCGCACAGGTAGATCTGTTTGCCGCCCCGGACACGTCTCACTGCTGTTCTATTCCCTGACCGAGGGGACCCTCTGCACAGATGCTCTGGCACACAGCTGGCCCCAGGGCCTACGCAAGTATACTTTTCCCGTAGTGAGCCTTCTTGCACAGACCTTGTGCAAAGTCAGGGAGGACGAGGAGCAGGTCTTGCTTGTTGCACCGTATTGGCCCAACCGGACCTGGTTCCCGGAACTAGTGCTCCTCGCAACAGCCCCTCCCAGGCCCATTCCTCTGAGAGAGGACCTGCTAGGTGTCAACTACCCCAAGCGGTAGTTGACACCATCACTTCCGCTAGAGCCCCCTCCACGAGGTGCCTCTATGCATTGAAGTGGAACCTGTTCATTGACTGGTGTTCTTCTCACGAGAAGAACCCCTGATCTTGCTCGATCAGAGCCATGCTTTCCTTCCTGCAAGAAGTGTTGGAGCGAAGGCTGTCTCCCTCCACCCTTAAAGTGTATGTTGCCGCGATTGCCGCACATCAAGATGCAGTTGAAGGTAAGTCTGGGAAAGCATGACCGTATCGTCAGGTTCCTGAGGGGGGCGAGGAGACTAGATCCACGAAGCCCATCTAGAAGCCCAAGGAGTGCCCTGCCCGCACGGGTTGAGAGCCCACTCTACTAGGAGTGTTGTCTCTTCCCGGGCGCTGGCGCATGGCGCCTTGTTGACAGATATCTGTAGAGCTGCGGACTGGGTGACACCTAACACGTTCGCTTGGTTTTATAGCATACGTGTTGAGCTGGTTTCTTCCTGTGTGCTCGCTTCTACCAACCGGTAACACCGAAGTTCCCGCTCTAGTGTCGGCTTGCTTTGCCACTCCCTTCCACTGGAACGGATACGTGCGCTTTTTGCTCCAGTAGAGTTCCCCACTCAGGCAAACCCTGTAGAGTTCCTCCGTACCCATTCGGCAGTTGGACGTTGCAGAGAGCCCAATGTCAGGCCTAGTGCTCATATACATATACAAGTGTAACTTGTACTAGTCTGGGTTCCATATGTGGTGATCCCTGCGGCGATCCCATATGCGTATTCTTCCATGCGTATTGTCCGGTGTTGTCTCCCCCTTCTCAGGCTGGAGCCATCCCAGTGACATTCCATATGTTGCACTGCCCCTAACCGGCCAGTCCATATGTGTATTCTCCGCATAGTACCTCCCTTTGGGCAGGATGTGGCTTCCGCAGCGTCCCTCTCCCCTGAAAAGGCACTCTTTCTCAGTGTTATCAAAGAGTTCCACTGTGTGGGGTATAACGGAACAGCAGTTGAACTCCCTCTACGCAGGTCTTCTGCCCCAGCCAGTTGGGGGTCTGAGAGTCTTGCGTAGGGCGCTGGATGTAGCAGCAACCGTGGCTTTTTCCAAGGGATCCCAATTACGGTGTCACGTCGACGTTACATCGAACGTGAGCCTCTGAAAGGGAACATCTCGGTTACTAATGTAAACCTCATTCCCTGAAGGAGGGAACGGGAGACGTAATGTCCCGTCGCCACTGTTGCTGACCATCGCTGTACGACCGTCACTATCTCGGCTCGACTATATGTGCGTGCGCCTGCTTCCTGTTTATACCCGCGCTGCGGGGCGGGGTGTGTGACGCGATTCACGCACGCCAATGTTCATTGGCTCGTTCTGTAGATACTCGAAGTTGATAGGGCTCCCTGAAGTGAACCCAATTACTTTGTCATGTCGACGTTACGTCTCCCGTTCCCTCCATCAGGGAACGAGGGTTACATTAGTAACCAAGACGTTTCTTGAAGTCTTTGAAGGATAGTAAAAGATAACTTCATGCTATCTTTCACTTCTACATATTTACTTGCGCCTTCCTGGAATGACACCAAACTGGTGAAACCTATGTGTCAAACGTTTCCACACAGGCAACTCAACCTGTCTAAGGTCAAATGTTAATACTAAATAACTCCTGCTTTGGGATACAAACTTAAATAAAAAATAAAAAAATCATGAGACCGTAAACTTAAAGTTGATATTAATACAAAATAAGTTAACACTATTTTGGAAATGCCAATTCTGGAGGAAATCAATGAGTTTTATGACACTTTTTGCCTTAATGTCTGTAATTTTGTAAAGTTAATTTGAATGTAATGAGGCTCAAACTTTGAAATTATTTTCTCATTTATCTGCAATAAATGAACAAGTTATACCTGTGTCAATTAATTTCAGTCAAAAAGAGTGCTGTACAACCAACCCGACTGCCGCTGAGAGTAAAACATTATAGAAAATTATTTATTTTGGCACAAATATTGATTTTGTTCTTTTTTACAATTATTTTAACTCATTCCCTCAACTTCTGAACCACATTGCTGTAATAATAGAGAACAAATTCCGAAAGGTTTTTAAGTCTGTCACACACCCTCTGCTAATTTTATCCTCTAAAGTATGTTACTGGTTTTCACCACAAGCAGTCTTGCAATTAAAAGCACCTCACCTCACCCCACACAAACATGCACAAACACACAAAATGCCAAAGCAAACAAAGTCTGTGAGTAACTGCTTGTCACTTTATGTTATGAAATGGGACTCCAAAAAGCAAAGGCTACATATGTTCTTAGGGTGTACTCACACTAGGCACGGTTGCCATGAACCGGGCCAGAGTACGATTGTCCCCCCTCCCCACTCCCCCTCTGGCCTGCACTCACATAGGGTTTCAGCATTCGTGCCGGAGCACGCTTACTTCATTATGGTGCGACGGTTTCGGGATAAACAGGAAGAGCGGCGCTCTCACTGAACACAATGGAGTCCAGCACGGTTAGCGCTCACACTGCATGCGAACCGCGCCCGAGTCCAACTGAACCGTGCTCTGGCCCACCTCTTCCAAGCGGGCCAGGGCCGGCTAATCGAGCCGCGCCCGGGCACGGTTCGGAGCACTCACACTAGTCAAACGAACCGCGCTTTGGTGGTCAAACGCACTCGGGCACGGTTCAAACTGGCTAGTGTGAGTACACCCTTAGAGAACAATTCAGTTTGAGGCAATCAACATCAGTTCTATCAGAAAGACTCGGGAGAATAAATACTGTGACAATTATACATTTATTAACAGCCCAGCAAGCAATAAAGTTCTTTGGCGTAGGCCCTGTCCGTAGCTCACAATCTGAGGGTCCGGACTCTGCATATCCTGCCTGAAGACAAAGGCAGGGGCGCAGCCGACCCCTGTGAGGTATAGGAAGGGACCATTCTGGTGGTGGTGGTGGGGAGGATGGAGGGAAGGATCGATCTTGGAGGTGGTGGGGAGGATGGAGGTGAATGGAAGCGTCAGCATCTGCGAACTCACATATGTGTAAGTGCCAATCTTTTATACCACAAGTGATTGGATAGATGAGAAGGTAAAGTGACGTAACAATTGAGTCTTCCCGGCAGAACTTATGCTAAAGCTTTAATTTCTACCAGAAAGACTCAGGAGAATAAATACTGTGACAATTATACATTTATTAACAGCCCAGCAAGCAATAAAGTTCTTTGGCGTAAGCCCCGTCCATAGCTCGCAATCTGAGGGTCCAGACTCTGCATATTCTGCCTGAAGACAAAGGCAGGGGCGCAGCCGACCCCCAAAATTAGGTGGAAGAATAATTCCACCGGGACGGAGCCCACCCCCAAAAACGGTAAATAAAGTATACTCACCAGTCATGTATCCTGAAGTTCCTAAAACATCAAATAAAAAGAGTTAACATGATAAACATGAACATGGAACATGGAATGCCTTATGGCCGATAGCTAATTAGTATCCTATCTGACGAAGGACCTTCGCCTGGACCCGATGACAACATAGTGCTGAAGTGCCAACTAGTCTCTCCCTGTGAAAGATCCCTTTACCACTCTACAGATAAAGCGTTGTCGGGATAATTTTGGTTTCTCGTATCTACCCCAAAGTGATAAAATTCTGTGTCAAAATGTTAAGGCCAGACAAGTAGTTTAAGGCTTGATTTGTAGGGAATTACAAACCTGCGCAATAACTATATCATTTATTCTTGAAGCGCACGTGAGCGCCATCAGCGTTTATCACAGGTTTGTGTTTAAAGTCTGTGTAGAGAGAACGATGTCGTCTTAGCAGCCTGGCGGCTGGAAAATATCTTTATTCAAGAACTGCTATAAAGCCAAAACAATGTTACCTACATTTAAGGTAACTACTCTGTTACCTTAAATGATCTGTTTGTTACGGTAAAGCCGCTTTGAAACAATCTACATTGTTAAAAGCATTATATAAATGAAGATGACTGGCTTGACTTGAAATTTCCATTAATTTGTTGGGTTTCATTTTCTGAGTCAGGCATTGATTCAATGCCATTACCATTGATTTGACACATTAACATTGATTTAACATTGTTTCGATGGTTGCTTGATATCTGGGCTGTGATCAGCCCGACAGTGGAAAATGAAAGTATATTCATACTGGCTGCACTGTAAAAAATAAAATAAAATTGTTCACTCAACTTAAATTTTTTTTTTTATCCTTTTGCTTTGACTCAGTTAACATTTATTTACTTAATCTACTAAGTATTTTCAACTTAAAAAGTTTAGTTGACATTGTTAAAATAGTTGACCCAACAACTTAATTCAAGTAACCTGGTCTTGTAAAGTTTAGTTGAAATACGATAACGTACATTTTCAAGTTATCTGTACTAAAATGTATGTTAATTGAACTCAATTCTCAACTTGCAATAGCACATTCAACAACAACAACAAAAAAAAAAACGATTTTTCCATTCAAACAATTTTATTGTCCCTTATAAATCAATAAATGTTAAGGGAAAACTCAGTTAACATATTCAAAGGATTACCATGAATTTTTTCTGTTACAACTTTTTAAAGGGTAACTAAACCCTAAACCAACTTTTTTTTAGTTAATGATCTGTAAGAATGAGGCTTTATTAGTGCTGTTCATTGATTCGAGTAACTTTTTTGACATTTGGGTATAAAGTGTTTTAATTCTACAATATATGGTGTAAAAACGTCTGAGTGCTGCCCTCTTCAGGTTGAACGGTGGCTACTGCAGTTGAATTTTCCTATTGGATGTTAGCGGTACTACGTGACGTAAGCGGTACTACGTGACGTAAGCAGGTTCCAGCTCACCACGCCCCTGGTACGAGCTCACCACGCCCTTGGTATGATGAGCTAGCGTAGATTTATCTGTATTTAATACAGTGGTCAGGAGGGTACGTAGGTGTAGTGTTTCTGGTTGCAAGATCACTGTTGGACTGCATAGCTATCCAGCAGACTTGTAAATTAGGCACCAGTGGTTGCATGCACTTGGCCTGGAAGACCGTGAGTGTGAAACCTGCATTTTACGCGGAATTGCTTTTGAAACGCAATAGAGGTGGAAATGGGCTTCTCCACACAGCTCGCGCTGAAAAGCGATGCAGTGTCAAACGCTGCTACTCCTGCATGGACTCCACCACCGCAGCGGCGTCTTGATGTGAGTGATCATATATATTTTAATCACAATTTATGGTTAGGCTAAAGTTAATCCTCTGGGGTCGACAAACGCGTCGGCGCATTTTGCAGGATTTTTTCACATAGCGGCAAAATATGAAAATGCCTACAGAGAGCGCGCGCTATTGACATTAACTCGATAAAACTTATCAGATGCATATACTTTACATTGTCTTGCGACCCTGTGAGTCACTCTCCATTTTAGAGAGTCTGACAGCAGGTTTCAGGTGCACGCCCCCCCGCTCACGGTTCGTCCCCTCTATCTCCGCTGGGGTCTGCCCACTTTTCTAGCATTTTTCAAATATTGCCAGTGGGTGGAGTCAGGCTCTGACCAGGGGTTTAGTTGTAAAATACAGCTAATAGCTAACACTTCTCTTAGTAGAAATGCAAAACAATTTTGATTATTTGTAAATACAAACTAAAAACTATTATATATATGTAGCTCACACAAATTTTTTAATACCATTGTTAATTGCTCACCCTCATGCCATCCAATACCTGTTAAGACTTGCCTTTGTTGGAAGACGAATTAAGATCTTTTTAATGACATCTGTGAGCTTTCTGTCCCTCCTTTGACAGCCTACGCAACTAGCACTTTCAAGGTCCAGAAAAGACATCCTTAAAGTAATCCAAGTGATTTCAGTGGTTTAAGCTCAGTTTTATGAATCATTGCGAGTGTTTCATACCATTGCAGACACTGTTGCATGTAAATGTGATGTGGAAAGATAAGACCCAAAAGCGAAGTAGAGGAACAGTCTCTTTAATATAGAGAAAAGTCAGTATAACAGAAATATGCTTCCTCTTCTTAGAAAAATAACAGAAATGTCGCCATCAAGGCTGTCGCTCAAAAACATGAAACAGAAAGTCTCGTTCCGAGTAGGCAACGGCAAGCAGTCAGAGAAGGGAATCCAGCGGGCGCGGTCCTCTGATCTCTTATGAGAAATAGCGGCAAGCAGTTGGAGAGGAGAATGCTCTGGGTGTTCGTCAGCAACCGGCAGGCTGGACAGAGTGCAGAACAAAAGGTTACAATCGAACAGATAGGAATAGACCTGTGCCTGGCTGGACGAATGATCGGTCTTGCATTAGAGTAGACTCGGACAGCACTCGGACAGCACTCGGACAGGACTCGGACAGGACTCGGACAGGACTCGGACAGGACTCGGACAGGACTCGGACAGGACTCGGACAGGACTCGGACAGGACTCGGACAGGACTCGGACAGGACTCGGACAGGACTCGGACAGGAGGTAAAGTGAAGCCTCTTGCATGAGATGAATACGAAATAATCTGGCAAAGAAGCAGGGAAAAAGGGAAGCTAGAAGTAGCAAACACAATTAGAGAAAACAGAGAACAGGTGTGAAGGAATTAGCGTGATGACAAGTAGTAACTAGAAACAGCTGAGGATGAGGAAAGGAGAGCTGAGGTTATGTGTGTGTGTGACCAGAAGAGGGAGACAGAGAAAGATACCAGAATGATGACAGTAAACAAATATATAAACCACTGGAGTCACTTGGATTACTTTAAGAATGTCTTTTTACTTCCTTTCTGGACCTTGAAAGTGCTAGTTGCGTAGGCTGTCAGAGGAGGGACAGAAAGCTCTGCAGAAAGACAACGAGTTGCTCAAACTCAAAGTAGCTGATTTGGAGGGACGTAGCAGACGTCAAAACATTCGGATTATAGGCCTACCTGAATCGATTGAAGGTCCCCGTCCATCAACGTTCTTTTCTCAACTATTTGTTGATGTTTTTGGTACGGAGGTCCTCACTTCGCCCCCTGAGTTAGATCGTGCGCACCGGAGCCTCGCTCCCAAGCCGGCTTCGGGAGGAAGACCGCGACCTGTTATCTTGCGTTTCCACCGATTCCAAGTTAAAGACGTCGTGATTCGCGAGGCTCGTAAACGGGAGGTCCTGCTTTATAAAGGCCATACGATTCGTCTGTTTGACGACTACAGCCCCGACGTGGTGAAGCAGCGCGCCGAGTACAGAGGTCCCATGACGGAGCTATACAAGCGCGGGTTCAAGCCGGCACTTCTTTACCCGGCCAGACTGCGCATCACTCTACCCAACGGAGATAAAACATGGCTCCAGTCCGCTTCAGATGCTTTTAAATTCATCCAGGACCAGGACTTAAACAAGAACTCGTAAGCTATCAAATTGGCACTTTCAGTCTGCGGCTGATGTTGCTAAAACGGTGCAGACCTTTTTCCTGCCTTATTACGGACGGTAAATGCATGTTGTTGTTGTTGTTGTTTTTTTTTTATATATATTTTTTTTTTTTTATGCTTATGGGATATATTAGTCTTGTGTATTTAGTTTCTTATAACATGCATATTTGCACCGTACACCGGCTTTAAGGTGAATGCTGTTTTGGTCTATTTTCTGTTGGCTGATATATATGACCTCACGGGTCTTTTCTTTCAATGTGTTTTATTCGAGTTGTTTGTTATGGTTTAACTTGTTCTCTTAAGGTTTAATTGCACTTGTTTGTGGGGGCAGTGCGATTGTTAGGGAAGTAGTAATATTCGCTGATCGTTTTATCAGAGGTGTGTTCGTTGCTGTTTTTGTTCTCTACAGCAACCGGGTTGGGGTTAGTATGTTTTTTGTGTGTGTGTGTGTGTGTGTGTGTGGTTTGGTTTCTTGTGCTCTGTGTGTGTGTGTTTTCCCTCTTTTTTTATTTTTTCTTTAATTTTGTGTGCTGCCTGCTCCTCCCTCTCTTCTGCCGCTGTGAATCTGTCATGGGTGCAGATTTGTTGGATTACATCACCTCTAACATATCCTTTCTATGTTAAACTGTAATGCCAAGTTGGCTTCTTGTGGTGGGTTGAGGTTTGTCAGCTGGAATGTGAAGGGGCTTAATTCACCTGTTAAACGTAATAAAGTGATTGATCACTTAAAACATTTAAACGCTAAAATTGCTTTTTTGCAGGAAACCCACCTTAAACCATCTGATCATCTTAAACTTCGTAGAGGATGGGTAGGCCAACTCTACCATTCTTCATTTTCAAGTAAGGCTCGTGGGGCTGCAATATTAGTGCATAGGTCAGTCCCTCTGTCCGTCTCTAAAATCATATCGGATCCCAATGGTCGCTTTATTATTGTTACAGGTAAAATTTTTGGCATTTCTCTGACGCTAGCTAATGTTTACGGCCCAAACTGGGATAATGAGGATTTCTATAAAAAAAATATTTTTTCAATTCCTGATATAGTGTCTAGTCACCTTATTCTCGGTGGAGACTTTAATTGCTGTCTGGACCCTTTTCTCGATCGCTCATCCACTAAGCCCTTCTCTCCATCTAAATCATCTAAAGTTATTCAACTGTTTATGGAGCAGTATGCTGTCTCGGATGCATGGCGCTTCTTCAATCCCAGTGATAAGCAGTTTTCTTTTTTTTCTCCCGTACATGGTACTTTTACTCGAATTGACCTCTTTCTCATTGACAACAAGCTGCTTTCTTCTGTTAACAATTGTTTCTACAGTCCTATAGTTATTTCAGATCACGCTACTATCATAGTTGATATCTCATTTCCTGGTGTGTCCTTTACGCGTTCCCCGTGGCGTTTTAACTCGTTTCTTCTTACTGACCCGGATTTCATAAAAAACATTGATGGTCGCATTGATCTTTTCATTTCCACTAATGTTAATTCAGACGTGTCAGCGTCAACAATTTGGGAAGCATGCAAAGCTTATTTACGTGGAGAGATAATTTCTTTCTCTGCCTTTCGGAAAAAAAACACTGTTGAAAGGAGTATCTCTATCTCTAGGGAATTGGCTGACCTGCAGTCCAGATGCGAGGATGCACCTGAACCCGAACTTATAAAAGAATTGCTTACTAAAAAGTCTGAATTTGATATATTGGCTTCCGACGGTGCAATAGAAGCATTACTTAAGTCTCGTCATAGCTATTATGAATCTGGTCATAAGCCAGGCAAAATATTGGCTCACCAAATTCGACAATCTGCCTCGGCTCAACATATCTTAAACATTAATACTGTCAATGGCACAACTATTAATCCTCAAACTATTAATGACCAATTCAGGAATTTGTATGCCTTGTTATACACTTCTGAGTGTTCATCTGATGAGGCTCAGTTGGATAGTTTCCTTGGGCCCCTAAACATTCCTTCCATTGACCCCGAGACATCTAATAGGATGGATGAGCTTTTTACGGTTGACGAAATTAAAGATGCGTTACACTCCATGCAGAATGGGAAATGTCCGGGGCCTGATGGTTTTCCTATTGAATTTTTTAAAGCATTTACAGTTTAACGAATCTTTACAATGCGGCATACTCCCTCCTACTTTAAGACAGGCCACCATTTCACTTTTATTGAAGAAAGGCAAGGATCCCCTTCTCTATATTAGCTAAAATGCTGGCAAGGCGTCTTGAGGCTGTTTTGCCTTCAATCATTTCTACAGACCAAACAGGGTTTGTCAAGGGAAGGCACTCTTTTCACAATGTCAGGCGTCTATTTGACATATTGTACTCTCCCTCAACTTCTACCACCCCTGAGATGGTTATTTCGATGGATGCAGAAAGGCATTTGATCGTGTGGAGTGGCCTTATTTGTTCCATACATTAAAAAAGTTTGGATTTGGCTGTAAATTTATCTCGTGGATTTAACTTCTTTATGCTTCCCCTTTGGCTCGTGTCCGCACAAACAATGATTATTCTGATTATTTTCTCCTTGGACGTGGTACTCGGCAGGGCTGTCCCCTTTCCCCCTTATTGTTCGCCATCGCTATTGAACCATTGGCAGTGGCCCTTAGATCTAGTCAAATGATGGGCATTATAAGAGGGGGCGCTGTGCACAAACTGTCTTTATATGCTGACGACCTTTTACTTTTCGTCTCTGAGCCAGACAGATCTATACCCCACGTTTTAGATTTACTGAAGGAATTTGGGCAGGTTTCGGGGTATAAACTGAATCTTCATAAGAGTGAACTCTTGCCTATAAATTCCGCAGCCATACTGTAGCTTATCCTCTTTCGAAATTGCCATTTAAGACATCATTAAATCAATTAAACTATTTGGGCGTCTGCGTAACTAAGAACTACTCTGACCTGTTTAACTGTAATTTCGCTCCTCTTTTGGATCGACTGACCGAAGATCTTCATCGTTGGTCTCTATTGCCTCTTTCTCTTGCGGGTAGGATGAATTGTATAAAAATGAATGCACTGCCTAAATTTCTGTATCTTTTTCAATGCATACCGGTTTTTATTCCAAAGCGTTTCTTTCACTCTTTAGATAGCACTATTTCTCAATTTATTTGGAATAGAAAAACTCCAAGAATACAGAAAGGCATTTTACAAAAAACTAAGGAGCTGGGGGGTTTAGCACTACCTAACTTCTTGTTTTATTACTGGGCTGCAAATGTTCACAATATGTTAATCTGGTGCTGTTCCAACGATCAGCCTCCACCCTGGTTAAGGATCGAGGAGGCTGCTTGTGGCAGCACTTCACTTACGTCTCTTTTGTGTCTTCCTCTCTCGTTATCACCTTTAACCTTCTCCAGTAATGTTATAGTTTAAAATTGTCTTAAGATCTGGCGTCAACTCAGGCGGCATTTTACTTTACAGTCAACACCTCTTCTATGCCCTGTACATTCTAACCCCCTCTTTCCTCCCTCTCTCATTGATAAGGCTTTTGCGGCCTGGGTGGACCACGGGATCATTTCCATTAAACATCTTTACATTGACGGAACATTCGCTTCTTTTGAACAATTGACTCAAGTTTTTAACTTACCAAGGTTCCACTTTTTCAGATACTTGCAAGTTCGTGACTTTGTCCGTAAGCATTTTCTGGGATTCCCCTCGATCCCACCCTCCACCATTGTCGATACCATATCAAATATCAATCCTTATCAAAGAGGGGCCATCTCTACGATTTATAATACCTTTTTCACATGTTGCCCTTTGGATTCTGATAGTCTGCGGATTACCTGGGCTAGGGATCTTAATATAGAGATAGAGACAGAAACATGGCATTCGATTTTGAAACGTGTTCACACGTCATCTGTTTGTGCTCGCCACGGGGTTTTACAGTGTAAAGTGGTCCACAAGGTACATTGGTCTAAAAGTAAATTAGCCCGTATGTTCCCTGACATTGATCCAAGCTGCGACAAGTGTCATCTAGAACCGGCTAATCTAACTCATATGTTCTGGTCTTGTCCTGCTTTATCTCTTTTCTGGGAGTCGGTTTTTGACTCACTTTCCGCTATTACTTCTGTCAATATCCATCCCTCTCCGCTAATTGGCTTGTTTGGAGTTTTACCTCCTAATTACTCACTGCCGTCTCATTTCGCTGAGTTGGTAGCTTTTCTTACACTACTAGCGAGACGTTGCATTTTGATGAACTGGAAGGGTCCTCGAGTCCCTTCTCATACTCGGTGGATAAAAGATGCCTTATTTTTTGTTAAATTGGAAAAAAATAAACACTGCCTTCGTGGTTCCATGATTAAATTTTCAAGAATTTGGTTACCCTTTTTTGAGCATGTTAAATCTCTGCAGCTGGATGCAGTCTCAATTGACTGACTGACCGCCCAACCCTGCACTTTCAGTGGTTTTTCAGTTTTCAACTGGTATTATCGTTAGCAGCACACATTATTTTCTAAGTTTTGAGGTTACTCAACTTTACTTGCTGGACCTAGTTAAGGCTGACCTTGTCCTATTTCTGTATTATGACATAAAGCTCTGTTATATATTATATACTATACTAAACCTGTTAGTACTGTGAGGGATTTTGTGTTGGTGTTTTTGTATTATTATTATTATTTATTTATTTTTGTCTGGTTTTTTTGTGCTTTTTTATTATATTAGTATTATTATTATACATTTTTGTTTTTATATTGATTGTTTGTCTTTGGTGTTGTGAAAAATTCAATAAATAAATCATATATAAAAAAGTCGCTTGTAATACGTTTTCAAAGAGGCATGATTCTCTTTTAAAAATCATCATATTCCTTGCAAGCCGCAAAAGTATGATGCATATTCAGAATAAATGCACAATAATCAGTCGGCTATGAAAATGAAAAGCAGGTTTATTTCAAACTCCAACTTGTTTAACATATTTAACATAAAAGAGTGTTTATCTTGTCGCTAATAGCCAAACACGTTTCAATAAACAAAAAGCAAAAAAAAAAAAAAAAAAAAAACTTAAATAACCAAGAACTAAAATAATGCAATCTTAGTTACATTGCTTACAGATTTAAAACAATATGACTGTTTACGATGCAAGAGTAATGCTTCCGTCTACAGATTTTTTTGCCAAAAAAACAAGCTGGTTAACTTTTTCTGGTTTGAGTAGGCGGCGAAGGGGAGTAATTATGTTACCGGCTGCGCTAAACATGCGCTCTGAAGGGGTGCTAGTTGCGGTAACACACAGGTATTTTTTTGCCAGGTTTGCCATTAAAGGAACACTCCTCCATTTTTTTAAATAGGGCTTATTCACATTCTTTCCTACATTTAGATAGGTGGGCAAATGCATTTTTGTCTCAGTGCATGCATTGTTTTAGTTTGACAGGGTCGGCGTTAGCTTAGCTTAGCACAATTAATGGAATCCTTTGTTGCCAGCTAGCATGGCCTGAGTAAAAGTGATAAAAACAATTAAAAAAAACCCACGTAATTACTTGTTGTGGCCTGCGTATTCACAATGAGTACAAATAGCGATCCAGATTAACACTAGGCGATTTCCTAGGCCGATATTGACTATATTAGGGGGAAGCACCGGCGAAGCACTGCTGCTTAGGCGAAGCACTGCTACTTCGGCGCAGAGATCTCACGCAACACATGAAATCCCACGACATCCGTCAACATACCGGCGTGCAACGCCTCAAAAAAACAGAAGAAGAACATACCGCCGTGACCTGCACCGAGTGTCTTCGCTTTTGGATTATTTATTTTGAGAAGTTACAGCAAACATGGTTATTACCTACGTAGCAAAAGGTTGTGAGAACAAGCAAAGGACATACACGAATGTAATGTTTCACAGAATTCCTTCGAATGTGGAACTGAGAAATAAATGGCTAGCTGCTCTGGAGATCTGTACTTCAACGCCTCTCAACAAAATAAAGCAGTATCGTGTTTGCGAAGAACATTTTGCACCAGAGGACTACTTTGAAAAAAATGGAATATGGGTCCAGAAAGACGGTACTACGTCTGAAAGATACGGCCGTCCCATCTATTTTCAAAGCACAGGCAGAACAAAGTGCACATGTAAGTTGTCTTTTATTTATCTTCCTTATGTTAATCTGTGTCTTTATTCGGTTGTAAAATAGATGCTGCACTAGACTACGGATAGACTAGACTACTATCTAGACTACGAACCTCATGTTGAATTCAACCTGTTTAGCATGAACAAACAAACTAAAATAAAAATCGCTGTTATCGTTACCTGTAAAATGAAATGACTGAGGGCTAAGTTAGCTATATTTCTCTCACCGAGTTAGACTCAGGAGTTTTAGTATAACTACTAGAGAGGAGAAGGCTACTAGCATTTTGACCAAAGGAGGTAGCAGAACAGTCTTCATTGTTTATGTAACACACACACACACACACACACACACACGCGCGCGTGAGATCTCTGCGCCGAAGTAGCAGTGCTTCGCCTAAGCAGCAGTGCTTCGCCTGTGCTTCCCCCTAATATAGTCCCAAGTCAATATCTGCCTAGGAAATCGCCTAGTGTTAATCTGGATCGCTATTTGTACTCGTTGTGAATACGCAGGCCACAAGAAGTAATTACGTGGGTTTTTTTTATTTATTTTTTATCACTTTTACTCAGGACATGCTAGCTGGCAACAAAGGATTCCATTCATTGTGCTAAGCTAAGCTAACGCTGACCCTGTCAAACTAAAACAATGCATGCACTGAGACAAAAATGCATTTGCCCACCTATCTAAATGTAGGAAAGAATGTGAATAAGCCCAATTTCAAAAAACGGTGGAGTGTTCCTTTAAAGGAAAACGACATCTATTTTCTTTCCACCAGTCCAGTGGCTTGTCATCACCATCAATTACTTCCTCTTGTAAGTAAGACGTGATTTCAGATTTTGCTCGCTGGTCTACAGGTGTGGATGTGGACATAGACGGCTTTGCTCTGCCAAGAAGACGACCCAGTGTTTTGATCCTCTTAGCCGTCTGTTTCTCACCTGATGACGTACCTGCCGCATCTTTTTCTTCTTCCTCCTCCACTCTGATGGGTACAGGTGGCATATTTTTTTTCATTCCAGTATGCCACCATCTCAACGCCAAGCGGCACTTGAAGTTTTAAGCCCCCAACGGCGCCTTCCAGGCAGCGAGGGGATGGGTAGGTTTAAGGTTGAGGGTAGGGTTAGCTGCCTCTAAGGAGCCATTGGGGGCCTAAAACACCATCGAGCACCTCAAGCTGTGATTTGATCACATCAAGTTGTGCGGCATCGATGTGTTCGCCCTTATAGCGTGGGTCAAGGAGGGTAGCTTTGCGCATTAGTTGGAGGGTACTGTCGTCATATTTCGAGTCGAGTTTCTCCAAAATCCTCCGTTTAATTGCTGTTATCTCCACATCAGTCTCCTCCTCCTTCAGGATATCCTTTGTTAGCTGCAGCACGGGCAGCAGAGATGAGACTGTCACGTAATTTTCAGCTGATAATATATCAGTAAATTGCAATGTCCTGCCAGGTCACGTTTGGGAGTGTTCGACGGCTCTTGTCATCTGCAAAAACCCTTTTGATGACAGGAAGCTGTTCCAGAATTTTTACTACCATGGCATATGTTGATCCCCAACGAGTTGTACAATCCTACAATAACAACATATTAAATGACAATTATGCGTCGATCGTTAATGTTGTGATCATTTATTATAATTAAATAATATTATATTTGATTTGAAGTATTATTTCTAGTCTGACAAAAATGTCATTTTTCTTATTTTTCACTAAGATGGTTGTGCCACAAGATAAATATTAAGCAAATAAAATATAATAATTTATGTACCGTTATCAGCATATGTTGAGTTAAATTTAGCTGTTCCTGCGCCTTGCGGAGCTCTCGTCGCCTCTTCCAGCTGTGAGAAAATGCCGCGTTAACATTGCGACAGATTCCAAGAGCTCGATCAGTTTTTGTTTTCTCCTTTTGTAGTGAATAATTCACTGCCACATTCAAGTTATGGCCAAAACAGTTCAGCCATGGCCATCCGAGCCCTCGTATGGCCGCAACAATATTGGCCCCGTTGTCAGTTGTAATGCATGAAATTTTACTCTGTTCTATGTCCCAGTCTTGCATGGCATCTGACAGCGCCTCTGCCAGTACCGCGGCAAAGTGATTCTCCGGCATTTTGCTTCTAGCTTCCAATCCTCCGAAATATAATGGACTGTCATAGACATATAGGGGGTCATGTTTATGCTTGACCACATGTCTGTGGTCAAAGCAACAAAGTTAGCAGCTTTCAGATCTTTAGCAATGATGTCCCTAGTTTCATTGTACAAGTTTGGGATAGCTGTTTCGGTGAAGTACTTGCGCCCTGGCAGCTCGTACTGTTTATCAAAGGTTTGGAGCAGGTCTTTAAAGCTTGCTTTCTCGACTGTATGATAGGAGACCATTTCCTTCGCAATGTACTTCGATACAGCTGCAGTGCTATGAACCCACCTTTCACTGTTTCTTTTGCACTTTGTGCTTTTTGCAAAAGCTCCTATGATTGATGACTGACTTCGATCTTTGCTAATCGCGCCTTCTCTTGGCGCTAGTTTAGCAGCCTCAGCAGGGTGGTGGCCACGCAAATGTACATACATGTTTGTGGTTTGTGATTCTTTTACCGGCACAACCTTGGAGCAAAGTTTGCAAACTGCCTGTGTGACATCAGCGGGCTCACCTTTTTCATCTGGTGTAAACCCGAAATATTGCCAAATAGGCGATGTCGCATTTTTCTTTCCCACCAACTCCATCCTCCTTGTCAGAATGATAGACGGTCCTCATTTCCCATGTGTCATTCCGCGTGACGCGTGATAATTAATAATTACGTTAATATTTAAATAAAAGTGTAAATTAAAAAAAAAAGTGGACTAATAAGTAAATAAATTATCTTATAAATAAGCAAACAAATACATAAATAATAATAAAATTGCCCCTCCCCCGATACTATCGTGTATCGGCGATCTTACAGGCTGACGATAGGACGATATGACAATGGGCATTATCGCGCAACCCTATTTTTAAGGGAGTGCACTCTTGAACTGCAGGTATCAGCTCCAATGTTCATCAACAGCCTCTGAATCACCTCGAATGTGTATCTCATGTTTTTGGGGTAGTTTATGTTGAGAGCATAAAGCAATCCCATCAAGTTCACATATGCATTTGGTATGTCACCAAGTCCTCGCAGAACAACTGCTTCCTCGATTACAAGGGCCACATCATTAGAGTCGCATGGAATGGGGTCTGTCACATCTTCCACCACTATGATGATTCCAAGAGTCATGCCCCTGATCATTTCTTCTTCGGAATCTGTGTGCTTTAATAAAAAATGACAAACTTCAAAATGTGCTTTCACACATACAACACTGAAGCTCAAAGACCTAAACACAACATGAGTATTATTGTAAAGTACTACCAACATGTCCTTCATGACAAGTGGTGCCCGAATACCCATTTCAATCTCTTTGAGAATCTCTCTCAATCATTAACTTTATTTGGACAGTAATTGTTTTTCTTGGGGATGTAAGGACATTTCAACATATTTCAACAAATTTACAAGGGCCTAGTATGTGATTGCTTATTTTATTTTTTCAGAACTTGCTCCTCCACTGTGAATAAATCGTCATCCAAATGCATAGGTTTTATCACTGAGAGTCCATGCAAATTCATTTTTAAGATGTCCCCAAGGGAAACAATTACAGTCCTATCAGTGCTATTGCTGATATTACATCGTCCTAAACCCTAGCCTCTGCTATATTTAATCTTACAGTATACATACTCCATCCACATAGTTAGAAATAATACATTAACTTCAACTACTCAACTGCCTCCAACGTGCCTCCTTACTTTCCACATACCTCACAGATCTTTATGAATTGCGATGGATTCTCACGCATGAACCATGGCAGCCCCTGCAGTACTGCAAGCCTCTTTCGTTGATTTGATGCGTTCCCCCAAAGAAAAAAAAAAAGTTTATTTACTGGCCTGAGGCCTGTTGCATTAAAGCCGGTTTCACTTTTAACTTTAGTTTTAGTTTTTTTCTTTCATCTTCGGAACACAAATTAAGATATTTTTGATGAAATCCAAGAGCTTTCTGACCCTGCATAGACAGCAAGGGAACTACTAAGTTCAAGGCCCAGAAAGGTAAAAAGGACAATGTTGAATTAGTCCATGTGATACTAGTGGTTCAAGCGTAATGTTGTGAAGCTACAAGAACACTTTTTGTGCAAAAAAATAAAAAACACTTTATTCAACAATTTCTGCTCTTCCATGCCAGTCCTTGATGTGCGGTCACGAGAGTGCCATGACGCATGCGTGTGCTTTCCTCTGCTTGTAAACAAGGCGCAGCGCATCTGGGTCCTATGCCATTGTCTCCTGTTCTTCCCTCAGACTCGTCCCCCAGAAACAGTCTGTATCCAAATTGGGATACAATTATTGACTAGAAGGTCAAGAATAATACATTTTAATTGATTTTAAATACTTCTACATTAACAAATGGCAAATCACCTTTTTCTTCAATATTTTGCAGCACTAATAAAAGCTATGCAGGACAAAAGAAATTGCAAGAAAGGAAATGCTCATAATGTTTATGAAAACATGACATTTTTATCTAGGCTGTCCATTATGATCCTCATTTCTGCTATCTTAGCACAGCGCTTTGAACGGTACAGGCACAGCAGTTTTGGTAGATGCCGGTCAAGACCCTCATAAAAGGACTTGCTCAGGTCCAGCGACATTAGTCTATCGAATTCTGCACTGATCTAAAGTAATTACATTAAATGACACAAACATAACAGCAACATGTTAAACAACACTGCAAAAAAGTATCTACATATTCATCTAAACACCATTTTCAGCAGCGTGGGACCTTACCTGTCTCTCACAAAAAATAGCCGGCCATTTTCATTTCAGATACTGGAGGCTCATTTTCAACTATCTCCTGTCTCCGGAGAGAATATGTGCTGCTCATGGCTGCATTCACAAAACTCCTCTTTTTCATCTCCTGGCACATCAGTTCCCTTTCGTGTTCCAGTGTTTTCTGGTCTTTTCCTGAAGGGTGATCTGGGAGAAAATTTGTCTCAGACCTTTTTGGCTTCTTCACTTTGTTTCGCTGTCCTTGGAGTCCCTCTATACCTCTCTTTGCAGAATTCACTTTGAGTTCTTTACAACCTGCATCTCTTAGTTTTGACCTGTAGTTTCCCATCTTCCACGTCAAACTTAATTTCCAGCCATACCACCCAGCTGCAGATCCCCTTTCTTTCAGACAAGGGCCACACTTTTGATGTCCTCTTTGTCTGGGTAAGCTTTGTAAGCAAACACTGCTTCAGCAAGTTTATCCAGTATTTCTGTCTGCATTTCTTGAGACATTGTCAGAAGAGTTCCATCTGTACTGTAAGCCTCGTTACCATGCTTTAGTCTCAGCTCAACGTCATATGAGAAAGTGGGGATCGAAAAGGCAGCAGGCCATGGATGTGAGCGACTCAGTTTTATCTCTGAGACACAGCTGCTCATTTGAGTCGATGTTGATGGAGAATGTGATACAGGCAATACTGCATTATTCAAACTTGAATCTGAAAATGTATCAGAGGGACTGAACAGGATTTTCAGCGTCGCCTTGTCCTTGGGCAGATCAGTTACAGAAGTAAGGTTGCAAAAATCATGAAAATCATTATCCTCATACTGAAGATCAAAACTGTCTCTTAGCTGCAGTTTGCTTCTCAGCACCTCTTTGAGACCATGGACTGTGTCAGGGACAGTGTCAAGTGTAATTTTTTTAATGTCCCGTTCAGAGATGATCACTCGAAGAAGCATTTTGAAGTTGGAGTGGAACCTTTACAACCTGCTATGAAGTAATTCGGAGAAAGGCACCATATAGTGTTAATAAAGTAGTACATAAAAAATGTGCACTTAGTAGAAGTGCTAACAGGCATAAACAGGTTCAGCCTACATAAGTGGATGCAGTAAAGTATTCGCTACATTCAAAATTTCAACATCTTAAGTCATATTATGGCTATAACCAGTAATAAATAAAAGCCTACATAGATACACTTGCTATATTTGTTTTCATAGGCTTAATATTACAAATTGTATGTATATTTTTAATTTCTAACATATAGGCCTAAATGTACATTGATACGTTTAACCATTGAAACTACAGAAGATATTCAGTCCAGAGCAGTGAATGATTTTCTCTTTGTCTTTTGTTGTTTTATTAACATTTAAAGGGGACCTATTATGCAAAATTCACTTTGGCATGCTGTTGGGACATAAATGTGTGTTGGCAGTGTGTGTACACAACCACCCAATAGTGATAAAAATCCACTCACTCCTTTTTTATTAATCCCCATAAATCATCAGCAGTGTTTCCCAACGACCTGTTTTCAGAATGCGGCTTTAGTGACGTCACTAAAGCCACAGGCCCCGCCCACGAGTGTTGACAGACACTGCCGTTCTAACATAGACCCGCCCTGATCGAGTTCACAGCGAGCATTGCTGCACTGACGAGAATGTCTCCCAGGTGTTTTAGGTGTTGTGTGGCTGGATGTATTAATCCACATAGCTCTCTCTATTTACTCCTGAAATCTGAGGCAGCCGGTGAAGACGAGGTGGAATTATTTTGTTTTCAAAGAAAATGCTCCCTCAACTCTACCGAAATTCGTTTATGTAAGTTACTTATGCACTTCTTATCCTGTGTTTACTCAGCGCTTACGGTGATTTTCTGGAGTAAAACTGACGCTTCATCTTTTGTGTGATGTACAATAAACTTTATTAAACTCATCAGTATATTTTTGATCATCATTCGGACCTGGTCCGAAACAGCAGACTTGTAGGCTATTAATAGTGGATACATACAAGCAGATGACAAATACGTTATAACCTAATTAAACTAAACTATACCTATTCCATCTCCATACAGCACTCTGACTTATTGTCCGACTCCGGGTCGAAATGAACACCGTTACTGAGTCTGAGAGTTTCTGATATTATCATCATTCCGTGAGGTGATATTGTTCTGACACTGAGCGCAAGCTCGTGAGGCTCCGCCCCCTGTGCCGTGCAGCAGCAGCTTATTTGCATTTAAAGGGCACACACTAAAACAGCGCGTTTTTCTGAGCACCAAAAAGTGACAATTTAAACATGCTGTAAAAAATGATCTGTTGGGTATTTTGAGCTAAAACAAACACACTCTGGGGACATCAGAGACTTATTTTACATCTTGTGAAAAGGGGCATAATAGGTCCCCTTTAAAGGGTTATTTCACCCAAAAATGAAAATTCTGTCATTATTTACTTACCCACTTTCCAAACTCAAAAGACCTTCGGAACACAAATGAATTTGTCCTTACTACCATTCTGGACCCTGAACATGGCAGTACTGTTGCTGTCTATGAAGGGTCAGAAAGCTCTCGGATTTCATTAAAAATATCCTAATTTGTTTCCCGAAGATGAACGAAGGTCTTACGGGTTTGGAACGACATGAGAGTAAGTAGTTAATGACAGAATTTTCATTTTTGGGTGAGCTATCCCTTTAAGCACACAGATAGAAGCTGGTCTATTATGCTGCTGTCACAATTTTGACATTAATTTGTGTGTATTTGGCCATATAATATAAATTCAATATATTGCACAGCCCTAACTCCTATCAAACCAAATTATTCAATATAAAAAGGCATGTACAGCCATACTTTACCCTAATAAAGAAGGTTGGTCTTTGGTACCACTATTAATTTGCCTTCTCGCATGTATGGGTAGAAGGGGTGGTGTCCATTTAGTTCATGTGGTTCCACGACCTTTAGTTCAGGGGCAAGTCTTTTTTCCAGTTCATAACACCTTAAGTGCTCAATGAACAATGCAATGTAAGGTTCAATGATGAATGACACTCTGTTGGACACTATCAAAATCTCAACCAACTTGGCGAAGTCCCACTTGTATGTCCCACAGACAGGAACATTCCTTCTGCATACTTAGTCCCATGGAGAGATGCATGACTTGCAAGAGATACCGTGGTGATATTTGCAAATGTGTTCTCTATAGCCCGTTTCATAGAGTACTCCAGAGTGTCCACAGAAACAAAAGCAACATGCCCAACTTCCAAGTCAGGTTTAAAAAGACCGGGTAGGTCTAGACAATAAGCTAATGTAAGCTGATGCTTTGTAGCAAGAGTAAGATATTTTTTAAATTCCGAACATTGTGAATCACTCTTTTAAAACAGCTGTGCTTGGCTTCAAAGCGAATGGTCCAGAAATCTACCAGTGGTCCAAATCTACGAACAAGTTCAGGGTAATGTTCGAGAAAATGATGTTTCGGTAAAAGACTGAAGTCAGGAAAGACTTCTTTTAACAAGCACCTATGAGATGAGATTTTAAACTCCAAGTAGTGCAATGTCTCTTCTGAAAAATGTCCACATGTCAGAAGTTCAACAATGTATTTTAGTTCCAAAACAATTTGCCATGTTTTGTCATTGTCTGGTACTTTGTCACCAATCATCAATGGCAAGAATCGCAATAAAGTCCAGTTTTCATGACAGTTACCCCCTATAGTGCGTTTTATTGCAAAAGTTTTTGGAATTTGTTGAGGTCTGTTAATTTTATCAGAATATTTAAAAGGAAAGGACTGAATAATTGAATTAAGATCATCAAAAGTAAAATAATGTTTGGAAATGAAAGATTTAAGGCATAAACTCAGTTCCCTTTCGTGGTCACTCCGAGTTTCGTCGGATGACGACTGTAATATAATTTTTTATTCATCCAGCCAGCATAATACCATACATGGTGTGGAAATATTTACTCTAGCCAGCTTAAAACCATACATGGTGTTAAAGAAACTGCAAGTTGCATATCATCTTCTTCCTTACTGCTGAAGAACGAGGTCAAAATGACATTTACAGAAAGGACAGGGATTTAACTGTATTATCTGGAAAATGGACAACCTCCAGAAGTGCCACAGGGCATCTGGTAAAGGAACCATTTACAGCAGATTTGTCTTGTCAGATTGGTGATCGCTCATTTTCTCATGCTTTTCTTGTGACTACTACTTGTCCTTGTAATCTTCTGGGAAGAGATTAGATGTGTAAACTAAAGCTGCATTTGTATGTGATGACAGTGGCCTCACTGCTGATATGAGTATGGTGCGAATGCCAACTGAAACATTATATGTTTTTGAATGGAGCACTCCTCAGTGTGGTCTGCAAAACAAAGCCACAAATAGGATGCCTCCTGACCATGATTTCATGGAAGAAAGTGATTTGCATTGCACATGTCATGTTAGCAGTGAGCCAGATGACATTTTTGCTGAAAAATGGTCTGAACTAGAGATTGAGGAACTGAAAACCTCAGAGTTAGTTTGGTCAGATAAATGGTGTGCTGTGAAGGTATAAATACTGATAGCCAAGCATCACTGTATGATGTGGAGGGGGCCGTCCCTCACATCTCTTTAGCTAAACCACAGACTGCAGAGTGGAGAGAATTGGGGCTTTTTGTGAAACAATGTGACTCACTAAAAGATTGGTGGCCAACCACTGACAAAAATGTGTGGCAATCTGAGAGCGCAGGGTTTTACAAACAGTCACTTAGAAAAAAATCTTAAGGGAATCAGAACTGTTGAAGTGATGTATGATAGTACAATGTAAAATGAAGAAATTGATAAAATTATAAATCATAATAATAGGAATATGCATTCTGTGATAATTAGGAAATTTTGAGTCATAAATAAACTTTTATGAGTTAGACTTTGATTATGTATTTATGTAGATGAGATATATAAAACCGAGCAACAGGTGCTCTTAAAGTGATGAATAAATACAACTATATGAATTGCACGTGTTCAAATATTATACTTTGTATATGAAGCCGTCTAGAATTTGTATCCCGTTATCCCTGGGAGACAGTGTGGGAAAAATGGTTTTGAATCTGCTTTCAATAGGTACCAGTCAGTAACAGCCCTTCTGCAGGAAGTTCAATTGCAGAAGTTAACATTCAGTTAAAACTGAGGCTGGATATGGCAGTGAGAGTTATGTAAAAGATTGACTATGCAGAATTCTATGGAAAAGAAAAATACAATCTAGGCCACAAGGCGTCTAAAGAGAAATTATGACTAGAAAAGCAAAAATATTTGTCACTTCATTTCATTTAAAAGTAATTTTCTAGATTCAATAGAAACAATGTTTTCTAATTCTAAACTTTTGAAATCAAATGCTGTCATCACCAGGGGTACGAGATAGAAATGTTTTTTTTTTTTTTTTTGTCCATGGATCAAAGATTGTGTGAAGATTTCCAAATCTTCTTTTGAATGGTTTATGAGCAACAACAAAAGGTCTGAAAAATTTAAATTGTGCAGGGAATGACAAATTGCATTTGAGAAATTAAAACTGACTCTCTCAACTGCAATTGTAGGTCTATGCGATTATTATTATTTAAAGTGTTTCATCTATTTGATTTTGAAAAGTTAGGTTTACGTTCACTGTGTAAACTCAGACATATGATGACTGCATCGGACAATTGAAAATGTATATCCTAACGTTCAGACCCTGTCGCAAGGGGAATGCCACAGTGTGTCTACGTTCAGTAGTTTCTGTCGTCGTCGAACTTTGTTACCGTTCATATTTGGTGGTATTCCACTCCTAATATATGTTCCCCATTCAGTTCATAAACTGCTATGGCAGACAAGAATGTATGAATCTCTGGCCAGAGAGGGGTGTGTGGAGTGTGTGAAAGTGAGTGTGTGAATTATGGTGTTCAGAGACATAAATGATGTCAATCAAAACAGCTGTATCTAAACAGGTAAAATATGACCCAACAGGGAAGAAAATATACCCAATAAAATAACGGCCATGGATGATTTTGGCTTACTATCCTGAGCTGGGTTATTGTTGTGGCAGAAATAAACAATGCCACACCTGCGCAGCGTATAACTTTGGGATGGCAGAGAGCAAGCAAGCTTGCCCTGTCCACCCCATATTTAACTTTTAACTTTTTACAGGATGTCATGATGGATCTCATCGAACAGAACTGATTCTGTTCCAAATGTATAAAATATTGTCTTGTTACTGTTTAACATGAAATTTCACAGGTCTCATCAAAAAAAAAGGACGACCGGCCAGACAAGCAGATGAGTCTGGCGACATGATACATGTTGTCACTAACAAAAATACTTAAGGTCTCCATTCACAGGTTGTTCTTGTGGTTCACTCCACAAACAAGGTCCCATCTGGGGTGCGGTGACACCTCCGTCCAAGCATCTCAACTTAAACTACACCAACCAGCCCTCAACAACCCCACACACCAACGGCAACACCGACGGCAACGCACAGCGTCAAGTGAGGGACCAAGGACGTGCTAGTAACGTTCCTCCCGTGCCAGCGAGGGAAAGCCCATTGCAACGGTTCGCAAAGAATCACCCTGGTGAAGATGGAATATCCATGGGGCAACGAGATGATCGACACATCTGGAGGAAGATGTGGACCAACTAATGGTTTAAGCTTAGCAGAATAATTAATTTTGTGTGATTTTTATTGATGTTTTATTTGGTTCAATCAAACTATACTGTAGGACTGAATATTTAGATCTCATGATTTGAACAATTGCTGATGAATTTGAAAATATTTCAGGTATATGTAAATTGGAAAGAGGAAAATCTCTTAATTCTGTAGAGTATAGGGACTCTAAATAGGTACATTACTGTAAAGATAATAAATAATCTAGGGACTATTTTTGAAGAATCTTGAGGGGTTTAGAACCCTAATTCAGATATCATAGATGCTAAAAAAAAATTAAAAATAATATTTGTAATAGTTGTTCTCTAAAAAGAGAGGATAAATTACTTTGCCGGACTAGGTCCGAATAGATAATTTGGTAAAGACCAAGAACAATGTAACCCAAACATGTTAAATTTAAACTAAAATGAATCTAAACAGTTAAGACATTTTAGTGAAATAGAATATTTGTTCATAAAGCAAAATTCTAAAAAGCTTTTTTAATTCAAAATGAAGTTACAGATTTAATGATCTGGATCAATGGATCCATTATGAACTATTCCGCATTGCCAACAAATAGAGGCAGGACATGTTATGTCCATTAGTTAATTCTGGAAAAATAGGATTTTAGGATAGGTAATTAATGATTAAATGGCACATCAGCAGCTAAAGCTATTCTCATGGCAACAGCTGGGTTGTTTGAAACAAAATAATATATATTTAACAAAGATAAAAATGAAAAGATTATATTATTTTTTGGTTAGATTTTATTACACAGATCCTTAAATAGATCTAAGTAAAATAATCGCCTACTTGAATTAAAAGCTAGCAAAATAAGGTTAAGAAAAATGGTTAATCAGCAGTATCAGCCTGTTAAAGGCCTAATAGATCAATGTGATTCGAAATTTTGCAAAGGATAATGAAACTTGATCTAAAGTAAAAGATGGAACATGGTATGATTAGAGATATTAGGTGGTATTAGATACCAGGCAACTATGATGATGGATGATTTTCAAATGAATGAGTGTTTATTTCTTTCCTTTAAAAATGTATTAATGTTTTATTTTGTTTTCAAGATATGAAAAAGGGGTGGAATGTAATAGAAATTTTTATTCCAGCCAGCATAATACCATACATGGTGTGGAAATATTTACTCTAGCCAGCTTAAAACCATACATGGTGTTAAAGAAACTGCAAGTTGCATATCATCTTCTTCCTTACTGCTGAAGAACGAGGTCAAAATGACATTTACAGAAAGGACAGTTTGTTCTTTCTAAATACAGATAAGCTTGCTTGCACTAAGAGCAAAGGTGTTGCATTGGAAAATATATACTCAGTTGTTTTTAATGACATATGTGTGTAAGTGTGTGCGCATAAAGGGGTGTTAGAATAAGTGTGAAAGGTTTTCTGTATATAAGCTGGGCAAAAAGGAGAAGTCAGCGCGCTTCTCATATCAGACTCTGACTGATGTGTGAACGGCCTTTCTTGCAAGAAATAAAGATCTTTTTAACTTTTGAAATTTCCAGCTGTCTTCCAATTATTGTTTAAAGTCTAGAAAGAATTTCCACGACACGACGAATGGGGTATCGCTTAGAAAGCCTATCACCTTCGAGTATAGAAAACGAGCCAATGGCAATGAAATGCCATGGGTCTGCGGAATTTGCATAGCGTATCTCCGCCCCACCCTGGGGGTATATAAGGAAGTACGCTGGCACTTGATGACCTGGACTTTGCGGATGACTTGGCCTTGCTATTCCACACCCGACAGCAGATGCAGGAAAAGATAAACAGCACAGCTGCCACCTCCGCTCAACTAGGTCTGAACATCAACAAACAGAAGACAAAGATCCTCAAGGTGAATAACACCAACAACAACCCAGTCCAGTTGGACGGAGAGGCGTTAGAAGAAGTGGAGGCCTTCACCTACCTGGGCAGTGTCATCAACAATCAGGGTGGAACAGACGCTGACCTTAAGGTACGAATATGTAAAGCAAGAGCAGCCTTCCTACAGCTGAGGAACATCTGGAGCTCGAAGGAACTGGGCCTAAGGACAAAGGTCAGGCTGTTCAATACCAATGTCAAGGTGGTCCTTCTCTATGGTGCAGAGACATGGAGGAAAACAGTGGCGACGATGAAGAAAGCTCAGACCTTCGTCAACTCCTGTCTGCGAAGAATCCTCCAGATTCGCTGGCCAAACACCATCAGCAACCAGGATCTTTGGCAGAGAACCAATCAGCTTCCTGCAGAAGATGAGATCCTGAAACGACGCTGGAGATGGATTGGTCACACGCTCCGCAAGCCAGCTTCCAACATCACCAGGCAAGCGCTCACTTGGAATCCCCAAGGCAAAAGGAAAAGAGGAAGGCCAAGAAATACGTGGCGCCGAGATCTGGCAGCTGATACCAAAGAACTTGGATACACCTGGAGCCAGCTGGAGAGAAAAGCCCAAGACAGGGATGCCTGGAGAGCTCTTGTCGGCGGCCTATGCCCCAGGAGGGGTGGCAGGCATAAGTAAACGCTGGCAACATGCAGATATGTTTTCGCTTCGGAGCCAAGAGTTCTCTTCACTCCTACAAGCCATTCTGAATCATCTTCATTCTACGAGACGAGCGGCTCTTCAGTGTGTTTGTGTGATGGCGCGTTCCAGCGAGATCGCATTGCCTGCTGCTGTTTTGTGTAGTGATCTGCCGACAGTGAGTGTGTTTCTCCCTGGGCGCTTCAGCACTCTGCTGAGCTTTTTCCTCTCTAAAAGAGCTGCACGTGGCACGTCTTTTTCAAGACGGTTCGCCCGTATATTTACTGGATGTGGGTGCGTGATTCATCTGCCTAACGGTCATGAGCGCTCGGCAGCGCTCGTGGATGAGTCATGTTTTCATTGCGGGAACATGACCATCGCGATGTTTATAGATCAAGACTCAATGATCTCAGTGTGGGTAGAGTCCCCTCTGCCACACCCCAATCTATCTCTTCCTACAGGATACTTTGGCTGGTGGCCAGGGTGATCTGAGGGTTACAGTGTGGTAAAAAAAATAAAAAATAAAATAAAACACGCCACCCTCCACATCGCAAACCATGGGGCTTCCGTGTGTGCCTGGTTCCTCTCGGGGACCCAGTCTTTCATTCGGGTCTCCAGCAGATGGTGTCATGTCACTCACAGCATCACAAGGCGGGCTTGATTCCTCTGGAAATGAGGATTCGACTACGTTGCCTCCCTCAGGAGTGTCAGCGTTAGTCGAGTCAGATCCAGAGTTGATGGCCATGCTTTCCCGGGCAGCTGAAAGCATCGGTTGGAGTGGTGCCGCCCTCCCCCCGAGCGCTGTAGGCTTTCCCGGATGTGCATCAGGACGCTTCCGGCCCGCGGGCGTCCTCCGCCTTTGCTGCCCTTGATCGTGAGGCGATCTTGGTCTGTATGTTCTCTGGCACTATTGTGAGACAGGCATGCAGTCCTGTGTCAAGTCAAGTCAAGTCAAGTCAAGTTTATTTGTATAGCGCTTTTCACAATACAGATTGTATCAAAGCAGCTTCACAGTATTAAATTAAAATAATACAACAAAGTTTGTTTCAAGAGGAATTTATTGATTGATAAAATTAAATTAAATATCCCCAAAATATCCCCAACTGAGCAAGCCAAAGGCAACAGTGGCAAGGAACCGAAAAACTCCATCAAGTGACCTAATGGTGTCCTAAAACTCCATCAGGTGACCTAATGGAGAAAAAAAACCTTGGGAGAACCCAGGCTCAGTCGGGGGCCAGTTCTCCTCTGGCATTTATGAGCTAGAGGCCGGATTGTAGTTTGAACTGTAGGATTATATGAATGCCTGGCTGAAGAGATGCGACTTTAACCCTCTGGAGTCTGAGCGTTTTTTTGGGCCCTGGGGGTGTTCTGACATGCTCTGACATTTGTGCTTTTTTCAGTTGCTTATAAACATATTAATGGCAAAGGTGTAAATTCACTCTATATAGCACAAACAGGACTACAATAATATGTGAGCCACATGTATGTACATGTTTTCATTTTTGAGAGAATAATGTTTATGCGTGGTTATCGAAAAAACTAAAAATTTAAATTTTTGAAATAAGGCCACAAAACACATACTAAATATGTGGCAATAAGACTTTTGACTTATGGATGTCGTCGCCTATAGTTTTTTCTTCAAAATTATGTGAAAATAGTCTTGCTTTATCGTTCACATAAAACCATACATTGATTTAAATTGATGTAAAACAGGTTTTGCTTGGAAAGCCAATATGCGAGGGGGCGTGAACGAGGAGTGGTTTACACCTTAGAATACACCCACTCTGCATAATTAGCCATTCACTCAGGTGTGACACTGACTGAGCCACAATGCAAGGACAAAAGATATATTTAGAAGACTTATATTGACCATTTAAGATTTTGCTTACATCTATCTTGTAAATATGTTTAGCTATTTTATTAAAACGGTTACAATTACAACAATAATTACAATTTCAACAATATTTCAAGTGTTCTCTTTCTTTGTAAAAAAAAATTATTATAGGCCCTACATTTTATCTATGTATTCATTAGTTTGAATATAACCAACATTGGAACAGCTAACATCTTAGTTGATGACTTTATTTTTGACAAAAATAGTATTTTATATATAGAAATGGCTAAACAAAAGCTTATTTGATGTGGCAGTATATTCTACAGTAAAAACTGTACCCAAATCTGGTCAACAAAATGTTGTCTTTCATATTTCGTCTGACTGTAACGTTGTTTTCATGAAATATTAGGGCATATTGTTAATTTGCAGTTTAATACGTTGCTTATACAAATAGCCTACATTTTATTTCAACATTCAGTCGATGTTTACTTATCTCAGTATAGCAATACAGTTTGCTAAAACATCATCATTCATTCACACACGCGATTTAAATTTAAACTGTCTTTGCCAGCTGTGGTAAACAGCACGCATTCATGCCGTTTATTCATTCATAAACAGAAACCCACGTGAAGAAATTCACGTGAGAAGGAAAAAACTTACTTGTATTCCTCAGCTCGCTCCTCGATATACCCGCACTTCTGAGGGACATTTTCCATTAGTATTATTCCTCACAGCGCTGCAAGACGGTGTAAACAATGATCTAAATAAACTTGTGTGTTTTCTCGAGCTGATGGGGGCGTTCACAGGATTGCCTCAGCCATTTGCGTTTGAATAGCGCGCGCTCTCCGTGGGCGTGGCCGATTATAACGTAATGAGATGAGATGAGCTCGACTGGAATCGCTCTCTTTTAATACAGATTTCACAAGATGAGAATAATTGTTTTTTTTATATAAATTACTTCATTTAAAAGAAGAGAATTCAAGCTTCATGCCTGTTTGTCTGTATGTCTGTTTGACTGAGTATTCGCTGAGTTATTGTTAATTTTCGGACGCGTTTCAGAATGGACTACACTGGCAGAGAGAAGGCAGAACTCGCTTCGTGTTTATTTTTCTTTATTTGGCAAAAAGCACAACACTTTGTTTTTATTGTGAGTATACACAAAAATAATACACATTTAACAGAATCGATTGATGTATGAAACTCCTATGGAAAATCAAAGTCAACAGAGTATTTATGAGTTTCTTTTACACTAATAAAAAAAAAGCGAGCTGGTATCGCCGGCGATACCGTAGACCTCAGGGGGTTAATCTAGTTTTAAACTAGGAGAGCGAGTCTGAGCAACGAACAGTATCAGGAAGACTATTCCAGAGTTTTGGAGCCAAATGTGAAAATGCTCTCCCTCCTTTGGACACCTCCTGGCCCAGGATCACGCAGGTACCGATGTCGCCCGAGTGCGAGGTGTGTGTCGCCTTCGCCTTCGAGGCAGTGCTGACTCAGGAGTTCTGTCAGAACCGGCCACAGTGGAACGCTAGTCCTTCCCTGGCCAACACTGACAGAACGCGGAAACTCGACCACGCCCCCTTGATGGAACGCTATGCCTCCCATGCCCGGCCTGGTCGTTCCGCCGCGCACACTATTGACCTCGCTCTCGGGCGACATCGGTACCTGCGTAATCCTGGGCCAGGAGGTGTCCACCAGAGTGGTCCAAGACATGAGCTTAGCCAGGTTGATGTGAGGGGGTCTGAGAATTCATTTTCTCAGCTCCCCCATGTCCCAGGCTGGGCTCTTCGGCGGGGTGGCTTCAGCCACCAGAAGCAGACTCAGGTTCATCTGCACTGATGGTCATCCATCCGTGTGGTCTCCTTAGTCTTCTTCCCGCCAAGGCCACCTCCATGCGGCTCCTCCCCTCGGGCCTTCACCGGCCCCTGGCAGGAGGAGGTTGCAGGAGGGCGGCGCTGCCTGTCTCTGCCCCTTAGCCGGCAACACCTGGCTAAGCAGCACTCCTGAGACGGGCAGCTTGGAGTCCTGGGCCGGTCATTCCGCCTCGCTGCTCCACCGACGGTACGTCTGTGGTTCGAGTGACCCCGCTGGCGCAGTTTCTGGGAGCCTGGCTAGAGCTCCCCAGACTGTCCCGCTGGGTCGCGAGAACTATCAGGCTCGACTACGCGATTCAGTTCGCACGGTCTCCTCCCCACTTCAGGGGAGTCCGCTTCACTATGGTCGGTGGCAATGACCCTGCCATGAGAGCGGAGGTTGCCACCCTACTGGCGAAGGGTGCGATCGAGACTGTCCCTCCAGCCGAAATGAAGTCCGAGTTTTACAGCCCCTACTTTATTGTACCGAAGAAATCCGGTGGGTTACGACCGATCCTGGACCTGCACGTCTTGAACCGTCCCTTCACAGGATGCCATCAGTGTTGTTTTTGGCAGCCTTTTTAGTTTTAGTCTTAGTCTTTTGGATGAAAATGCTTTTTAGTTTTAGTCACATTTTAGTCACTTATAAACTTAATAGTTTTAGTCAAGTTTTAGTCGACGAAAACGCAAAAAGGTTTTAGTCAAGTTTTAGTCAATTTTAGTAAAAAAAAAAAAAAAAAAGTAACTTAGTCTTTAAAAAATTTATTTAGGTTAAAAAGTATTGGACATGGGCTTAGGTTTGACAGGTTGTAGCAAGTGTTGCAATTCATAACATTTTTTTGGGGGGGAAAATAACCCCTGAAATGATGACTTCTGGTGAATATTGTGGAAACTAATTGATACATTTAGATAAATATATTTCATACCTTATATCATATTATAATACAACTTATTAGGCCAAGCCTATATATTTATAGAATAGCAAAGTAGGCCTAATCAATATAAGTTACAAGACTGAACCACATATATGTGAAATATAAAGGCTATCATGATCATTTTGCCAACAATGAACCATGGATTTGTTTAGTTTATAATACGTTTTATTTTTAACTTAAACAAATACAACATATAACATTCAAAACTCACCGGCTTAGACTGCATTTGAAGAAAAATAAACACAACAGTTTTCTGTAGCCTTGTGTGCGAACTTATTCAATAGAATTATTAGATTATCTCCTGATGCGTGCTGCTTAATATCCAACGCATTCTCATCCCGACGGCATATGGTACGATTGGCCTTGTATTCATTGTCCCTCACGCATTCCAGCCACGGGTAGTCATTTTCCCATTCAATTTTACATTTCTGTGCTCTTTTCTTTTTCGCCGGCTGCTCGGAGGTAACGTTAGTCATTTTTACATTTCCCGCTGTTGTCACTTGTCGTCATCGTTGCTACGATACGTGACTCACAATGCGAAACGACCAATTAAAAGGGCATTCTCTGATGATGTTCCAAGATGTTAAAAACGCTACGCTGATCATAGACAAACAGGGGGAGAAATTAGTATCTACCGCACCGTAGTTTTTTTTTTCCTCATAGCCTACAAATGTCTTCGTTCATAGTCTGACATATTAGAATGTGTCTGTCATGGATTTGCACTGAATTGATTCTCAAAAATACGGAACAAAGTGCGTTCCGTATCAGTTCAATACGGAACAAGACTTTATTGTGTCAAATACGGGACGATTCCGTATTACACAGAACGGTTGGCAACCCTAATTTGAACGTCAGACTTATAATCATTTTCGTTCCGTCTCGTCTCGTCAACGATAACTCGAAAACGTCTCGTCATGTTTTAGTCACCTTAGAGACATTTTTAGCAAGTCATCGTCGCGTTATCGTCATAAAAAAAAGGTGCGTCAACGGAATCATTTCGTTATCGTCATCGTTGACGAAAACAACACTGGATGCCATTCAAGATGCTCACGGCCAAACGCATTTTCGAATGCGTGCGGCCGCAGGATTGGTTTGCAGCGATCGACCTGAAGGACGCCTACTTCCATGTCTCCATTCTTCCTCGACACAGACTGTTCCTACGGTTTGCTTTCGAGGGGCAGGCATACCAGTACGCGGTTCTCCCTTTCGGGCTAGCCCTGTCTCCTCGTGTCTTCACGGAGGTCGTCGAGGCGGCCCTTGTTCCTCTACGGGAGCACGGGGTTCGCATCCTGAACTATCTCGACGACTGGCTGATCCTAGCTCACTCTCGAGACCAGGTTTGCGAATACAGGGACCTAGTGCTCCGGCACCTAGCTTGTCTGGGCCTTCGGGTCAACTGGGAGAAGAGCAAACTCTGCCCGTGCAGAGGATCTCTTTTCTCGGTATGGAAATCGACTCGGTCGCCATGTGCGCGGAGCTTACGAGCGAGCGCGCGCAGTCACTGCTGACTTGCCTTCGTCAATTCGAGGGCAAGAGTGCGGTTCCACTGAAACTATTTCAGAGGCTCCTGGGGCATATGGCATCCGCAGCCGCAGTAACGCTGCTCGGATTGCTTCATATGAGACCGCGTTGGCTTCGCGATCGAGTCCCGAGGTGGGCATGGCAACATGGCACGCTCCGAGTCCCAGTGACTCTGACCTGCCGTCAGACCTTCACCCCGTGGACGAACCTCAGTTTTCTTCGGGCCGGAGTGCCCTTAGAACGAGTTTCCAGGCATGTTGTTGTATCAACAGATGCCTCCACCACGGGCTGGGGCACCATGTGCAATGGACATGCTGCCGCGGGCTCCTGGACAGGACCCCAGCGCCTTTGGCATGTCAATTGCCTCGAGTTGCTGGCTGTACGTCTCGCCCTGCACCGCTTCCGTGCGTTGCTCAGGGATCAGCACATACTAGTCCGATCAGACAATACCGCGACAGTAGCGTACATCAACCGACAAGGTGGTCTGCACTCCCGCCGTATGTCGTAACTCGCCCGCCACCTCCTCATATGGAGTCAGAAGCATCTGAGGTCATTCCAAGCCATTTATATCCCGGGAGACCTGAACCGTGCGGCCGACGAGCTGTCTCGGCTTCGGCCTCTCCCTGGAGAATGGAGACTCCATCCCCAGTCGGTTCAGCTGATTTGGGATCAGTTCGGGGACGCACAGGAAGATCTGTTTGCCTCTCACGACTCGTCCCACTGCGACCTGTTTTATTCCCTGACCGTGGGCACGCTCGGCACGGATGCACTGGCGCACACCTGGCCGCGGGGCCTTCGCAAGTATGCGTTTCCCCCAGTGAGCCTTCTTGCGCATACCTTGCGCAAGATCAGGGAGGACGAGGAGCAGGTCATTTTGGTTGCCCCGTATTGGCACAATCGCACCTGGTTCCCAGAACTAGTACTCCTCGCGACAGCACCTCCCTGACCAATCCCTCTGAGGAAGGACCTGCTTTCTCAGGGACGGGGCACCCTATGGCACCCTCGTCCCGATCTTTGGAACCTCCACGTGTGGCTCCTGGACGGGACGAGGCAGGGTTGAGTACCCTACCACCAGCGGTGGTGGCTACCATCACTTCCGCTAGAGCATCGTCCACGAGACATGCCTATGCATTGAAGTGGAACCTCTTCGTCAACTGGTGTTCTTCTAAACAACAAGAATCCACGCAATGCCCGATCAGTGTCGTGCTTTCCTTCCTGCAAGAAGGGTTGGAGCGAAGGCTGTCTCCCTCTACCCTGAAAGTGTATGTTGCCGCCATTGTCGCACATCATGACGCAGTTGAAGGTAAGCCCGTTGGAAAGCACGACCTGATCATCAGGTTCCTGAGAGGAGCGAGGAGACTGAATCCTCCTCGCCCTCCTCTCGTTCCCTCTTGGGACCTCTCAGTGGTTTTAACTGCCCTGCAGAGTGCTCCCTTTGAGCCTCTGCAATCAGTGGAGCTTAACTTCCTGTCAATGAAGACAGCGCTCCTGGTTGCATTGGCCTCCATCAAGAAGCACGCTCCGTGCCTGGAGTTCGGGCCGGCTAACTCTCACGTGATCCTGAGACCCCGGCCTGGATATGTGCCCAAGGTTCCCACCACACCCTTTCGAGACCAGGTGGTGAACCTGCAAGCGCTGCCCTTGGAGGAGGCAGACCCAGCCTTGGCACTGCTCTGTCCAGTACGCGCACTCCGTGCTTACGTAGACAGAATGCAGTGTTTCAGGACCTCAGACCAGCTCTTTGTCTGTTATGGTGCGAAGCTGAAGGGAAAGGCTCTCTCCAAGCAAAGGTTGTCTCACTGGATAGTGGACGCCATTGCTTTGGCATACCAGCAGCAAGGTCAACCATGCCCCCTTGGTGTGACGGTCCACTCCACTCGGAGTGTGGCATCCTCTTTGGCTCTAGCGCATGGCGCCTCGCTAACAGACATCTGTAGAGCTGCAGGCTGGGCGACACCTAACACATTCACAAGATTCTATAATCTCCGAGTGAGCCAGTTTCTTCTCATGTACTCGCTTCAACTAGCCGGTACTAGATTCTGCTCAGGTGTCTTCGCTTGCTCGCCATTCCTCTCCACGGACGGGATACGTGCGATATTTTCCTCAGGTGAGCCTAATAAGCCCTGAGTCTCCTCCAGCACTGTCGACATCAATGCCAGAGTTGCCCCCTCTGGGTGACCCCCACATGTGTATTTCCACTGTAAGCCTCTTTGAGCATGTGTCTTTCCTTCGGCAAGCCACTTTGCCACCCCTGGGGTTGAAACATTCCACCTGCAGCTGGACACCCCAGTGATTCTCCATATGCAGCCTCTCTGGGTCATATGTGTATTCCAAGTCCCCCCCCTTAGGGCTGGGCATAATTGCATATTTCCGCGAGATATGCTTCCCAGTGTACCTTGGTATTCCTGTGTTAAGTAGGACTCCTTCGTCCGTGATAGTCTCACGACAGGGAGCTCAGACTTACGCAGGGCACTGGAAGACAGCCGACGTAACTCGGAGTGACCACGAAAGGGAACGTCTCGGTTACGTGTGTAACCCTCGTTCCCTGAGTAGGGAACAGAGACGTTACGTCTCCCTGCCACTTCCGCTGTACCGCTGGGAACGCCTGAGTTCAGTCTCTGCTCCTCAGCGAAGACATATCTGCATGTTGCCAGCGTACTTCCTTATATACCCCCAGGATGGGGCGGAGATACGCATTGCAAATTCCGCAGACCCATGGCATTTCATTGCCATTGGCTCGTTTTCTATACTCGAAAGTGATAGGCTTTCTAAGCGAAACCCCATACGTCGTCATCCGACGTAACGTCTCCGTTCCCTACTCAGGGAACGAGGGTTACATACGTAACCGAGACGTTCCTTTGGTACTATCCCCTTCCAATACATCATGCATGAAATCTGGGGGGAATCCTTGTATTGTGTGAAAACGAGAGAGTCTATTAAGTACACAGGCTCTTTTTACACCGTCCACAGAAACCAAATTTGTCCCCTTTAATTCCAGAAGGATGTTTTCATGAGCTTCGGTTGTTCTGAGTGGAAACAAACCATCGCTTACTTTATGAATGTTAATTTCTGAGCGGCTGGCCAAACAAAATCTACTAAATTTATCCACATTGAAGTTTTCCTGAAAGCCACCAAGTGAGTGCGCACCCAAATTGTCCGCAGGCAATACAGTACCTCTAATATTTTCTCCCAGTTTTTGAATATAAATTCCTTGATTTTCTAGTACTTCTATGTTTTTTCAGCAATGGCTCAAGAATGGCACTGTAGCCTTATTTTTTCACATCACTGCTGTAGGAAAGGCATGCCAGGTATATTGATTGGACAGATGACCTATACCGAATTGGTAAATTTGAAAGTACCCAATAAACTGCACAGATCTTATGCTTCTTTCTAGATGTTCCTAATGGATTACATACTTCAAAATCATCTATATACAATCCCAAAGCTATACTTAGATCTTCTGAAGAAAGCAACGGATTCTCTTTACAATATAGGCCGTCCCTGTATGACTTAAACTGGGCCCACTCTGGAAAATATTCCCTGTCTTCTGTCTGCAAAAGTTTATCTAGAACATCATTACGGTTAAACAGCACTGACAATGTTTGCAAAATAGGAATATAAACACACTTTCTTGAAGACGACGCATCTAGAACATATTCAACAGGCTGAATCACTTTAAAGTGTTCCTTGTAAAAAATTGTCCGTTTGTATTCTGTGCTAAATGGGCCACTCTTTGTCAGAGAACTGAATGGATTTGCTTTCACAATTATCTCTTTTATGGCACTGATAACTGTATCACTTAATGCACAGTTGTGCTTGCTCAAAACATCTTCAATTATTTTTGGTGCAAACTCTTCTGCAACTGCGAAAATGCTGGCAAGTTCATTTACAATTTCCTGGGTTGCTGCTTTGGAAAAAATTTTTTTTTTTTTTTTACATTTGGCAGACGCTTTTATCCAAAGCGACTTACAGTGCACTTATTACAGGGACAATCCCCCTGGAGCAACGTGGAGTAAAGTGTCTTGCTCAAGGACACACTGGTGGTGACTGCTGGGATCGAACCAGCAACCTTCAATTTACCAATTTACCAGTTCAATGGTTTAACCCACTAGACCACCATCTCCACATGAAGCATGAAGAACTGTTTGCAACCAGAGAAAGAATGATGCTAGTTTTCGATGTAGTAAATCTTACACATGTTCTTTACACGGTAAAGATAACGGAGATGCAGGGAGGTCCAGATCATCCAAATTAGTTTTTTTCTTCAAAAGCAGTATTTTCAGTGTCTGGAAGATCTGGAGTGCAAGCTTGATAAATGTCTGTACGAAAATGTTTTACTCCACACTGCTGATATTTTGTACTCTTATGAGCATGAAAAGGACATTTCACACTCTTTCTGTTTTGGAGATGAGTCTTTAAGCGTGTGAAATATTGAGTAATGCCACAGGTCTCTGAGAAAGCACAAAGATCACAGTTCAACGTAAAGGCTGCAGCAGAGAGCCGGACAGATTGTTTATGGTCCCTGGCCAAATGTTTCCTTAGAGCAAACTCAGTTCTAAATGAACACACACAGTCTTCATAGATGCAGGGAAGCGGATAGTTACTTGCGTGATGGCAGTGCTTCAGCTTGTAGTGCCTTATGACAATGAGTTGATTGGTTGTTGTGAAATAGCAGAACTTGCAGCTCCACTTCATTGGTCAAGGGCAAATGCCCCACACTGCTTGCAACACTGCCTGAAGTAATTCTATGAAGAAAAGAATAATGAAGTCAACCAACATTTAATAAACAGATTACACGATCAGGAATAGAGTAATAGTTTCTCACTAATATTTATTCTCATGTATTTGTCAAATCAAAATTGTAAGGTAACACAAAGCAGTTGTATTTCCTCTAAACAATCATACACATTTGAGTGTGCGGAATGTTAGGTTTTTAAAGTTACTCACTGTGTTAGCTTGGTGGCTGCCTGAGACACTTGCAGTAAGCTAGATCTACATTAGAATTTATAAATAAAAGCTGTATAACTGGTGTTGCTAAATGGCATGCAATTCATTTTAAAATGTATTGTCGAGACAGTTAGTTAGTTAGAGACAGGCTATTCGAGACAATTTTGTAATACTGTTACTGTAAAGGTTTAGGCAACTAAACTTTATTTTCTTTGGTACTATACTTTACTATCCATCCTAAATAGGGTGAACAATATAACCATAACCTTGTTTCAGGGTAAGATACATTTTAATAAAAGCATATCAAGAGATTTGGTGAGAAACTGATAATGTTAACTGTAATAAGATGATTGCCAGGCCAGTTTAAACGGTGACAAGATGGACTTATCTAAGCAACAGAGTTGTCCATTAAAGATGCAGTTATGACGTACATCCCAAAGCTTGACTACTCTCTTCTGCTACACACGCAGA